>NC_064853.1:76333863-76933863 GCF_024139225.1 Suncus etruscus | reverse complement strand
TAAATTTAGAAAACTTTCAGCTTACTTTCAGTACAGCGGGGTCACAATAAATAGAATATCTAGACTTTTAAAATTGTAAGCTTACATATCATTGATCTCTAGGGATTATTCACTGGCTCTCTCAGGTATACACCTAAAAATTTCTACTTCTGATTCCAACCTGCCTTTACTATTCCACATTACAGACACTTATATGAATTGACTACAAATGTGACCACAGGCATGCACATAGACAGTTGATTGATCAATTTGCTTCAACTGTTATTCTGACCCATTTTGGGTGACAGGGAGGAAACTGATGTGGGCTGATAAAGAAAAGGATGGTTCCATTCTGAGGGCAAAATTAATCCTGTTGGCTGATTGGAACTTTATGTTTCCCAAACTCATACACCAGAACTAAGCCTGTTTTACTTGGCAATGGGTCAGAGAGCTTCATTGATATAAAGCCAACAAATATGGTCTAGTATGTCCATCTAAAAAACAATGAGATGTTACCATTATCATTTCTCCTGCTCTGAGGGAGGGAATTAATATTCTCTTGACACAGGGAAAAAAGCTGCCTTAGTGGCCTCTGACAAAAGGATAGTAAGGAAACTTTAAATGATTTACTGTAATTTACAATTTTAAGAATCACTGCCAGTGAGGCTTGACTATAAGTCTCAGAGGTTATAATGTTGCATTCACTAGTCTCAAACCAGCCAGCTTTTTCTATATTCTTGTCTTTTACATATCACAAAAACTAAGGCATTCCAAAGATGGTGCAAATGATTCTCCTTATCTAAACAAATTATTTTATAAGCTCTTAACTCACCCAATATTTTCTAATTCAAGGTTCATTGTCCCACCCAGATGACTCAGACAACCAGCATGGAATTCTATATTAAGTATATGGGTTTAGAACACATAGCTCTAGTAGCCCCAGTTAAAGATTTTCATTCATATATGACAGAAAAGAAAATCTATGTCTTAAAGGCTCTACCCTCTACTCAAAGGAGAATCAACAACAAAGCCATTTCCACAAGGCATCTCTCAGAATATTGATAGACATATCAGACATGAGAATTTGAACCTTATTCTAAAGTCCAGAACCTGGAAGTTTGGGCCTGGCATCAAACATGTAGCAATTGGTTTCTGTGACATCCTTTTTTATCCTTTTTTTTTTTTTTGGTGTTTGGGCCACACCCGGCGGTGCTTAGGGGTTACTCCTGGCTGTCTGCTCAGAAATAGCTCCTGGCAGGCACGGGGGACCATATGGGACACTGGGATTCGAACCAACCACCTTTGGTCCTGGATCGGCTGCTTGCAAGGCAAACGCTGCTGTGCTATCTCTCCGGGCCTGCGACATCCTTAATAAAAATAGTGATTCCAAAATAGTAAAGATGTTGAAAGCTTTTAATGAAATAATACATTTGGATCCTGAGAATGTGGCTCTGTGGGAGAGTGCTGTGCATATGAGGTCATGAGTTTGAACCCTGGGGCCATCTTACATAGCCTAATATAATCATCAACATGGCCTTTGTGATCCATGCCATAAGCGTAACCTCAGATGTACTACAAATAAATGTGTACGAGAATCACAATCAAGCTTGCAACTCTAAAGCTTTAATACAGTAATAATAACTTAAGGGATGTGAAGGGGACTAATTGAAAAATAAATAATACAATAAATATCTTTAGATTACAATCTAATAAGTGTACAATAGAAATTAATCATTGCAATTTGCGAGTAGATTTGTGTTGAGATTAGATCTGCATAGTCTTTCTAAGCAAAAGAAAATAGCGAAACTTTTACATAGGGAGAAAGTGAAGTCTGTGTATGGCTACTGAGTTTCTTGCATTGATTTCATTGCTACACCTCCCTTCCATTGCAACCCCCACGCCCCCATTAACACTCTGGAAGTCAACCCCTAGGAAAGTAGTCCCTGAAATTAAGACATATCTTTTTTTTTTCTTTTAGCTTCTAGTACTGTGGATCTTCTACCAGGGGTCCTCAAACTATTTAAACAGGGGGCCAGTTCACTGTCCCTCAGACCATTGGAGGGTCTGACTATGGTAAAAACAAAACTTATGAACAAATTCTTATGCACACTGCATATATCTTATTTTGCAATGAAGAAACAAAACAGATACAAATACAATATGTGGCCCGCGGGCCATAGTTTGAGGACCACTGTCAGACCTTTATGACAGGCAGGAAAACCAAAACTTCAACACAAGGCTACCTCAAAGAGAGTCTTCAGTATTCTACATGGTACCAATATAAAGAAGTTGTAAGTCCCCCTTAGATAGAGGCATAGTTAGGTAGATTCCAGACCGTATCCCTCTTTTTCACCTTCAGATAGGATATATCACATTTTTCTGTGAAAGTCATCAGAGCACTTGAGATTAGGAGCAATCTGTCTAGTCAGAAGACATATTTGTTATCTATCTGTCCAGCCTTTAGATCTCATGTTTTTTTGTGCTTTTCTTTGACTTCTGTGAGAAAAGTAACTTTATGTCTCTTCTAAGGCTCTACCTATGAAGATCTTGCAGCTTTTGTTTCAAGCCTTCTGGAATTGTCTGAGATGACTATGCATTTAAAGAAGTTCAGTCTAGAAAAGTATAGAAAGCTACAGGATGAATATCAGAAGTGTCTTTAGCTCAACTCATTCCGGTATGGTTTCAGGCAACACCATCAAAGTGACTGCCTGGCCACAAAACTGCAGATATATTAGATCTTAGTTAGAATTAATGGGATTGCTTTTAAGCTTTTGAGTTTTAGCTTAGCTTCCTACTCAGTAGAAGATAAGTAATCCAGTTCTGTAGGCCATATGGGAAGGAAAAGAGTACATTTTATATTTAAAACTCATCTCCATTCTCATGTTTTCTTTTTCATATTGCAGTAAAGACATTTTTAATGTCAAGACTGACCATCTCCCTTCTGTGAACAGAGATATTATGGAATTATGCATATCACTTTGGTCTATAAGAGCAGAAATGCCTACAGAGATTTCCAGGATAAATTCTGATACACCAATGGCCTGGAAATGTCTCTGGCGAATTGCCTCTCTAGTTCCTGTATGCATGATGAGGACTGCAATAAAAGACCAAGCTATAGTAAAAATGAAGAACTACTAAATCTCTGTCTATTTTCAATTACACTGTCACTGAGATTGCTCTATTACCTTCTCCATAGAAAGGTCCAATTGAACAGAAAGTGACTTGAAGCATCTTTACTCAACTATAAAGTCCCATATATTGATCCAGTAAAATGTGGAGCAAGAATCTGGAAGAAATAAGGAAAATTACAAATATTCTTTAAAAGAAATGAATATATTCCTACGGAATAATATTGCATATTAGTATTTTGAATAATCATGAACAACGAAAGCAAGAGGGGAACCCCTGTCTAAAAACTATAAATATAAATTAAATTGAAAGAAAAGAAAAGAAAAAATTAAAATAAATAAATAATAAAATAATAAATTTTAAAATGGGGGAAAGATATGGCAAGTTTATTTTTTTGCATAGGTTTCAGTAAATTTCAGGGAAATGATAAAGATAATTCCTTTGAGGTACAGTAAATATTAGAGAAATTAGAAAGGAAATTCCTTTGGCTTAAGAGATCCAGTGTATCTCTCCTTTGAAGCCTACTGTCATGAGACTGACTACAGGCTCAACAACAGGTCCCTCAGTTTTAAAGCTCTTAGTTTAAAAGGAGGAAATAGTGAGGGTGCAATGACTAGACAGGTTGTACTGCAGTTGAGAAGAATTGTTTCTTGTGATTATGTAAAGAAGATATATCCAGTGTATGGCCTGAACTTATTTTACTATAGCTTTAATATGAGCAGGTTATGGAGAAAATATAAAGCCAATTCAGGAAAGATAATGTAATACTAGCAACTGTATTATGTGATGACTACATTTGCATATTATGGAATCAAGTTTATTCTGAATCATAACTCAGCTACCTACAGCTTGATAAGTTGGGGAAATGACTTGATTTCTAATTCCGAGGCTCATTATTTGTAAACTGGGAGTAGCATAAAGCCTCTCTTACGGAATGATGATAAAATTGAAGAAAACAATGAATTTAAATAATTTATCACAGTGCTTAACCCAGTTGGCCCTCATGAGCCTTAGCTACTTTTGTGGTACAGATATTTTGTGTTCTAAAAAACTTTCCACTATAACTATTCACTTGAATATCTCATCTCGAGACTTTCCTTTGCTCTTGATGCTTTTTTCTACATCTCTATTGGGTCCTTCTCATCTGCCCATTCTCTAAATACCAAAACTTCCAAAGGGTAGAGATTTTTTTCTTTTTATTCTCTATGTATATTGATTATTGAGATCAGAATTAATGATTTTTTTAATATATCATGGGTAATTTCTGATTTTATTTTTTACACAATTTCTCAATAAATGTAGTTGTGTAAACCATTATTCACATGTCACTATTTACTTTAAAATATTGAGTAATGAGTTTTTTCAGAATTATAATATCATTTGCTTTCTATCCCCATAAAGATTACTAACACATTCCCTTGGTTTCCAATTTTTGTGACTGTTTTTATTACAATTTTCATTCCTTTTCCTAGAACGTGATCTTATTACATACTGTGATATAATATTTTTTCTTCTAAAGTTGAATTGAGTCAGGCAAATTTTTACACTGGAGTGATATCACAATAGGAGGGCATTTGGCTTGCATGTGGCCAAATTGTGACAGACCCAGGTTTGATCCCGGCATTCCATACGGTTTCTTTGAGCCTGCCAGGAGCAATTTCTGAACACAGAGCCAGGAGTAAACCCTGAGCACCACTGTGTGTGGACCAACACCACCTCAAAAAAAAAAAAAAAAAGAAGGAAAAGTAAGAAAAACCATCTACACTAAGTATTAACTTTTTCTCCTATCCATTTATTAGTGTTTCACCATTATCATAATCCTCTTCTTGCTACCTATTGAAATGAACTATCATCATCATGATCATCATCTCTTTTATTAATGATTATTTCAAAATTTCAAAATTCTTATTGCTCTGGACGAGAGCCCCAAGCAGTGCTCAGGAGTGAGACTTCGCATGATTCTTGGCCAGTAAGGCTGGTGATTCAGTGGAGGACCTGAGATATATTCTCATCTTGACCCTGTGGTACTGGGGATGTTTCATTGATCCTGGCAGGGCTGCATTCAGTAATAATCAAGAGACTATGTGGTTTTTGTTTGGGTTTGAACAGGGGTCGGTTTGCTTCTGTTTTTGTTTTGGGGACATACCTGATGGTGGTGCTTAGGTCTTACTCCTTGTACTGAGCTCATATATTAGGTCTGGCCGGCTTGGGGGACCAAATGGGATGCTAGGGAGCAACCTGGAGCTGCTCTATGTAAGTTAAATGCCCTACCCACTGTGCTATTGCTTCAGAGTCTGGTATTAGTTTTGTGCAAGGTATTTAACTGTTTTACCTAACTTGCATTTTTAAATTTTTTCAAACTTGCAAGATTGAACTGTTATTAGTACAATCTTATTTACTGGAAACTTGAGACATGAAAACATTCCCACTGTGTAATAGAGCAAGGTTTAACCAGGTTGTCTAATACCAGAGTCTATCAACCGACATATAAGCATACTGTTGTCTCCCAGGTTTTGAAGTGAGTCAGAAAAAAGTATCCAGTGTGTAGGTTTACTGGGGTTTACTGGGCGGTGGTTGGTGCAAATTGTGCTTTCTTGTTACTATATAGGTTCACTGAGCTTGGGAGATTTCTATAGAACTTTCCCATCAGATCCACTGTGATCCTCCTGGGCTGAAAGACACTACTGTGAAATTTGAAGGTGTTATGTTGGCTGCTAGTGGTTCAGGATCTATAGATCTGGAACAAACATGTTGACATGTTGTTTATTTATTTATTCTTATATATCTTTATTTAAACACCTTGATTACAAATATGATTGTAGTTGGGTTTCAGTCATGTAAAGAACACCCCCCTTTACCAGTGCAACATTCTCATCACCAATCCCCAAACTCCCTCCTCCCCACTATCCCCACCTATACTCTAGACAGGCTTTCTACTTCCCTCATTCATTCATATTTTATGATAGTTCTCAGTGTAGCTATTTCTCTAACTGTATTCACCATTTTTTGTGGTGAGCTTCATGTCTTGATCTGGAACTTCCAGCCCTCCTCTTTGTCTCTGAGGATTATTGCAAAAATATATTTTATTTATCTTAGAACCCATAGATGAGTGAGACTATTCTGCATCTATCTCTCTCTCTGACTTATTTTACTCAGCATAATAGATTCCATGTACATCCATATATAGGAAAATTTCATGAATTCATCTACCCTGATGGCTGCATAATATTCCATTGTGTATATGTACCACAGTTTCTTTAGCCATTCTTCTGTTGAAGGACATCTTGGTTATTTCCAAAGTCTGGCTATTGTAAATAGCGCTGCAATGAATAATATCTCATGGTTTACGCTCTGCAATGATATCCTATTATGAAAAATGCAAATTGTAATAAATACATTGTTCTACAATAAATATGCATAACTTTTTAAAAATTTTTCAACACCATGTTTACATAATACAGTATTTTTCCACAGGTAAAGTGTTCATGATTAAGTTATAGTCATATATTGAACAACAACCTTCACCATTGTGCATTTCCCATCAACAATGTTCTGTTTCCCTCTTACTCTCCTTGATGTCCTCTTCTCACGTGCCTCTGGAACAGATATTTTACTCTTCACACTCTCTCTCTTTTCTTTTTTTGATACTGTTTTTTTTCTTGCAATACTGTTAATGAAGGGGTGCCATGCATGTCACTTTATTCTCTTTCAGCACCCAGTTCTTGTCCAGAGTGATCAGTTCCAATGATCACTTTCATAAAATTATGAAATACTCTTCTCTCGTCTAACTGTATGCTCCACTAGTTGTGGCAAGTTTCCTTCTATAGATTGGTCCTTCTAATCCTCATCTCTGTTGTCTCTTGAGTATCATGCCCATGCTGTCTTTTATTTTCCTTATATCTCACAGATGAATGATAGTATTCTATCTCTGTTATATCTCTATACTATTCTATAGTATCCCTCTCCTTTTGATACATTACTCTAGCATAATACTCCCCATGTCTATCCATGCATAAGAAAATTTTATGACTTCATTTTTTCTAATGGCTGCATAGTATTTCATTATGTAGATGTACCATAGTTTATTTAGCCAGTCATCTATGTCAGGCTCCTAGGTTAAGTTACTTTGAGATTCTGGCTATTGTAAATAGTGCGGTGATGAACATAGGAATGCATAGGGCATTTTTATAATGTGTTTTTGTGTACCGTTCTAGGAGTGGTATTGTTGGATCATAAGGAAGCTCAATTTCAAATATTTTGAGAACTATCCATATAGTTTTTTTTAAAAAGGCTGAACTAGATATCATCTTGCCAGCAGTGAATGAGAGTCCTTTTCTTCCTGCATCCACACCAGACTAGTTGTTCTTGTTTTTTTGTGATGTTTGTCATTCTCTATGGTGTGAGAATGCCTCATTGTTGTTATGACTTACATCATCATGATGACTAGTCATTTGAAGCATTTTTCTTGAGCCTTTTGGCCATTATTTTTTAGGAAATTGTATGCTCATCATATCTTCCCATTTTTTATGTAATTAGATTTTTTTCTTATTAAGTTCTGCCAATACTTTATATATCTTAGATATAATGCATTATCAAATAGGTATTTCATAAATAGTTTCTCTCATTTTGTATGTTAGTATCCTTAGTATCTTTATATTCTAGTTTGCTTATGAAGTACATACGTTTCTCAGCTTAATATAGTCCCATTTGTTTATCTCTGTTTCTACTTGCTTGGACTTGTCTCCTTGAAGAAACCTTTAATATCAATATCTTGGAGTGTTATGCCTACTAATTTCCTTTATGTACCTTATGGCTTCAGGTCTGATATCAAGGTCTTTAATCAATTTTGATTATACCTTTGTGCATGGTGTTAAGTAGAGGTCTGAGTTCACATTTTTGAATGTTGTTGACTAGTTTTACCAATTCCACTTTACTTGCTCCACTTTATATTTTTTCTCCTTTATAAAAGATTAATTGGTTGACCTGAGGGTCAGTCTCAAAATAATCAAGTCTATTCCTGTGATCTGAGGGTCTGTCTTTGTTTTAATACCATGCGGTTTTAATGACTATTAGTCCACAGTACAACTTAAAATAGGGCAAAATAATACCTCTCATGTTTTTCCCTAAGAATTGCTTATGCTATTTGTGGGCATTATGGTTTCAAATGAATTTAAGGACTTTTTGATCCACTTCTTTGAAAAAAATGTTATGAGTATCCTTAGAGATATTTTATTCAATCTATACAATGCCTTGGAAATTATTGCTATTTTAATGATGTTCACCCTCCAAATTTATGAGCAAGGTATATGTTTCCATTTTATGTGTCCTCTTTTATTTCTTGAAGCAAAGTTTTGTAGTTTTCTTTGCATTGGTTTTTCACCTGTTTAGATAAATTGACTCCAAGATACTTGATTTTCTGAGGCAGAATTTTGAATGGGATTGCTTTTAAATGTCTTTCTTTTCTTTCTTTATTTGTATATAAAAATTTCATGGTATTTTGTAATCAGCCACTTAACTCTACAAATCTATTATTTCTAGAAGCCTTTTGGTAGTGTTTAGGATATTCTAAATATATAATCATATCACTGCAAACAGTGAGGGCTTGACTATCTTTCCTATCTGGATGCCCTTGATATCTTTTTCTTGCCTGATTGCTATGGCAAGTACTTGCTATGGAAAAAGACTTCAAATACTATATTGAATAGAAATGGTAAGGGGAAAACCTTATCTTGTGACATATTTTAGAAAAAAAGCTTTTAGTTTTTTCCTATTGATTATAATATCTGCCATTGGCTTGTGGTAAATGACCTTGTCTCTATTGAGGAAAGTTTCTTCCATTCCCATCTTAAGTTCTTATCATGAATGGGTGTTAGACCTTATCAAATACTTTTTCTGCATCTATTGATGTGATTGTGTAGTTTTTATATTTTCTTTTGTTTATATGACATATATTATTGATTTACTTGCATATATGTTAAACCATCCTTGCATTTCTGGAATGAATCCTACTTGGTCCTGTTATGTGACTTTCTTGATGAAGTGTCCTAATTGCTAGAATTTTGTTAAGGATCTTTGCATTTGTATTCATCAAGGATATTGGACTTAGCTCTCTTTTTATGTGGCTTCTCATTTGCTTTTGGTATAATAGAAATTATTTGGGAGTGTTTTTGTTTCTTCTATTTCCTATAAGAGCCTATAGAGTATTGGCAGTAGGTCCTCTTTTAAAGGTTTGAAAGAATTAACTAGTCAATCTATCTGGCTCGAGCTTTTGTTTGGGGAAGCTTTTGATTACTATTTCAATTTCACCAATAATTATAGGTTTGTTCAGAGTCTAGTTCATCTAATTAAATCTTGGGAGGTCATGAGTTTAATAATTTGTTCATTTCTTTAAGGTTCTCTTGTTTTGTGACATAAACTTTCTCAAAAGTTTGAATTGAATTTGAATTTCTTCAGCATCTGTACTAAACATCCCCAATTTCATTTCAAATTTGGTTGAAGTTTTCCACATTGTGAGTTTTGCAGTGGCTTATCAATCTTGTTTATTTTTTCGAGGACCAACTGTTGCCTTGTTTGATCTTTTGGATTGTTTTTTAGGTTTACAATTCATTAATTTCTGCTCTTCTTTATTTCCTTCCATCTGCCTATTTTTGTTCATTTTGTCTATCATTTTCAAATTTTTTAAGTTGTGACAATAAATCTGTCTTCATTTCTGATGAATGTTGCAAAGCTAAGAATTTACCTCTGAATACTGCTTTTGATGTGCTCCACAAATTCTGATAATTCGTGTCTTCCTTCTCATTTGTTTCCAGGAAGCTTCTGATTTCCTCTTTGATTTTGTCACTAACCCATTTCTATTCAGTAGTGTGCTGTTTAATTTTCAGTGTTTAATTTTTTTCTCTGTGTCTGTTTGTAATTCACTTCTATTTTCATACATCATGGTCTGAAAAGGTAATTGATACCATTTCTATTCTTGATTTTATGGAACTCTATTTTGTGACCCAGCATGAGGTCAATTTTGGAGAATACCCAATGTACATTGGAGAAGAATATGTTTTCATCTTTTGAAGATGGATACCCCTATATATATCTACTAAGCCTTTCTCTTCTATCTCTTCCATCAGAGCCAGTATATAGGTAAAAAAGGATATATTGACTCTTAATTACATTAGAATTTTTTTGAAATTTTTCCAGACTATTATAGATTTCACAACATTTCCAACCTATACCATAGACTGTAAAAGCAAATGCTGATGGCCTAAGAAATGCAATGATAGAAGGGGCTTTTGAAAGAGACTATGATTGCTTAAGGCTATAGTGGAATTTGGCAACAAAGTTCATGGCACACTTGATTTTTAGAAAAATTATGCAGATATTCTCCATGTTTTATAATTGACAAAACATACCCTCTAAAGTACATATTTCCATTTGGAATATTCCACAGCTAAGTTATAGGTTGTAAGAATTAGGAATCAGTAAAATAGCTGCATGATGGGGCCGGCGAGATAGCATGGAGGTAAGGTGTTTGCCTTCCATGCAGAAGAACGGTGGTTTGAATCCCAGCATCCCATGTGGTCCCCCGTGCCTGTCAGGGGCGATTTCTGAGCGTTGAGCCAGGAGTAACCCCTGAGCGCTGCTGGGTGTGACCCAAAAACCAAAAAAAAAAAAAAAAAACCTGCATGAGGACATACAGTGATTTAAAGAGAGATAGATGCTTGGATTACCTTGGACTCCAGGGTAGATGGAGTAGGAGGACAGAGGAGGAAAGATATAGATGGGCAACAGAAGAGGATGAGGAAGGGAAGGAACAGGAACAGGGTTAGGGGCCTTGGGTATACTGGTAATAGGAGTGGTATAGCTGTATATACAAAACATAGATACAATACTGAGAACACAGAATCCATATTACAAAAAACAAATTTTTATTATGTACCTGTCAAGGTGGCAGGGTAGGTTATAGGTAAGAATCTGGGGCTACTGTTGAATGGAAGTTAAATTGGTGGTGGATTGGTGCTAGAATAGTATATGCTCCAAACTTAATTATCACTAACTTTGTAAGCCACACTTATTAAAATTAAAAAAAAAATCTCAGAAAAGAATTAGAAGACTTCTAGCCAGATGTCTGATTCTTCCACCTTACTGAATAGAGAAAATAAATAGGAAAAAATATTGGAAGGTAGAAAGCAATAATTTATATCAAGTTCTCAAGTTCTATTTTTCATTTATGCTATTAATTACCAAGAAGTTGATCATCCTTATTCTAATTGTATATGACAAGTTATACTCATTTACAATGTGCTAAATAACTTTTATTTTCTTAAGTAATCACTTTGGTGATACATAACAGAAAATTTCTTAATGCCAATTGATAATATTCTTTAATGTCTAATTTTATTTAAATACTTTGGTTTACAAAGTTGTGTATAATACAGTTGTTTCAAGAATTTCAAGTTCTGACACCAATTCCACTAATCCCTCTTCCATTGCCCCAGTTTACTATGCAACATCCATGCCTATTCCCTTTGTAGAAAAAAACATAATTTTAATTGCTTGTTAAAATTATTTAAGTATTTAGTATTAAGGTAAGTGAAATTATTTTTAAAAACAGTTTAGTAAAAGTTTTTGAAAATTGTTAAAGCTCACAGGGGGCTTATTAAAGTCATCATCTGAGGATTTTCTGAGCTATTTTTTGCTAGCTGAGCCTTCTATGTTTACTGTTTTTGCTTATTGATCTAGGATGGTTTCTGGACTATTTCCCATCAAATTTGCTGTGCTCTTACTGGGCTGTCAATATTGTGGAATACAGAGGTATTGAGGCTGTGTACAGGAAGATGTAAAGTTGGGCCATTTACATAAGGAGGACTATGGTATGTGGGTGTGGCCTCTGGGCTTCTGGCAGTGTGGTGAATGGGAGTTTTTTTGCCCTTATCTCCTAGAAGACAACAGTTTCAGACTGAAAACTTATGTACTTGTTGTACCTGAGAGCTTCATCAGTTTTTTGTTTTGTTTTTTGTTTTTTTTTTTTGGTTTTTGGGTCACACCCGGCAGCGCTCAGGGGTTACTCCTGGCTCTATGCTCAGAAATCTCTCCTGGCAGGCTTGGGGGACCATATGGGATGCCGGGATTTGAACCACTGACCTGCTGCATGCAAGGCAAACACCTTACCTTCATGCTATCTCTCTGGCCCTGAGTTTCATCAGTTTGGTGTCTTGTCCCAAATAGGTCATGAAGCTGCGAAGCTGGGGCATTCACATGGCAGCAGTTGTGGAACGTGGTTCTAAAGGATAGACTTATTCAAGATATTTTAGTGTTTTTACTAGATTGACAGATAATCTTAAAGTTTTTATTTTTGCACACGATCTGTCATGAAAACAACTTTATTACCTTATATTAGTTTCTAGTACTCTTCATTATTTAAAATAAATGAACAACTTAATTTAAGTGAATCTTTAAAGTAGCTCACTGATACTAATTAGGATCTTATTATTACCAATTTATATATTTGGAAACTGAAGCTGAAGTACACGGTTTGTTTGATATAATTTAACTCATTAGGATATGCACTGTGTCTGGAACAGTATTATTTCTGGTTTTAGCACAATATATATTTCTTGGAAATCTAGATTTTTTTGACAAAGTTTATTATTCAAAACAATGTTGTTTTAAATACTTTGGTAAACTAAATTTTTTGTTTAATAGAAGATTTTTGAATTTAGATTCACCTCAAAGTGATAAGTACTTCTGCTATTTTTGCCTTATAAATGACAATAATTATCTTTTTTGAATCCTTTGCATCTTGACATTCTTTTCCTGATAAGATTATCCTGAGATAGATATTCCCCATCTATAGTTGCTGTAGTCTACTACAGAATGTGTCATCTACTCGTAGGAATCATTTCTCAAATATTGATTTCAATATAGTACCAGATCTTAGGAAAAAGAACAGGAAATATGATGCCTCTCTCTGAAAAAAATAAAAAGGTTTAAAATGCATTTTTATTTTTCAAGAGCTTCTTAAAGAAAAGATGTGTAGCTAGAGCTTTTCATCTGTTCTAACATGAAAAGTGCACTAATTTACATGCACTGATACAGCAGTTGATGGTATGACTGCATTCCTATGGATATTAAACCACTCAGGCCTTCATGTGACTTGTATTTTCAGCCCTGGGGATACTTGTAGTTTGTCAGCGGTTTAGGTGTTCCTCTCTGATGCTTGTGCCGCCTACTTAGCCCATGGGTTTAGGGTCCTTCTTCTTGAAATGGTGCCATCTATCTTTGATCGCTGCTGTCATTTCCTAATAACTCTGCTTTAGGCTCTTTGGCTTTGTTGTTTTAGAATTTTTTTTTTCTTGCTTACTTTGCATGTGGTTGTTCTACTTCATCTCATCTCACTATATAAGCAATTCTTTAGGAATTCAGTGGCAATCTATCTTTGCATTTCTAACCTCACAGACCTCACTGAGGCATAAACAACATGCTTCAGTGATGGGAAGTTGATCAAAACCTTTGAGAACATCGATTCACTGAAGTTTTGAATGTCAGGGATGTTAGCTACATTCAGCTGTCCCCGTCATCTCTTTTTTCTTTTAATGCTAAAATGTTTTATGTTGTAAGCCTTTATCTTTTATATAAATATTATTATAGAATAATATTACATTTACCCATTAGTTGCTTAATTGTTTATAATAATTTTTAGTAAGTCTATCATATTTTGTCTAGGATGTTTTAAAAATTAAGGTTTATTTTATTTTAATCAGATGTGTTGAATTTTTTTTGTTTTGTGATATTTTTTGTTTTGTTCTTGAGAAATAAGTTCACCATATATACTGGGAACACTGATTAATTGTGGATCACATTAAAGAGTATTTTTTTCTTGTATAGAAACATTTATAGAAATGAATGAAAAGCAGTAATAGTTTCTTAGAAATATTTCAGAACAGGCTTTTATTTCTGAATTTGTAATAACTATCAGAATTTATTTATAAAAACTATTAATTGAGCAAGTTGTTGCAAAATGAAATGAAAGACTGTTCCTTACAAATATTGGGAAAGTTTCACAATTTCTTCTTTTAAGTCTATACTCATTCTAATTTTTTTGCTATCAGTTGATCATTTTATTGCACATGTCATATTGATAGTTATTAATCCATATAATTATGATTGTGTTGCATTCTTAAAGATACATCCAGACAACTATACATTGTGATTAAAATCTGTTATTTAGTATTTTAAAATATTTTATCTTATAATAACGTGGATTGAATCCAGTATTTGCTGATATGAAAACTCTTTACATTCATATTTTTACAGATGTAACAGAAATTCATGAGAGTCCAAATTTTATCATGCTTCAGATCTTCATTTTTTTGAATATTAAAGACTAATTCATGGGCAGTAGACCCAAAAATCTACTGAAATGAAATATTAGACAGGTTGACTTTGATGGATCAAAGGAAAAAAATGTTCTCACCACCATCTGTAAGCCTTTCTTAGCAAATCTAACCAACATCTGTGCAAAGTATTCAGCCTGACTCTGATCTTACACAGAAGGTGTAAAAGTGTGGGCAATAAATAGTATTTTCAACCATGAACTATGAAAAGAGTAGTTGAAAGAAATTTTAAATTAAATGTCACAAAGTAAGGCATATCTACATTTGTATTTAATACATTTTCTTAACTTTAGTTATTTTGAGGCCATCTCTATACAAGTATTTATATAATAGCATATAAAATATTTATAATGTTTGCTTTTAAACTAATATTTAGTTTATTTACTTTTTAAAGGTTTACTTCATCTAATGTAATAATACCCACAAACTAATGAATTTGAAGCATTTTACCTACACTGTTTTTGGCTATTATTCCTTAAACACATTTAAATAAATGTTCGTTGAAATTTAAAAATGTTTTTCATGAAGCATCTAATATTGTATAGCTCAGTTTTGGGAAAGTACTTGCTTAAACACTCCATTATTATAGAAATGATTTTTAATAGATTTTTATTTGATTTTTAAAATGTGATTTATTTATTGCTTTTTATTGACTTTGGCTGTGGAGTTAAGATGAATATAAGGACAGATTTTTAGTGACTATTAAAATGTTAGTTAAATAATTATTTTGATTCTAAAAGTCATAGTCAAAATTATAGCTTAGATATATTGTCTCTCACAGAATAGCATTTGGTGAGGACTTTTTGTTGGCGCTGGGTATTTATGTAATTTAGCAAAAAATAGTCTTTAAATAACAGTCTTTTATGAGTGTTGAAAAGACATTCATTTCTTAATCTTTCAATAAAGATCCCTGGAGTGAATAAGGTTATGTATTTCACTTTTATAATTATCTTCACATAATCTACCAAAGCTTGGAAAACATTAATATGACATGGCATATTAGTTCTTTTACGCTGCTCTATGTTGGTTCAGAGTGATCAAATCTTACAATTTAGATTAGCAATTATCAAATTATCAATGATCAAATCTTAGCTACTCAGATACTTCAAAGGGGCTTACCATTCATGATTAAATACATAAATCTAAAGAAGTATCTTAAGCTAATTTTGAGCAATTATCTAAAGATTTTTGGAAAGGAGGCAACAGGATTCTATAGATATAGTTAATTTTATGCAATAGGGTCTGTTAAAGAATTTGTTACTTTATTTGTTTTTTGTTGTTGTTGTTCTTGTTTTTGTTTTTTAGGCCATACCCATTGACACTCAGGGGTAACATCTGGCTATGTGCTCAGAAATCGCTCCTGGATTGGGGGGACCATGTGGGACTCCCGGGGATGGAACTGCGGTTCATCCTAGGCTAGCGCTTGCAAGGCAGATGCCTTACCTTTAGCGCCACTGCTCCGGCCCCAAAGATTTACTTTAAAAATACTTTAATGAAGTGAGTAGTAGATAAAAAAAGTTAATGGGTTTGGGAAGTCTCACCAAGCAGTGCTCAGGGTTTTTTTTTCCTGGCCCCAGCTCAGAAATAACCCGTAACAGTGTTCTGGACTTGAAATGTAAATTGACTATAATTTTTAATCTGTAGTCTGTCTGGACTCTACAGGCAATATTTTAGTGGGTTTTTGTTTGTCTTGTTTTCTTTTGGTTTTAGGCCACACCCAGTGGTACTCAGGGGTTTTTCCTAACTCAGGGCTCAGAAATTATGGGATGTTGATGATCAAACCCTAGTCAGCCCCATGCAAGGCAAATAAATGCTCTACCTATTGTTGCTATCACTCCCAATTCAGGGGCAATATTTTAAATTGCATTTAGGTCAGTAGACTTTACAATTTTTAAAATTATTTTGCTGCATACTTAAGTTATATAAGATTCTGACTTACTTGACCATTTTGTAACAATCACTGGATGTCAGAAAGATTAAAAATAAACAAAAATAGCAATGTACTTAAAAGTTCTAATCACAATGTTCTAGTTAATATTAAACTAGAATGAAACAAATTAGTATTTTTAAACACTAATACCAAATAAATACAAATACAAATACTAAAAAAGAATCCTAGTAAGAACAGTCCAAAAGTGACTATTCGGAGGTGCTTGACCATTTTGTAATCTCATTACTAGAATTGACACTTCTTAATCAACACTATTAGCATGAATAAAAATATTCAATATTTAATATATATGAGAAAATAAAATTTTGGGGGGCCGGTGAGGTGGTGCTAGAGGTAAGGTGTCTGCCTTGCAAGCGCTAGCCAAGGAAAGATCGCCACTGCGGTTTGATTCCCCCGGTGTCCCATATGGTCCCCCCAAGCCAGGGGCAATTTCTGAGCACTTAGCCAGGAGTAACCCCTGAGCATCAAATGGGTGTGGCCCGAAAAACAAAAAAACAAAAAACAAAAAAAAAAAGAAAAGAAAAATTTTAACTTTTTCAAATATTTCAAAGATAATAGCAATGTTTATTTTTATTGGCTCACTACCTATGTATATTAATCATTTTTATTTCTATAAAATCAGTTATAAAGTTCATTTCCATATTTTCAACAAATATCAAATTTCATTGAAAATATTGACTTGGAAGATTTTATTTAATACTATTTTATTTTATTATCATATTTATCATCAAATAACTTTATTTAATATTTCAATGACAACTTTCAAATTATAGATAAGTAGAGATAATGCTATAAATAATATCCAATACAGATGAGTTGACCTCTAAGACAGATCAAACCCTATTATTGTCTATTTTTCAAACATAGTCATGCTTATTATAGTTCACTGCATCAAAACTACTTTCAGAGAAATCCCATTCTGCCATTATTGTCCATAGGTTAATAGGGATAATTTTCTTTATTTTTAGAGAGGGAGTTAGCTATACCCAGCAGTGCTTAAAGATTATTTCTGGATCTGTGTTCAAGTGTTACTGGAAATTTCCAGAGGAAAATACAGGAAGGTGGCAGGCTACAAACCATCACACCCAAACTGGTTGCATTTTTTTCTTTATTTTTTAAATTTTATTTAAACACCAAGTTTACAAGGTGGTTCATAGTACAATTTTATTCCCACAGATAAAGTTGTTCATGATCGAGTTAGTTATCCAATGTACAGTAACCTTCACCAGTGTATATTTTCCATCAACAAGGTCAACAGGTTTCCCTCTCATACTTTCTGATGCCCTCTTCCCTCTACCCACCCTCTTTACCTGCTTCTGAGGCAGGCATTTTACTTCTCTCTCTCTCTTTTATTTTTGGACCTGTGCTTCATTTTTTAATATGCAAATAGGAAACCAGGGGAGAAAGAAATAAAAAAATTAGTGTCCTAAAACATCAAATTAGCAAGCCAAAATTATGTTAGGAATCAACAAAGAATGTGAAAGATATATACATAAAAATATTGTCACCAGTAATATTCTTCTTTTTTTTTTAATCTTTTTTTTGCTTTGTTTTTTTGTTTTGTTTTGTTTTGTTTTTCGGCCACACCCGTTTGATGCTCAGGGGTTACTCCTGGCTAAGCGCTCAGAAATTGCCCCTGGCTTGGAGGGACCATATGGGATGCCGGGGGATTGAACTGCCGTCCTTCCTTGGCTAGTTCTTGCAAGGCAGACACCTTATCTCTAGCGCCACCTCACCGGCCCCGCCCCGTAACATTATTCTTAATGGCGAATAATGAAAGCATTTCCACTGATCAGGCATTAGCCAAGGATGTCCATTGTCTACACTATTATTCAACATAATATTAGAAGTCCTATCAATTACAATCAGGCAAGAAAAGAAAATAAAAGGAATCCAAATTGAACAAGAGGAAATCAAATTATCTCTATTTGCAGATGACATGATGATATAGTCACAGACCCTAAAGATTAGTTCATAAAAATGCTCCTAGAAACAATAACTAATACAGCAAAGTGGCTGGCTACAAAGAGGTCTATATACAAAAGAAAGTTTTATTTTTTTATTCAAATAATGACTCAGAGGAGAAAGAATCAAAGGATCTATCACATTTAAAATAGGTCCAAAACTGTCAAGCACCTACAAATCAACCTAACAAAAGAGACAAGAGACCTATACTACTATAACTTCAAAATACTTAAGAAATTGAAGAAGACATAGGAAATGGAAAAAACATTCCATACTCATGAACTAAAGAATCAATATTATCAAAATGGCCATCTTAACTAAACTACTATATAAACTCAATTTAATCTCTATACAAATTTAGATAACATTCTTCAGGACTTAGAACAATCAATTATGAAGTTTGTGTGAAACTATAACAGGAAAGAATGGAAAAACCCATATTAAAGAATAGAAAATAACTGGAGGCATCTCATGACTGAACTTGAAGCTCTCCTGCAAAACCATACCATCAAAACATCATGAATATGGAACAAAGACAGAATTTCAAACCACTGGGTTAGAATATAATATCCAGTGACAACACCCCAAGTACATTGTCAATTAATCTTTGAAAAAGGAGCTAATGACTTCAAATGGAATAAAGAAGTCTCTTCAACAAATATGTTGGGGCAGTTGAATAAGCACTGGTAAGAAATTAAAGATTGGCTTATATCTCACACCTTACACAAAAGTCAATTCAAAATAAAGACCTTGTGATTAGACCCAAATTCATAAAGTTTATTGAGAGAAACAAGTAGAACACTTCAAGACTTAACCTCCAAGCAGTCTTCAATGATAGAATGCCAATGGCAAGGACTATAGAATCAAGTCTGAATAAACTGAAGAGTTTCTGTATGGCAAAAGAAACACAAGCTAAAATTAAAAGACAGCTAACTGAGTGGGAGAAAATATTTTCACTCAACACATCAAATAAAGGGTTGATATCTAGGATTTACAAAGTGCTCACAAAGGTTAACCTTACAAAACATGAAATTCCCATCAATAAATCAAAAAGGAAATGAACAGACAATCCTCTGAGGAAGATCAACAGATGGCAAACAGGCACATGAAAACATGTTCATCATTACTTATCTTATGTAAACCCAAATAAATAGAACAATGAGATATTATCTTACACCTGGCACATCAAAATGTTGGGAAAAATTTGTGTTGGTGGGGATGTGTTGGGAAAATAATTCTCAACTTCTGCTGGTGGGAATGCTACCTGGTCCTACCCCTATGGAAAACAGTATGGAAGGTTCTCAGTAAACTCAGAATTAAAATCTGCCAATACAATCCAGCAATTTTGCTTTGGGGTTTCTATCCCCAGTACAGCAAAACACTGATACAAATTGATGTGTGCATACCACTATTCATTGCATCACTCATCACAATAGCTAAGAGTTGGAATCAATCTTGATATCCAACAACAAAAGAGTGGATCATGAAGATGTGGTGCATATATGTACATACATTGCAATACTACATAACTGTTAGAAATAATGCAATCATGAAGCTTTCTGCAACATGGATGGAACTGGATATGTTAAATGAAGTAAGCCAGAAAAAAAAGGATAAATACAGAATGGTATCACTTCTACGTGATATCTAAAATAACTGCAAGAAGATATGCAGTGGTTTAAATGGGAGGAGAAGGAAAACTTGAATTGGAGGAGGAGAAACACAAATATGAAAGGATGAGAACAGGGGCCAAGAGATTTCAGGTGTGTGCATTGCTGGTGTTAAGAAAGGATAAAACTAGGGGCTGGAGAGTTAGCATGGAGGTAAGGCATTTGCCTTGCATGCAGAAGGACGGTGGTTCAAATCCCAGCATCCCATATGGTCCCCCGAGCCTGCCAGGAAAAATTTCTGAGCGCAGAGCCAGGAGTAATGCCTGAGTGCCTCAGGGTGTGACTCAAAACCAAAAAAAAAAAAAAAAAAAGGGACATACTAGAGATAATAACAGTGAAATTATGAGACCATGAGACCAAACATTAACAACCAAAACTTAAAATGGGCCTGTTTTGCTGGCAGGCTAGAGGGCAGGCTGGGTGGTGGTATGAGATGCACATTGCATCCACTTTGGTGGAGGGAGGTTCACACTAGTTGGACCTGAAACACTGGTTTGTCTTAAATTCAACTATGAATAACTTTGTTAATCACAATGGTCTCAATAAAATATTTAAAAATAAAACATTGTCACCAATATAAGGAATAAAAGAAATAAATGAATTTGTGTTAGGGTTGTGAGTTAATGTACATGAGTATTTTTTAATATAAGCAATGTCGTATAGTAAGCAGTAGGAAAGGATTAGACCATATTGTCTGTTCTCTATCAAGTTAATTCAGTACTATTTGTTTCTAACATATTTTGAGTTTATCTGTTTGAATAGGTGTTCTTTTAAAATTAATATACTTTTGGGCCAGAGCGATAGCACAGAGGTAGGGTGTTTGCCTTGCACGTGGCCAACCCATGGACCCCGGTCTGATTCCTGGCATTCCATATGGTCCCCTGAGCCTGCCAGAAGCGATTTTTGAGCACAACCAGGAGTAACCCCTGAGCACTACCTGGTGTGTACACAATACAAAAAAAACAAACAAAAAATAAATATACTGTTTCTCTTTGACTGTTTTCAGGACTTTCTTTTTTGTATTTAAAATAAAGATTTTTTTTTAATTATCAGTTCTTCTCACCTGAACTTTAGTCTGAGTTGGCATTTGCTTTGTGAATATCTTGGTTATATCTTTCACCAAATATGCAATATTTGAAGCCAGGGTTTATTCAAATTCTCCTTTGCTTCTGTTCTTTGTTTCTCCTCAACTTCTAGGATTTTATTATTTTGGCCCATAATTCCCTGCTCATGTTTGTCTTATTTAAATATTTTGTTTTTGTTGGCAGTGAATTTGTTTAGGTTTAGATTAAAGGTCTTGGTCTACTTTAGTGAACTCTGGTTCCAACAACAATTTCATTTTTAAAAGCTTATGTGGTGTTATTTTGGTTGGTTTGCTATAATTAGTGTAGATGGTTCTCCCTTTGTTCTTTGTTGATTCTGCTTGAAGTGGCAGTAGGAATTTTCTGAGGTCAGACTCTTCCTAATGAAAAAAAATCTGGACCAACAAGATGATGATTTGACTGCTTCCTGTGTTGGGGATTCTTGCTCATGATAGCAATTCTTCCCTCCCATATTTCCGTTTGTAGTTATTGCAACATGTACTATATCTAGCTTGTTCCTCCTGACTTAGCATCTCAAACCAGTGTATTTCATTTTTTATATCTTTCAGAGTACTCCTTTGGCTATCTCTTTTTTTTTTTTGGTCAACCTTTGGCTATCTCTTACATGACCTCAGTGTATGTGTTTATACACAGTTAGGGACCATTTTATCCAAAGTGTAAGAGCACAAATAAAAAAAGACAAAAATAATTAGAGACAATTTGTATATAAAAAAGTATTTCTTTTTAAAGTCATCTTTAATATTATTATTATTTTATGTTTAATTACATATTTATATAATTTTGAACTATCAAGTCCATGTTAGAATTATATGTTATGAACTATAAATGTTGTTATTTAGCAATTATGTTATATGAATTATATTAGAATTATAAATAACAGGTTTATTTATTATTGTCTAATTTAATATATCTATTTTACTTTACCTATATATCTTCGACACATATCTCAGACTATCATCTGATCTCAGAACACTATCATCTGAACTATTAACATGGTTGTCAGATGATTAAATTATATTTTGATAAGAGAAAAATTGAGGCACAGGTTCTTATGAGCTATCAAAATGTTTTTAACTAACTGCTGGTAGATTTAGAGATTAAACAACAAATCATTATATCTGGAATACTATTTCCAAATTATTGTAGCTATTGATCACTACATTTTACCAATATTGGAATATTTCAAAGTGATATTAGAAATAAAACTTTGTTGTATTACTTAGTTATCCTATGATAATACCAATGTTAATTACCAATGATAATACAAATTATAATGATGTCTGGAATTAATATTTTCCAATAAACCAGAGAAAATATTGTTATGGAATCCATAGATGCCCTGATTGAACTTTTATTACAAGATAATTGATATTTTGTCATATCCAGAAAATATAATTTTTCTCCTGATGACACAAAAGTTGGGTCTCTAACCATAAATTACTAAACTTGCCATTGATGAATTTTCATTTTTCATGACTCATTTTTCTTCCCCCACCACAGATACTTTTATTGACATATCATGAATTGCAGTAGTCTTAATGATAATTTTATGCATACCCTTAATGATAATTTTATGCATATATTGCTCCTGTATCACTAGAGTGCCTGCTTTCTTCAACCATAGAAATACATTATTAAATGCTTTTAGTTTGTTACCATAAGTATATATATTCAATTATTGAAAATAATTTTCTTCCACACATTAATGCAAGTTGATTATGAAATACATTTATTAGAAAATTAATTTAAGTAGGAGAAAATGTATTTTTGTTTTTATTTGTTCCCTTAAGTCATAAAGATTCTTATTTACTTGATAATACTAAATTCAAGGATATGAATACTAATAAAAGGAAATTTAAGACAAATAACTGCAGTTATTTTTTTATTTTATTATTTTACTACAATAATAAAAAATAAAGTTGGATTATAATGTTGAAAGCCAAACTTTAATGTACTATTATTGTTTTGATAGATTTTTTTGTTTGCTTTTTTGGGGGGTCACACCCGGCAGCACTCAGGGTTTACTCCAGGCTCTGTGCTCAGAAATCACTCCTGGCAGGCTCGGGGGATCATATGGGATGCCGGGATTTGAACCACTGTCCTTCTGCTTCACTGTTGCATTTTCCGTTGGTATTCTTTTTATCTCTTGGAATAAGTCATTATTTTACTTGGAAGACCAGTACAGAGGTTAGCACTGACTTTTGTTCTCTGAATAAAGCAATTCTTCACTCCAGCCTGAGCCCAGGGTCCTTGAGAACTCAGGTGGTATGGCCCAATTCCCAAGCTGTGTAGATGTGTAGCTGTGAACTCAGGTGTCGCTTGACAGCTGCTTTGTTTCTGTACTGCATAGGTGCTTGGTAGTGAACTTCACTAGTTTTTACTCATTCCAGGTAGTTCCATGCTGTGGCAACCTTTCTCACTCTCAAATTCACATAAGATCCCTGCAACAATATTTATGTAGGAGCCAGAGAGAGAGCACAGTCACAGTGGTAGAGCACTTGCCTTGCATGCAGCTGATCCGGGAGGGACCCGGTTCAATTCCTGGCATCCCATCACCTGCCAGGGGAGATTTCTGAGTGCATAGCCAGGAGTAACCCCTGAGCACCATCGGGTGTGGCAGCCAAACTAAACAATCAATTAATAAATAGTTTAAAAATAATTTATAATTTTTCACATTTCTCTCCATTCTGTGGAGAATTTTAATTTTTTTAAATTCCAGTTTAAAATTTTATCAAACTATTAAATATAAACTTAAAGGCATTTTTCTGTACAGGCAATTTCAAAATATTTAAGATCTGAGTTGCAGATCATTCCTATAATGTTATTCAATAACGTGAAGAAAGTTAAATTTATTTACCTTTATCATTAAGAATGGATGATACAGTGAGGAAAAGGAAAGAAATAAGTAGAAGAGGAGAAACACAAATATGAAAGGATAGGGGTCAGGGGTCAAGAAATGGCAGGTGTACTGTTAAAAAATGGACAGAACTAAATATTCAAGCCAAAGGCAAGAACAATGGAATCGAGACCCAAACTAACAATCTAAATTTAAAATGGGCCTGTTATACTGGCATCTTGGAGGGGTTGGGGAAGTGGTATGGATGCACTTGGGGAATATTGGTGGAGGGAGGTAGACACTGTTGGTGGAATTGGCCCTGATTCATTGTTTGTCTGAAATCCAACTATAAAGGACTTTATAAATCACAATGATGTCAGTAAAGTTAAAATAAAATAAATAAAATTGATGATATGTGTAAATTCTATCTTTTATAGTCATTAAGAATTTAGATTTGAGATGCCAATAGTGTCATGTTTGAGTTTAGTGTTACTTGAATACATTAAATAACTTATACAATTTGTATATCCATTTATTTTAAAATAATTTCAGTAAAATAGAGCAATTTCCCTAAAGACAGTCTGTCATACTATAAAAAAAAAAAAGCATTGGTTAGATGTTGGTATAAAAGTTTAGACATTGAGTTAAATACCTAGTATACCAAATCTAATTTGCCTACTTTAGCTAAAAAAGTTTAGTTTCACTTTATATTTAGTTTCTTCTTTGGTTATACGGAAAGTAAAACTCTCACTTTACAAAGTTGTTTGAAGAATGAGAGACACCAAACAGTTCAATATTATAATACTGATTGAAAATAATACCTAAGGAAATTGTCATCATGATATGTTTACTCCCTTTATTTGGTGGGTAAGGAATATATTTTCTACTTTGACAAGCTTACTAAATTATGAGTCAGCTTGTCCAGTGGCTTACTGACTCAGAGCATGACTTTTTTTTTTAATATGAGTCATACAAGAGTTCATTTAAGATGTTTGTTACATTGGCATTGTCATAAGACCAAATTTGGTGCATATCAGTGCAGCTTGATGATCTAAACACTGGAAAGCCAGACCAGCACATTTGTAGTACAGTACATTTTATCTGTGAAAAGATTTTACTGAGGTTATTTAGATGGTCAGTGGGCATTAAAAAAAAAAGCCATTGTCATTTTTAGGGGCGTGTGAATCCAAACAACAATGTGATACTTTCTCACACCAGTGAAAGTAAAGTGTGTAAAAGATGAGAAATAACTAGTATTAATAAGAATATGATGAAAAAGTGAATCCTCATTCACAGTTGAAAATACTTTATGGTTTATGTTCTGTAAAAAATAGTATAAAGCGGGGCCGGGAAGGTGGTGCTAGAGGTAAGGTGTCTGCCTTGCAAGCGGATGGACAGCGGTTTGCCCCCCCCACCCCCCGGTGTCCCATATGGTTCCCCCCAAGCCAGGGGCGATTTCTGAGTGCATAGCCAGGAGTAACCCCTGAGAGTCAAACGGGTGTGGCCCAAAAACAAAAACAAAAACAAAAAAAAATAGTATAGAAATTTCTCCAAGAACAAGAGGGGACACAGGGGTAGTGGTGGAGGGTGATAGGCACTTTTGTTGATTTTAGTAATTCTGATAATCCTTATAACTGATTATAAAATCTTTAACTATAAATTCTTTGTTTTTTTTTTTTTTATTCATTTAACTATCTTCTAGTTTAAAAACATTAGTGTGTAGTTCTTTCAGATGACCATGCCCTGGTCTCTACAAAGTGCTGTCTTTGTGGTTGTCTAAAGGTTTGTTCTTTTTTTGAGGGGTCACATCTCTCAGGACTTGGAGCTTACACTTAGTACTCATGATTTACTCCTCACCATGCTCAGGAGATTATATATGGTGTCCTTCTCCAAGTCCTGAATCCAGATCAACTGCATGCATGGCAAGGGCCATACTATACTATTTTCCAGCCCATGTTATAAAGATTCTTTTTTTTTTTTTTTTTGGCTTTTGAGTCAAACCCGGCAGTGCTTGGGGGTTACTCCTGGCTCTATGTTCAGAAATCGCTCCTGGCAGGCTCCGGGGACCATATGGGATGCTGGAATTCGAAACACCATCCTTCTACATGCAAGGCAAATGCCCTGCCTCCATGCTATCTCTCTGGCCCCAATATAAAGATTCTTAATAGTTGTTTGTTTTATTAACTCTCATATGGGTATCAGACGTGGCACAGTAATCAAATTCATGAGGAGGAGGCACACATTTACTTGCACTTCAATATGTACAAGATGCCAAGAAATGTATTCACAAGTTTTTAAGAGTTTTGCTTCTCAACTGACCTGTGATGTGACTATTATTTTATGAATTGACTAAATGGGAAACAGAAATTTCAGACTATTAAATGCCCAGTTGATGTTGAGAAAACTTTTTTCCCTTAAGGATGAAAAGAGTGCCAAGTATTGGACATGGTACTTTGATTCCAAAACATACTAAATCTGCCTGACTTTTGTTGCTGAATATAATAAACGTTTTTAAGGCAGCAATTACAACATTTCTTTCAGCCTTCGGTGCTTTTACCTTTGATGTTGTTTGTCTTATGTTTCCTTCTTCACACTTATTGGCAATAACTAAGAATTATTCTTTTGTTGTTTAAATTAAATGATAATCTAAAATTAGGCTTTTATAAAATGCCTTCAGATTTGTTGGAGATGAGTAAGATTTCATTTTCAGAAAAATGAAATAAGGAAAGTCTATAAAAGCTTTTTTATATTTTTTAAAGATGCTGTCTGTTTTTTTTTTTTAAAACAAGTTCCTTTACCCAAGAATTGTGTAAATGAAGGTGCATGTTCAGGCTTATGTCTTAATCAGGCTAAAAGTATATCATATTCCTATAAATAAAAATGCCTCTTCTATTTTTCAAATTGTGAATTAATTGGTATCCAAAACCATCTTTGTAAAAGTTAAAACTGCTGTTTGTGTACTGTGTCATTGAAACTATAAAGCTAATAATATACATTTAAAATCAATTTTTCCCTTATTTAGATATTTTGATTACTCTTCCAGAGAGCCCCTGATTGGCTTATGTACATAAGGCTGAGAGAGAAGGGCAAGTAGGCCTTGGTACAGGGCCTTTGTGCTAGCTCTGTTCTGCAAGGGGATAGCATGGTGGGTATCATGGCTGCCCAGAATCACATCATCACAACCACAGCTGGTCTCCCCACACCACTATTAAAGAGGTTCAGAGACTCGGGCAGAAATCAGAGTGTGGTCACTACTTCAGATAAGAGAAGACAGGAGGGCTTACCTCTCAATAGTATGAGGATCTGCAAGGAGAGAAACTGGGGGTGGGTGCTGAGCTGAACATGTGCTTAGCCTGCAGGAGGCCTAGGTTTTACCCCCGGTGTTGCATGCCCCCTCCCCAACACTCTTGGGAGTGAACCTTAAACATTACTTGACTCCCCAAAAATGTAGCTCTAGGACAGCTCAGGATAGGACAGGACAAGTGGAGGAGCTGTTCCAGGCTTGTTCACTGCACGCAGGAGCTCAAGGATGTGGGCAGGTGGGATTCAGCTTTGTCTCCTTAAATACTGCAGGTGACTCAAGTAGGAAACACCAAGAGAGTTTTGCTGGAAAAGAGAAATGCAAATTAAACTAGGTGAAATGTTATCAAGAATAGCAGAGAGTCACCAGAAATGTTCAACACAGGTGGATAGATGGGCTTACTTATATAATTGATTTTTAATAATGATCTAATATTATTATTATTAAAATTATAATTGATTCAGAACACAAAACTAAGAAGAATGTCTGGTACCTGGAGGCATATGCTGATTCCTCTCATGTTACCTTCGTTACATTTGTTTATCTTTTAATAATGAAAATAGTTGATCTACAATAAGGTTTTTCTATAGATCCATGAACATAATGTTTTCACAACCTTTGGATATGATTTTTGAAGCAACATTATATATAATACACATGTATAATAAATGCAAACAATATATTATATGAACATATCTACATACCCACAACTGTAATTTAAAATTGACTAGAGATTGTAGGTAATACTTCTCTTCAGTCTGTTCTTAAATAAGTTACCTAATTTCTTTCATCCTATTTAACTGAAATTTTGTTTTTGAAAATGGGAGAATTGAATGAATCAGTGGCTTTTCTTCCAAGTTGCTATATACCTGTGAACTTACTAAGTACCCCAAATGATAGGTGGTGTAGACACATTAGCAAGTCAGGCGGAGATGGGGTGGGTGGGTATTTTGACTTCTTCCTTAATGAAGGTAACTGTTTTGCTTTATTACAATTAATACTCCCAGTTAATACTCCTAGTTGACCTTTCCAATTGATCATTCACCTATTTATCATTAATAGAATTTATGTTTGGGGGCTTCATACTGGGTTATAGCCTATTATACTCTTCACAAAGATTCTAAAATAATCAAGGATTTTTTATTTTATAGTATGAATTGTGAAGTATTAATCATGTGTTTATGCCTGATTTCTACAAGTGAGGTAGTTAGCCTACTGTTAATTCTTCACTCTTTTTTAGCTTCAAATTATACCATTGCTGAAACCCTCTGGAATTCTACTGATTTTGTTTAAAATGAATAAATCTAGTACAGCTGCAACCAAAACCAGTTACCAAGTTTATGGCTGTATTTGTCTGCATAGATTATATTTCCATCGCTGTCAGTTAAAAGGGTAGCTCCCTGTATAAAGTGATTCTAGTGTCATGCTTTAGATTTTAAGCATAACGAATTTTTTTTAGTACTTCTGATTCTACATTTGATATCTTAGGAAATATAATATATGCTATTCTAAAGGGTGATATTTTGGCTTGGAGTCCTTACAGAATAAATGTGAATGAAATAGTGTTTTAAGTAGAGCCCCTTGGGGAAGTATTTTCTCAAATCATTTTGACATTTCAGGTGCTTTATTGTACTAAGAAACAACACATATAAACTAAGCTAGGTGGAAAGAATTTTTTTAGGAAGAAAATAATGATAATTTCCTCTAGAACTTTCCAAAGCAAAACTCCCAGATATATAGTTTTAATCAGTGTTTCAAGACAAATCTCAAACTCTTCCTTGTTTGACAGATAGTTAGGTGGGAGTGAAATGGAATGGGAAAACAAATAATTATTGTTGAAAAAATAGAAAGTTCTGGGCAAGTAAAATAAAAATAAATTGTTCAAAACATTTATCCAATCATTTTGGTTCACAGTTGATGTGAATTACCTGTCTTTATTATAAATTATTTCATAGATTGGGCCATTTCAGCTCATAAAATTAAGCCTTTAGGCATATGAAATTTAGTGCCTGCACACATTATGTTAACATTTATTATTATACTTAAAAATTATTCAATAGGATTTTATAGCTACACTCAAAGTTAAGTAAGTAACATTATTTGATCCAATATATGGATCCTTGCTTGTATATAGATAGGGTCATGCGTGTCTACATATGTGGAAAGAGAGAATGTGCATGCTACATTTTTTATTTGTTTTTGTCATGGGTATACTACTGGCTGTGTGCTCAGGCATTGATCATTTGGAAGATGATTTTTTTTTTTTTTTTGGTTTTTCGGGCCACATCCGTTTGATGCTCAGGGATTACTCCTGGCTAAGCACTCAGAAATTGCCCCTGGCTTGGGGGGACCATATGGGACGCTGGGGGATCAAACCGCCATCTTTCCTTGGCTAGCGCTTGCACAGCAGACACCTTACCTCTAGCGCCACCTCGCAGGCCCTGGCTGTGTGCTCAGAGGTCACTCCTGGCAACCCTCAGGGGATCCTATGTGGTGATGTTGGGACTGAACCCCGGTTGACCGAGTGCAAGACTGGTGCTATACCCCCTGTACTATCTAGCATGCATGCTACCTTTATAATTCTCCCTATTCCACTCTTTAATATGACCAACATTATTTCCTGATCATAGCATTTTTTCACTGAAATAAGATGTAGGCTCTATGCTCAGAGATCACTCTTGGTGGTGATAGGGTAGGTCAGAAAATAAACCCAGCTAGATCTCATTCACGAAAAGCACATTACTCACTGCACTATTTTTCTGGTCCCTCAAAAGAAAAAAGTTTATGTAAGAAAACATGAATGAAAATACTGTTTTAAGAAGAAATTTGAAGTTTTATATTATAGTGACATGAAGTTTATAAATGACAAGTTTTCTTAGTTCATTTTCTCTATTTACTTCACTGGGGAATCAAGTTAATACAAGTATAAAATTCCTTCTAGCTAACTACTTTAGTAAGGACAACATTGAGAAATATATTTCACATTTTCTTTTAATCACAAAGAATTTTCAAATGTGTTTTTTTAAACAGGTCTTGATTTTGTTAAAACAAAGATCAAAGCTTTTTATTTCTACACACTTCACTAAACAAATACCATTTATATGTCAACAAAGAAATTGGACTAAATTTTCTAATTAACTTACTATTAGAAAATATGTATTGAGAGCTTATTAGCTACAGCTCAGTAATAAACTTGTCTTTAGGGGCTTCCAATTAATTGGGATATGCCTCAATCCTGAATATTGAGATGATCGAAAAGAAATTAAATGAGTATTAATACAGAAAACACATAGTCTTGTTCACTTTTCTAAAATAGTAGAATTAATATTAATTCACCAAACTATAGAGACTGAGCCTGCTACATATATATAGGGAACTTTGTGAAAGTAAAGTAAAATATAAAATTACAAAAGTGGAGCCAGACCAATAGTACAGAGGGTGGGGTACTTGCTTTATATGTGGCCAACTCTGATTCTATTCAGGGCATCCCATATGGTCTCTGAGCTCACCAGGAGTGATCATTGTGTTCAGAGCCAGGAATAATCCCTGAAAACCACCAGGTGTACCCCAAAACAAATAAATAAACAAAACTACAAAAGTGCTTTATTTATATTTGTCTGCATTGTTATTGCTTTTGATGAAATACTTTTTCACTTAAAATTATATATTTTTAATATTTAGACACCAAGTTTGATCAAATATTTTTATTTGAGAGATTTTTTTAGAAAAGTGTCTAGATTTTCTGTATCTGTACTTAAGCAGCTTCAACTTATTCTGGTCCATAATCGTATTGCATGTGAAAATATTTCATAGTTCTATTGTGTGTCATATAAAATAATGCCACACTTTTTTTTAAGAGAGTTCTATATTGGTATAGCCAGTTTTACTTATCTAAACAGAAGCATGCATTTGATATAAATTGAGTTGAAGGTTCTCTGGGACTGAAATTCTAGTTTCTACACCTACTCCCACTCAGTCTACTTCAATTGGACAAATGCCTGGATAAACAGATGGGTCTTGGGAAATGTTTCCAAAATAGGAGATATCCACCTTAACTGAGCAAAACATAAGGTGAAAATTGAAATTCATTTTATTGTTGTGTATGTGAGAATAATGTTTTGAGTGAAAAACTAATATTTCTTGTTGTCATTTATTATTGGGAATGCCTTTTACTCTATGAATATATAATATATATAAATATATATATATAATATGTGAAAATTGGAAGACAGCAAATGGAAATTCAGGGATCTGACTAGAATTATTTTACATTTGTTTATCATTTGGCATCTATAAGTGTGTGCTAGATTAATGAATAAACAGGTAGTAAATGTCACAGGATTGCTTTATAAAAATAATTCAATTGTATTTTCCTCAATGATAAGCTAAAACAAAAATAAATCTGCTACTATTTAAGAGCTCTTAGTACAGTGCCTTGAGATAACTTCTTAAAATGGTGTTTAATCTAAAGTTATATTCAAACTTTTGTTACATTGCCCTTTAAAATAATTAAAATTGACTAAATAGCATTGTTCTAGTAAATTAGTAAAACAGAAACACCTAAGGATTAGTGTAGATACAGGATGGGAAGTCAAAGGATCACACCATGTATTTTATTTTATTTAAAGGAAGCACATTATATTGTGTGGGGATGACGATATAGCTGGTAGAGTGCTTGCCTTGCATATCACTAACCTGGGCTCAATCCTTGTCATCCTAGATGGTCCCTGGAGTCTACTAAGAGCATTCCCTAAGTGCAGAACCATGAAAGCCCTGAGTGGCTCACAAAACAAACAATAAAACCAACAAACAACAACCAAAAATAGAAGCACATTATAAAAATAGGCATTTCAGATGAGAAAATTAAAGTATTAACATTTTTATATATGTCTACATCATCAAAGTAAACAAATCCTTTTAATGAAAATATGCATTGTGTGTTTTTGTGCATTTGTGAATATGGAAGAAATATGATAGTTAGCTTCTCTTAAGTTAACTGATTTAGTATATTTTCATATTACTCAATGTATTTTTTGTTTGTTTTAAACAGCAAATGCCAGTCTACTGGGAGGAGGTGGTGGTAAGTTCTGGATATCATTTAACTTAATATCCTTTTTTTATTATGACACAAACCCCAATGATGCTTTGTACGTTCTATGTTACTGTAAAAGAAAATTAATTTTGCTCTAGGCAGTATCACAAAATGATTATTCTTGTAAATAACTTAAATAATACTGCCATGTTTGTTATGTTTTATTTTAACTGACTTTAGAAATAATGAGGTACTTTTTCCTTGTCTAATTTTGTTATAATCAGTCCTATAGATATCAAGTGAAATGAAGAAGGGGGAGATTCCTTACCTCAAATATTTTATACTAAAATATGATACATATTTGTTATTTTAATTTTAATCTGAAACCAAAGCTTTCTAATGTCATTCTATTAATATATATAATAATATAGTAGAATATTGTCCTTTCCATTTAATATTCTGCTGTATATATTGGCTTATTGCCTCACCATTTCACTTTCCCTTTATTTCTTGCTCCAAAATTTCATTTTCTAGGTGAAATTGAGAGTATATGAATGTATAAAACTTTTGCTCTTCAAAAAAACCCTAGGCTTTTCTGAGGTTTTTTCCTAATGTGGGTATTTTCATTAAGAGGAAATTTTTTTTAATTAAAGTTTTAACCATTCTTTCTATTGTAAGAGTTGGTGACATAAGCAAAAAGGAATATTATTAAGATAAAATATGGCAAGTTTATAAAATGGCTATGTTTTCTTGCATTAAACTGGGTCACTGACAAGTTTAAATTCATTTATGCACTAGTTGAGATGTCAAGAATGCTGTAAGATACATGTTTGATTTTTTGAAAGTAGCATTTAAAAATTAAATTTGAGTCATATTTTTAGCCTCCTCTAAACTGATTTTTAACCTTGTGATTCTAAGACAAAATTTTCCAATTTGTTAGTACAAATTTGTACAGTAATAACTAGCAATAAGCCAATAAAGAAAAACTGAATTAATGTAGTTGTCTTTTATTTAATCAACAATTCCTCTATTGACTTGAATTCATATCCCTTTAATAGTGTCTAAATGGAAAGATGTACTTGTTTACTAACTAGTTTGCTTAAAATTTTGACACAGCTGAGAGTCTTAATGGTACATTGAGTTATTTTCAGGTTCTCAATTTCAGGTTACCCAATTCTACATAAGTAGCACATGATTGTGAAATGTAGAAAATATCTGGATGTAAAATTGTATTGTTCATGAAATATTAGCAGTTATTATTTTGAATGTAATTCAGAAGATAATTCTTATATAAAGATTATAAAATTTATATATTATCCTTCCCAGTTTTATTTTAAGTGAGAAAATCATGCTACATTAGTTTGTATTTTCACCCTCGGGCAGGAAGTTAATATTTCTCCTTAGAAATATTAGGAAGAAAATAGTGACTTGGTATCACTAACTTGGTTCATTTAAATGAAGGTATATTATGGGGTTACAACCATATAGTCATTTAGCCTGGAATGCTTGCTAAATTTAATATGTGACAATAAATCACAGATATGTTAAGAGCAGAAACATATGCTAATTTTCTTAAGTAAATTTGTGCCTGATGTATAGTGATTGGATTCTACTTTTGAGATATTCTTTACAGTCTAAATAAAATAGTATATTGTAAAAAAATCTTTTTAGAGTTATTGAAAATTTCACTAGCTTTCCATCACTTTTACTAATGATCCTTGTATAACACATTAACCTAAAATACAACTATTAGATTTCACTTTCTCATTTAGTGCTTTTATTAGTGGATATGATACTGTGATAACAGATACACCTTAAAATTGTAGTAACATTGTAAGGATGCATTTTTTTTTTTTACTGATATTAAATCCTTTATGTACTTCTACTAAGGATCTCCTACAAGGGGTGACAGAGACTAATGCTGCTCATTGTAACTATTCCAAGGGAACTATGACTGCTATTGACATCCCAGGATAAGATGAGAGAGTCATAAATTCTTAATAGAGAGATTAACTGACCAGTTTTGGAATGACTTACATTGCTTCTGTTTTATTAGGCAAAATTCATACAAATAACTCCTCATCTAACTACAGGAGAGGCTGAGAAAAAAAATGAGTTTTCTTGAGTTTTCTGGAATAAGTGGTGTGGTAACCATATAGTTTTGTTTTGGCAGGTCATTCAGATGAGGTCAGTGTTGTGATGATGGTGATAATTAATAGATTATAATGGATAAAGGTTGAATAAGAATACTATTTTAATTTTTAATAATTTTTATATACTGCTTTACAGAATAGTTTGTAATAGTTACATCTGGTATTCAATATTACAACACCAATCTTGTCACCAATGTAGCTTTTCCTCCACTCTGGTCATCAGTTTCCCAATCTTCCTGATGCCTTCCCCCTTAGCAGATACATATAATTTGCTTAATATTTCTTGATACAATAAGTGGTATTGGAATCATAGAAAAAAATTTATTGAAAGAAAATTTGTGAACATTATTACCTTATCTGGCAATGGGATAGTTGTCATTGTCTGAAGTCTACTAAATTGTATACTTCCAGTTGAACATTCTGTTGTCGATTTTGTTTGTTGAAGTTAGTGCCTTCTATGATATCACATCAAATTCGCTATATTCCTACTGGAAAAACAGAGTTAAAATTTTGGGGTGTTTCATGGCTGCATAAATGGCCCCAGGGTTCATGAATTTGAGGTTCTTAGGAGCTGGGCTGATAATCTCATCTGGTGACAACTGTGGATCCTGTGGGTAAATAATACTTCAGAGGGGCTCTTGGTATCTGAGAGGCTGGTATGTCCATGATATTTTCCTGCACTTGGGCTTCTCTTTCATGAGTTAAATTAGTCTATGGTGTTGGCTGCTTGTGTAGACATGATGGAAAACTCTAGATCATAGGCATGGCTGCCAGGGACTTCTGGGAGTACAGAGATGAGTGGGGAGATGACTGACCTGGCCTGAAGGGTCCTTGAATACATCAACCTCAAAATTTGATCTGTGAGGGGTTTGGTGACTAGGATTCTCTACAAAGATTACTGGAAAGGTGAAGCTGGCCCATTGACATGGTGACAATTGTAGGGCAGATCTCTTAATATTTTTTCTTTTCCTATGATTTGTAATGTATTTTTGTCTTTCAGATTTCTATCTACAGGTAACAGTTTATACCAGGAAAATATATGAGAGACATATAAACATTCAACTTAGATATAGACTTTTTTTTTTTTTACTATTTTCACAAGTCTCTATGTCACTTGATAATTTGAATGTGCATGTAATTACTTTTTTGTGCCTTTGGATTGCAGTCCAGTTTCAGATTCTTTTTTGCGTATTTTAGGTTCAGTCAATAGAAAACATTAAATTTCAAATATATATTCATTCATCTGTAATAACAATGCTTAACATGAATAAAACACTGTTATATGGTATTTCATATATAATATAAAAGAAAATCTTTGCAGCTAGTCTTAAATTTTAAAAGCAAAATTAGAAAAATTAGAATTACAAAGCTAACTTGACAATTTCTTTCAGGACCTAGTAGACTGGAACATTTATGATCCCTTTAGATAATGTATTCTCCCTTCTGCTGTCAAAATAATTAGCATAAAGTTTGATGCTGCTGCTGAACCCAAACAGGACATTGTTTATAGAATTTATTTTTCTTCTGCTCTGTCATGGACCGAAAGTGCTATATAGCCTGAGGAGTAATGTTAGACATTTCACTTGACATTTCCTCACAGGGTGATCAATGTAAAGTTGATCTTTTTAGGTATATAATTTTTGAGGCTATTGTGTTAAGCATACACACATATTTATGTGCAATTGTGTACAGAAAATATATAATGATATATATTTATAAGTAAATATTTATGTCAATTGTAATTCAGTACCTTATATTTGAGAGGATTTTGTGGCAGATTAATATAAAAGCCTTGGAGTATAAGCAAATACTATAAAATAAACAGTTAGCCCCTTGTGGAATGCACCACCAAGCCATCTAAGAGAATGAGAATATAGTATATGTTTAGTCTTTCTCCACTCTGAAGGTTTCTTTGTGATCTAATATTGTGTCTAAAGATCAACAAGTTTCAGTAACCTATTATTAATAAACAATAAACATGTCTTTCCTGTGACCATTGATGATTGATCCCCATTTGCCTAAATTATCTGGGTAGTTAAAATTCTCTAAGTTCTTTCCAATGTTTCACAGAATTCCTTATGTGGGATTTTTTAGTTATAATGATAAAATAAACTGCATGTTATATTTTAATTTTAAAATAGATATACTGAAAAGTACTTTTTCACAAAAATAATTGAATTATTATAGGTTATTTATATGAAAAAAAATATATTTAAAAGGCTTTTTGATCGTGCTGAATTGGGAATGTTTTCATAAATTACTTCCTAAGTACTCACAAAGAGGGTGGAAATACTCTTCCCTTACTTTTCCACAAAGAATGTTTATTTCCTTATATATAAATGTTATATATACACATATATGCAAATATTATTCCATTGCTTTAGAAACCACAGTAATTTTGCATTTTCTTCTTAAACCTTGATATCTGTCAAGCCTCAGGTATATTGGGAGGATTCTAGACTAATTTAATGGTGAAAGATGGAGGATGGTTAAAACACGTATATATTGGGAGAGGTCACAGAATTACCCTTTAGAAAACTCAACCAAGGGGCTGGAGAGAGAGCACAGAGGTAGAGTGTTTGCCTTGCAATCCTGGACCGACATTGATTCAAATCCTGGCATCCCAGATGGTCCCCCATGCCTGCTAGGAGCGATTTCTGAGCACAGATCTAGGAATAACCCTTGAGTTCTGCCGGGCTTGGCCCCACCAAACCAAACCAAACAAAACAAAAAGAAAGAAAAGTCAGCCAAGTATGCCTGGCAGGAACGTTCTGTATATGTTCAGGGAAATAACAATAGCTTCTAAGGTCAAAGAGATAGCATTGATAAGAGTATCCTAGGAAAATTGGCCTTATTGCTCAAGTAGAGAGCTAGATTTAGAAGTAGAACTTCAGAACTTCTATGCTAAACCAGAGATTAGGTTAAATGTTAAATTTAGCAATTAAATTTCAAAAATTTTAAATTAGGTTAAATGGCTAACTTAGGTGTGATTAGCTTCAGTTCTGCAGGTGCCAAAGATAATGTTCAGCATAGAGCCAGAGAGATCTCTTTACAATCTGAGCATATTTGGCAGGCAGGAGGATTTGATCCTTGTCAGGTTATGGTTTTCTGAATGCCACTCAAGCATCCCAATTACCACCCCTCAAACATAAGAAAAGAGAAAAGAATGTAAGTGTAGAAAATAAAGAAAATGGGATGCTGGACAACAGCCAAGCTTGAGCCAATCTATTTTAGTCTCCCATCCATAAGAGTCATTTTGCAAAATCTTGTGGACATCACCAATACCAGTTATACTTTACCTTTTTTCTCTTATTGGCAAAGCTGCATTTTTGTTGCTGTTATTGTCTGTTTTTGACCACACTTGGAAATGATTGTGGACTATGCTGGCTCTATGCTCAGAGATCATGTGGTAATGGATTTTTTTGACTATGTTACAGGGTCTTTTCTGGTGATGTATGGGGGTCATGTATGTTGTTAGGGATGACCCATTATTATCTGCATACAAAGCAAACCTATACTATCTACACCATTACTAGAGCTCAATTATATCTTACCCCAAGGACCAACCCTGCAGCTGCCTACACTAGTTGGAATTTCAGTTTATGTTTTCTTCAAAAACTGATTTGTTTTCTGGTCTGTTCTTAAGAGTTTGATTGAGCTCTGTTATAGGATCAGCAGTTTTCCATTACACCTTCTAGAAGGGTGTGGAATCTATACCACTTTTCTGTTTGAATTGTCCAATTGCAATGATTCTTCCAAGGATATTCCTCTCTAAGTTTAGTCATCATAACCCCTTTCTTAGAGAGCTATATTTTGAAGTAATTCATTGTATTGCTGCATCATATTGATATATATTATATTTCTTACATTGACTCCCATTTTCTAAGTAAAATTGCTTAATTTATCAACATATCATATAGTTTATGCTCCTTCTTATTTGGCCATAGATCGCTGAACTTGGAAATATACCTTCTCAAATTTGTAAGTGAATTTGAGAAAAGATACTTTCTTCCTCATTTTTATGCTCTGTCAATTTTGGGAACATAAAATAGTTAGTTTTCTTTCAATTTTGAGATCTGAATTATTAACATGCTTACATATTTTACATGTTTGATAAATTTTCCCTTGAAAATATAATATTTTTATAATTTATCTTTTAACGATATTTCAGTGAAAAGTCAAATGTGTTTAAAATGCTATAGCAGGCAACCTAAACATCATAGGTGTATTTTTTCTGTTATAATCTTAATCATATTTTCTCTTATAGTTATAATGTTTAGTTAGGTTCTCATAATGTCCTTAATTACTCTGATGACATTAAATTGAATGCTGGGGAATAAAGGACAATATTTATATACAAGTAGAAAAGAAATAGTGTTTACATTATGCTGATAGAGGGAGAGTAGGGAAATCTAATGTCTTATCGATATTTTTAATATTGTATTTATCCAATTATAGCTTTCCATAAAATATTATTGTCATTACTGACCTCTCTTCTTCCTATTTATTGACAAAACTTTAAAGTGCTAATATGCCAATTAACAAAGTAGTAAGATTTGTCTCTTATAAGTAGCAAGATCAATGACACAACTTTAAAACATTTTACAAGTAGTTGGCTGAGATATTGAACTTTTCTGCCTTATACTTTGAAAGTAGGGGACAATGAAAAACCTGAGCATAAAATGTTAAGTATATCCCGACAATGAAGAAAACGTGAACAACTTGACCTTAGAGCAGTTTAGCCTACCTTACCAGCTAACGACAAGACAAAACCAGAAGACGTGGCACCCTTTGGTAGGTCCAAAAGCCAAGATCGTGATTTACAGAGGACTGGCTGCTAGAACCACGACCAGACTGTAAACATCTTGGGACCAATTAAAAAGCCCTAGTCTAGGCTTTGAACTAAAACCGGCACAATAAGCATGATCCCCAGTTCCAAAGGTCCGGCAGAGACAACTGTAACGGAAAGGGGCTTCTGGAAGCACAAAGAAAGACACTATCCTAGATGCCATCCTAGGTTCAGTACAAAGACCAAGATCACCAACCACAGAAGATGGATTCAAATGGCACTGAGGCAACAGAACCTCTAGATTCACAAAGACTGACTTCACCATAAGGCCCACCTCAGGATCTGTACAGATACTGAGACCACTAAACACAGAACTCTGAATGTATCACCCTGGACAAAGCAGAAGTCTTCCACACACAAAAAAACAAAACAAAACAAAACAAAACAAAACAAAAAAAACACCACCGGCAGAGTAATGATCCTGAGCAAAGACTAGAACTGATCCCATGACAGTATACTCCAAGGACGGAGAATCCCCATATCTCATAGGGCAAGTGAATTCCGTTTTGAATGACCCCAATATTTACTGTGCCAGGGCAGAGGGAAAAAACAAAAATGCAAAAAGCACAAAACCTTGGATATTTTTTATATACATATATATATATATATTACCTTCATTTATTATTGTTATTATTATTTTTATTTACCTACCTATTTTGGTCGATTTCTCGGTTTGGATGTGATTATTGAAATTGTTGTCCGCAATTATTCTTTTTTTTTTTTTCTCTTCCTTTCTTTTCTTTCGTTATGTGCTACACCATGTTTCTTATTTCAAGACCACGGCGAGTTTTTTTGGTTTATATGTTTGTTTGTTTTTGTTTGTATTTTTTATCAGTTTTTTTGTGGTGCTTATCGATATAACTGGAGTCCACACTGGATATTTGACACTTCTTTTGGTACTGATGGGGTGTTTCACCTTCTTTTTCTCCTTCATTTCCCAAATCGATGAGGAGAACCTCTAGAAGGATTCTGCCCATTTTTGGAGTATTAGACTCTTACCCCAGTTTACTCATTTTCTCTTTTTCAGGCAAAACCACCCAACTTGAACTGCTAGCCCTGCCCCCACTTAGAGGGGGAAATAAGGGAGGCACCAAGACCAAACTGATGCAAGACTATTAAGTAGTAGGTCAAATACAGAGGGGATCACATATTCTAGCCACCCTGGGGGGGAGGGAAGAGTAAATGGGAGGTAGGACAAAAACGGAGGTGTAGGGAGGACAATTTAGGGATGGGAATCCCCCCTGATTTTATGTAAATATGTACCTAGAATATTATTGTCAACAATATGTAAGCCACTAAGATCAAAATAAAAATTATATAAAAAAATGAGCCTGAAAAAATGTTAAGTATTATATGTGTATTATTTTTTTTGAAAAACAATAAATTAATTTTGTAGTGCAGGTCTAATTTAAAAGTTTTTTATTATTTATTTATTTATTTATTTATTTTAGTTTGAGGGCCACACTTGATGACACTAAGAGGTTGACACTAAGAGGTTACTCCTGCCTATGTGCTCAGAAATTGTTCCTGGCTCAGGAGACCATATGGGATGCCAAGGATCATACCCAGGGCCATCCTGGGCAAACACTCCACAGCTGTGCTATCACTTTGGCCCCTAATTTAAAAGTTTGAATAGAAAAATGCTAGCTTTCTAAGGAATAGAAGTGTTGACATTGGTACCAGAACTTCCATTTTAATTTTCATTAAATAATGCTATTTAAGATTTCTAATTTTATGCACTAGTAAAATAATTATTTCTTTTTACTAATGTGTGTTTTATTTTATTAGCTTGTGAATGTTCCATTAAAACTGTGTGAGGCCTTTCAATCTTCTAAGGAAAAACAAAGTAAAAGCTTTTCTCTTAAGTTTTTATGGCTGAATTTCAGTTTATTTTAATTTCTTTATTATACTATACTAAAAATGATAAAGTTCATTTTCTTAGTTTTTCACTAACTTATGTAAATATTCTAATTTCATTGTGGTAATGTTCCCTGATAATAATCAAAATCATTGAGATTTAGAAAATTTAGTTATATCATTAGAGAACAGATAATGCTAAGCATAGCTGTTTACATATGTATTTACTTATTTAGTTAATTTGGGGACCATACCTTATAGTTCTTGGGGTTTTCAACTGGCTAAACACTCAGGGATCACACCCACTTCTGCATTTTTCAACACCACATGGAATGCTGGAGTTTAAACTCAAGTAATCTGCATGAAAACCAGTTATTCTATCTACTGTCTTATTGCTCTGGCTTGATGATTAACTTTATAAAACATTTGGGTTGTGGGTATTTGGCCACACTGGACAGTGTTTATTGTCCTGGGCTTATTCCTGGCTCTGAGCAGAAGTGTCACTTTAGTTCTTTGGGGACTATTTGTGGTGCTGAAGATCTTACTGTGATTGGCAATATATAAAACAATTGCATTAATCCCTGTAATATGTTGGTGATCCAATAAATAAAGTTTTAATATGTATTAGTCAATAGAGAGAAATCTACCAAGATTGAGTACAGATGTACCTGGCAGTGTATGTCAAATAGGATGGGAATGGAACTCAATTCCTGGGTCATACAAGCATACTGAGCATCTGCCTTGCCCTAATTTTACATTTGTTTTGTCTTTCCCAGCAGAGGAGATCTAGTCCTCCATGGTTTGCATGCATGTTTATATCACCTTTACATAGTTTCCTTGCTATATCTAATTTTAATGTGTATCTTTAAATCATAATCTTACATTATAGATCAGTTCATTGTTTTCTTTTAACATTTTTGAAGATTGCATTTTAAAAAATGTATTTTCATAATTGATAAATATTATTTTTCCTTGCTTCTGTGTCCTTTTTTCACACTTGCATTTTCGGAAAAGAATAAAGCTTAAGTAATTCTGTTCTCTCAACATTAGAATAAGCAGATTGTGCTCTAAAATAGGAGTGAGGATTATAACTTTTTTCATTTGAGAGACCTCATTTTAAGTGATTATGCCTTGTTAAAAACTGGACTTTTATTAGCTCCCACAATGTGTTTGGCTAGTTAAATGGGACTCATTTAAATGCTAAGAAGAACTGGGGTTGGGGGTGTGGCTTAGCTTGCAGTTTCACACAAGAATGGTCAGTGGAAAAAGTGCATTCCAGCCAGGAGTTATTGAAAAGTTTCTTAAATATTACTGAGCCAACAAAGCTCTAGCTCTGTGATATTTTCCCAGCTATTTTTATTAGCCAGAGTTTAACAGAAATCACCTGAGGGTCAGGGGTGATGTAAATAAGTCTACTTATGCTAATTACCTAAAAAAATGTAAAGAACAATTCCTTCTCTTCTGTTTGTTAAAAAGTTCTATGGATAGGAGAAATATCAGATTGTGATAGGCTGATGAAGTAATCTGTCAGTAAAAAGCAATCAAGGGAGATGATGATCTTCTATGGCTGCTGATCAGAATCACTGGTCAAAGATCCACTCGAAGAAACCTCTTCATGTGGTCAGCTTGATTCTAAGTGGTGACTATCTCGTAGCATGAATCTGAAAACATACAGGAGGGGAACGCTCTTGGCCAAAAGGGAAGGTGTCAGAGGCATAGAGCAAAAAGCTTTGCTTACACTACAGATAAACATCAACACTTCCATACATCCACATTTGATTAGTGTGCTCCATTGGCTGCAGCTGGTTGAAGAGCCTCGGGCCTTTCCCAAAACACCTTCTGCAAAAGGATGGTGGGCACCAGCGTCTGGGATGCTGATTTGAGTCTTCAGTTCACTCCCCTACATTGCCTGATTCTGTACTTCCTGCGGGGGGCCTCAGCTGGGTAAGGTCAAAGACTGAATCAGCACAACCTACATCAACTGAGAGCATAGCAGCTGCCTTGCATTGGATTTTCCCTGGCTGAGTTATGTTAGAGCTTCTACACCTTCCTATCCTTTCACAATATCAAACTTTACGATCTCTCAACACAGCACAAAGACTTCTTGGGTTGTTTTTCCTGATAGCTATTCAGTGAACAAAGACATTCTGTTTAGTGTCATATCTGTTAATGAATCCATAGGCATTGAACCATTTAACAGTACCTATGACTTGGATTGCTAGCACTGGCTTATCCATCTCCACATTGCTCATTCTGCCAAGTCCTGTACTGACTCTAGGAGAGTTTATTGAATGAGAATTTTTTACTTTTGTATCCTGCACACATACGTTAAACATCTTTTTAAAAAAATTTTGTTTATCCCACCGGGTCCAGTACTGGCCTTAAGGAAGTCTTTTGAGTAAGGACTCTTCACTACTGTAAAATCATTCTTTTCTTCTTGGGGCATTGTGCATAGGAGAATTTTTAATAGAAATGCCATGTTCAGTTAGTCTTGAAAATGTTGGTAAATAACCCCAAACAGCATGAGTCACTCAGAAGGAGGGTTATGTAAGCTAATTCTTCACTGGGCCTCAGTGTTTCCATCTATTCAATGGCACAGTATTTAGTCTGATGCCCGGGCCAAGTTTCCAAATTGCAAAATGGGCTCTTTCAGTGTTCCTGAAGCCAACTTAGTTGTTTGCAATCAACCTTATGTTTTATTTTAAATCAGAAAGAGAATATGATGGAAAATATTATAGCCTTGCACACAGTAAGGTTGAACATTGTTTCTGGAAGTTTTGGGGGGATATGTGTATAGGTGTGTGTGTGTGTATGTGTGTGTGCATGTGTGTTGTGTGTGTGTGTGTGTGTGTGTGTGAGAGAGAGAGAGAGAGAGAGAGAGAGAGAGTGTTCTGAGTCAAAGTGGAGATTTTTCATGTGGGTTAGAAACAAAAAACAATCTCATAAAAGTTATTATGGGAACAGAGTGATAGGGCCAATCTAGGACAGACCTTGGTTTGATCCACCCGGTGTCCCATGAGGTACCCCGAGCCAGGAGTGATTTCTGATCACATAGCCAGGAGTGACCCCTGAGAGTCATGGGGTGTGGCCCAGAAAGCAAAAAAAAAAAAAAAAAAAAAAGTTGTTACAGGGACAAGAGCTTAGTAAACCTTCAACCCTTGTTCCCTTGTATAGCACATTCAATTCAGCAAGAGGGGGCTGACATTACTATACCAGTTTTCTTATTCAATGCCCAGAGAAATTTGTTACTTAACTCATTGTTTTGAAATTTTTGAGTCCCTGTTCGGATACCATTCTGTAAGATCTCAGCTTGCAGTTTCATACAAGAAATCAGAGTTGGTGGAAAAAGTGCATTTCAGTCAGGGGTTGTCAAGCAGCTGGAATCTTACCGAGTCAACCAACCTCTAGCTCTTTGCTGCTTTTCCTGCCACTTTATTAGCCAGAGTTTAACATACATCACCTGAGGTTCAGGATTGATGAAATTAAGGGTACTTGTGTTAATTATCTCAAAAATGGTGAAAGGAAAATGTAAAGTGATTTTAGAGCTGTATAGCCACAAAGTACGAATTCATATCTAAGAACAAATAATTTAGAGTTAAAAAGTACTTTATACAGCTGCCAGCTTATGCCTATGTATTTGTCTATATAGTAGGGTTAGAATAATGCTTATGTAGTTTTTCTACTTTATTAAAGTTAACATATTTTCAAAACTATACAAAAGGGTTTTTTTTGGGGGGAGTCACACCCGGCAGCGCTCAGGGGTTACTCCTGGCTCCAAGCTCAGAAATCGCTCCTGGCAGGCTCAAGGGACCTTATGGGATGCCGGATTTGAACCACCATCCTTGTGCATGAAAGTCAAACTCCCTACCTCCATGCTATCTCTCCAGCCCACAAGAGTTTTTTGAGATCCTCTCTTAAATGTCTCATCTTCAATGAAACTTTGAATGTGATCTAGAAAGACACAGTAGGAAAGTAGAATCCAAATAAATTATTATAGGTCAAACCTCTTAAATTTTGGGAACACTAGATTATATTTAATTATATGGGAGTATATTTCCTTTCTTCAGGTATAGGTAGAAACAACAAAGTTGAACAATTTCTTTAAAAACATCTAATCCCATCAAAAAATGGGGAGAAGAAATGGACAGACACTTTGACAAAGAAGAAATACAAATAGCCAAAAGACACATGAAAAAATGCTCCACATCACTTATCATCAGGGAGATGCAAATCAAAACAACTATGAGGTACCACCTCACACCACAGAGACTGGTACACATCACAAAGAATGAGAACAAACAGTGTTGGCGGGGATGTGGAGAGAAAGGAACTCTTATCCACTGCTGGTGTGAATGCCATCTAGTTCAACCTTTATGGAAAGTGATATGGAGATTCCTCCAAAAACTGGAAATCGAGCTCCCATACGATCCAGCTATACCACTCCTAGTAATATACCCTAGGAAAACAAAAATACAATACAAAAACCCCTTCCTTACACCTATATTCATTGCAGCACGATTTACTCTGGAAACAGCCAAGATGCCTTTCAACAGATGAATGAAAAGGGTGTGGCCCAAAAAAACAAAACAAACAAAACAAAAAAAAAACAGACGAATGGCTAAAGAAACTGTGGTACATATACATAATGGAATATTATGCAGCTGTCAGGAGAGATGAAGTCATGAAATTTTCCTATACATGGATATACATGGAATCTATTATGCTGAGTGAAATAGGTCAGAGAGAGAGAGAGAAAAACGCAGAATGGTCTCACTTATATATGGGTTTTAAGAAATATGAAAGACATTTTTGCAATAATAATTTTCAGATACAAAAGAGAAAAGAGCTGGAAGTTCCAGCTCACCTCATGAAGCTCACCACAAAGAGTGATGAGTGATGAGAGAAATAATTACATTTTGAACTATCCTAATAATGAGAATGTATGAGGGAAATAGAAGGCCTGTCTAGAGTACAGGCAGGGGTTGGGTGGGGAGGAGGAAGATTTGGGACATTGGTGATGGGAATGTTGCACTGGTGATGGGTGGTGTTTGTTACATGACGGAAACCCAAACACAATCATGTATGTAATCAAGGTGTTTAAATAAAATATATAAAAATTTGCTTTAAACTTTGGCATTATTAAAAGTACTGTTCCATGTTGGGAGTTAGAGGGATCGTACAGCAGTGCTCTTCCTTTGTAGATATCCAGACTGGGTTTAATCCCTGTCACCCTAAATCAGGGGTTTCAAACTCAATTTACCTGGGGGCCGCAGGAGGAAAAGTCAGGGTGAGGCAGGGCCGCATAAGGGATTTCACAAAAAAAAAGTCCTCAAACATCATTATTAACAGTTTTAATTATTTCTTCTGAACATAATTAGAACATTGAGTGAAGATCATGAATAGTTCTTCTGAACATGGCATATTTTGCCTATTCCTTGACAGCACTTTTTACAAATCTGAACCACATTTGGCTTTAGAGAGGAAGCAGTTGAGACCCTCAGTATGGCTTGAAGATGATCACAAGTCTAGACCTGTACTTTGACTTATTGAAGTTCAATGTGGAGAATAACTTTTCACACAAATATGTGCTCCTAAAAAGGCACACGGTGCACTTGAACTCAGGAAGGCTCAGGGAAGCTGGGGACAATTCTTTCAAAAATTGCCCATGCATGTCTGCTTTTCCACTAATCTCCCTAAACTTGGCTTTGAGATCAGAGTTGCATTGCAGGTCAATGAGCTCTATTTGAAGCACAGGAGGGGCATCTTGCATATCTAAGGAAAAGGGGTCCACAAAAATTTGGAAAGTGGCTCTGTGCTTTTTGAAGTCTGCAAATCTGTGATCAAATTTCTTCTCTAGCTTAAAAATAGCATCAACATATTTCTCACCACTGAATGGTATGCCTGCATCCACAAGTTCCTTGCATGCTGGGAAATGGCAAAGGTTTTTCTGAGAGAGCTGGGATTTCCATAACACAAGTTTATTGGAGAATGCTCTCACGTTGTCATAGGCAGCACTGATACGCTGCCCTGGGCCTTATAACATCTTGTTTAGTACATTCAGCTCATGTGTGATGTCAACAAGAAAAGCTAAGTCCATGAGCCATTTGTGATCACTCAACTCAGAAACAGCATTCCTATCCTTCTCCATGAAGGCTTTCACTTCTCTCAACTCAAAAAATATTTTCAGGACATTTCCCCTGCTGAGCCAATGTACCTTAGTGAAATAGAGCACATCTCCATATTCTGACTCTATTTCCTTTAAAAAAGCACTGAACCTCTTGTGCTTTAAGCCCCTGGATCTGATTTGTTTGATGCATTTCACAACAACAGACATCACATTGTCACACGGCAGGCATTTACTGCAAAGTGCCTGCTGATGGATAATGCAGTGAAGAGCAATGGCCTTCTCTACACCCTCCTCTTCAAGTTTTTTTTTTGAACAAGTGCCACCAGTCCATTTTTCCTCCCTGTCATCGATGGCACTCCATGGGTTATTATTCCAACAAACCTCTTCCATGAAAAACCCGCATTCTCAATGTCATCACACAGATGCCGAAATATCTCATTAGTGGTGGTCTGGCCATGCATTGGAATTATTTTGAGCAGCTCCTCTGTCAATTCAAATTTGCAATCAACACCACGGACATAAATTGTGAGCTGCTCAGTGTCTGTTATATCTGTGCCTCATCAAGAGCAACTGAGTATGCATCAAAACATTTGGCTTTCTCACACAATTGATAAATGTCACCTGACATCAGTGTTGGCAGAAAGGCTGATTTTGCTAAACTGATCTTTCTTTTCCAGACAGATAATACTTGCAGCCTGTAACATGCATTTTTTTTTAACAAACTCTCCTTCTGTGAATGGTTTCCCTGTCTTAGCAATCATCTTACTAACCATGTAACTAGCTTCGACTGATGCAACATTCTCTTTGGTTGCTTTCTTGAAGAAATCCTGTTGCCTCATTAAACATGCTTTAAGACTGGCAACCCACTTGGCTCTCTCATTTCCTTGATATTTTGCACATTCCTCAGCATGTTTAGTTGAATAATGGCATTTCAAGTTGTATTCCTTGTGCACTGCAACTTTCTCTGAGCAAACAAGACATATGGGAATGCCCCTGTGCTTAACAAAGAAATACTGCATCTCCCACTTTTCCTGAAATTGTCTGTGCTCGTCATCAATCTTTCTCTTCACAGCAGGTATTGATGAAGTCATGATGAAGGTATGACAAAATATAATTCTGTAATAAACTTCTCTCCCTTCTCTCCGTTAGGCCTCCGATAATGCAAGGGACTGCTTGGGGTATGCAAATGTTTAATGCGAATTTTTTCTTACGAATGTGATTTTTATTGTGATTATTCGGTAAGCAAGTAATTGTGAATACTGCGATATTTGAAGGCCGGCCGTGGGCCACAAAATGTTGTACGGAGGGCCGCAAAAGGCCCGGGTCGCGAGTTTGAGACCCCTGCTAAATAGTCCCACAATCTCCACCAGTACTGATTCCTAAGAAAGACCCTAGAGCAATTCCTGATGGATGCTGGATTTTGCTCTAAATCAAACCAAAACAAAATAAAGAATTTTGTTCTAATTTTTGTTGTTGAATTAATTTATTCCCACATTGAAGCAATACAGAAAGTAAAGTGAGAGGTGAGCCTGGCCATTTTTCAATGTCCACATATCCAAGGAGATCCCCATAATTCTTGTCATAGTCATTGCAGACCCTGATCAACTCAGAAAATTTTGTGCATTATATGAGCACTTTATATGAGTACATGCTGCAGCCCTCCCTTAAATGAAAAGTCATTCATTGTTGTTACTGTTGTTCTTTATGACTTAAAACAAATTCACCAAATTGATGTCCTAATTTTAGCTTTTGAAATGATGGTGATACATAACACCTCAACAGCGGTAGAATAACATTGTTTTTGAAGAGCGTTAGCTAAATAGTATTAGCTAAATAGTCATTCATATAGTTGTAATCATTATTATTATCATTATGATAGAAAACCAAACGCTGAAAGTCAATGAATACTTGTAGAGATGATGATATTATATTAAAAGAAAGAGGAATAATCCAAACTGTTGGATAACTGAAATTCAAATACCTGTGTGTAGTAGGAAGAACTTATTTTGTGGGAAGATAGTATAGATAATTGTACTTTAAGTAACCCAAAATAAGTCTAATGATTTTATACTTCAATATCAAGGGATTGTTCTAGAGTAGTTCATTTATTTTATACAGAGATAGTTGTAAGAAATATTTCATTCAAGCCCAGAATCAGAAATCATTGTATCCTGGAGATGAGGTATACGAATTTCTACTCCATTCCTAGTTGTGGGGGAGGAGATAAGCTAGATATATTCTCAGAATAAGATGAATACTGAGGATATCTCCAAAAGCACAGAAAGAGGAATAAAAATAATAGCATTTTCTTCTTATTCAGGCAGTTACTTGGCATATTTTCAACAAATAATAACTACCTCATAAATACTTAGAAGTAGAAGGAAGAAGGAACTCATCAGAAGATTATTGTACATACAAGTGGTAAAGGGAAGCACTGTGATTTAATTTGAGGGTGTTAGAGAAGACCTGTGTATTTGTATGGTTCGTTTTCTGGATCTTAAGGGCAACAGCCTAAACTCAAGCAACAAACAGTTTGGCACAACGAAGTCAACCGAGTTTGCTGTCTAGACTCCCAAGACTAAGAAGATGACTCAGCACCCTGCACCTTATGGAAGGTTGATGCTAGTTAAGTGTGAGGTTTTGCAGCTAATTTTATGAACAGGATGTGATGAACTTTACATATAGGGATTTGTGAATGGACCAAATTATAGCTGGATGAAATAAGCAAGATGTCTGGGAAATGCACAATATCAGAGCATTCTCTGGAGATGATAAGCTAGAAGGGATGTGTCAGGGTCAGGATTTGGTTGTGAAAATGTTTCCTTCTCTTCTGCTACCAAGTTCTGTCTGGAGAACAACAACAATAATACCAACAATAACCAGTCACTCAAATAGCAGAGCTGCACAGAAATTATGCTTCTAACCTAAATTCAAAACCATATTTATAGTGTCCTGAAGGTTGAATGCAGCCAAGCTCCCAACTCAAAAATGTATTGACAATGGCCAGGTTTTGAGGCAAGTCTGGCAATACATAGATAAAAGTTATTATAAACTTTAAAGATTTGTTTCAGTAAAATTGATATCCTCATCATGTATTGGCTTTTTGTTAAACTATATCCAAAGCCAAACTCTGCCATTAGTGAATTCAGACCATACAAACATTGACTCTTACAGCCTCTATTAAAATGATATGACTATTTGTGTCACCACCACACAATTAGGAATATATGAATGTAGGAGTATTCCCTGACCACAGTGCAGGCATGTATTGAGAAAAACCAGAGGTGGTTTAAAGAAACAAATGAAACAAAGCATCAAACAAAATAAATTCCAAAAAGCCATCTAAAATGAAAATATTTTACATCAAAGATTATGTTTCTCATAAAATTTGAATTAATATTGATCTGAAAGAATTGTGATGAATCAAGGCTAGAGTAACCAGGAGGAAAATAATTTGAATAAGTAAAATGTCAATGGTAGACTATAATAATACATTAAAATTTTAATTAAATACAACAAAGGTAACACAAGGAAAAATAGGAAGCTTACAGAATACGAGCAGGCAAATTGTACATGTAATTTAATCATAGCAACAGCTTCATTAAACATTGTGTTCTAAATAAATTGAAAGCACAAGTGGTCAGATTACATAAAGGCAGCAAAATGTATACACACATTATATTTATTTACAAGAGGCAGGTGTTACTTTCAAAGACATAAATATATTAAATGATAGAGAAAGAAATACCATGGAAACACTAATCATGAGAGAGTTAGGAGTTGTGCTATATTAATATCAAACAAAATAGTCATTAAGGCAAGAAGGATTACTACAGACAGAGGTATATTTATCATGATGAAAGGATCAATACACCAGGAAAATATAACAACTATAAATGAATATACACATAACAAAATGCATAAAGCAAAACAATAATTATTGAAACTATTCTCAATAATTGAACAAGATCATCAAGGATAAAGAAAACTGAACAATTCTTCTAGCTAATTCCATCCAACTGGTGTATATAAAAATATTCTACCTGTGATTGCAGGTACATATTTTCAAGTAATGAAGAATATTTTCTAATAAAGACCAAATTCTTGACTAACAAATAAATAAAAAGAAAAAATTGACCAATATAAAGAATGAAAAGTGGGGCCATATTATGGAACTAAGGGAATTAAAAAAGAATATTTGAATAACCTATACAAGAAATTCCCCCCAAAAATAAAATCTGACTCAAAAATTATAAAATTTGAATAAACTATTACCAATAAAAGAAGTATAATGTTAATAAAATCTTTTTTATTGATGTGATTTCTCTTTCCTCCTCTCTTTTTCCTTTTTCTCCCTCATGTTCCCCCTTTCTTTCCCTCCTCTCTTTTTCCATTTCTCTCTGTTCTTCCTTCACCCCTTCCATGTTCTCTTGGATGTAGGCATTTAAGAAGATATTTTTCCAGTAAGAAGATATTTTTCCAGACATTTAAAAGATTGTAGACCTCAATGACTGTCATGACAAAAAATGTATTTATATGAATAGTTTTTTTAAAGTTTCTAAGTAATCGACCACAATGGCTAAAATACAACAATAATCCCTGGGAAGGAATCTGGATTTGAGTTACTTTATTAATTTATTTAAAACTTTTATTCTCAACAAAATGTTGCAACTAAATTGTAATTAGATCTTTACTATTAAAAAGGTTAAGGGAATAATTAGGAAAAAAACTTTCTAAGAACAAAATGTGCAGACAAATGGTTTATTAATAGTTAATTAGCAATTTTTCCAACCTTCAAAGAGAACCAACTCCCCATCTAGTTATGTTCCTCTGAGAAGTGAACTGTTTCTATGAGATCAATATTACCTTGATACCCCAAAATGGCAAAGAATTCATTAATTCATTAGACAATATATATTGCTGAATGAGCATAGATCCAAAGATTCTTGATAAAACCCTAGAAATCAAATACAATGGCCAAAATGAATGTTACACCAGGATAAAGTGGGATTTATTTCAGGATTCAAGGATGGTTCAGTATAAGCAAATTGATTCATGTGATTTTCCACATTAATATAGGAAAAGGTAAAAAAAAACAACAACCTGTGACTACCTTCTTTGATGCAGAGAATTATTTGGTGACTACGTACTCCTTAATGATGAAAACTCTCAATAAAATGGGAATTGAAGAAATGTATCTTAATATTGTAAAGGCCAGCTACAGTAAACTACAGCTAATATAATACTTAATATTATACTTTAAAAGTCCAATAAATTCTTATTCAGAACAAGTCTAATTATTTTAGTCCTACGTTCCAATAAAACAAGGTATGTGGAATTTAATATAGTTTAGTTGCTTTGACATTAAAACTTTATATTAAAACTATAAAAATTATTGAAACAAATTTACCAGATATATTTTAAATTTCAATTACATGTTAGGTAAATAACTTATTTAGAAAAGTAAAATTTATTTACACATTAAAAACAATTCAAAAAATTTACGGTGCTTATTGACTCTGAACAAGTTTTATGCTTTCTAGCATCTTAGCTAGTGGTTCTGTTTTTAGAGTTGTGGTAGCCTTTACATTAGCTTTATGATTGCATTTTATCAGAACATATATCAAATTAAATGCACTTTCTCTTTTGCTCTAAGTATAATGTTAGTAGAAAACTACATTCAAAAGTAAATGCTTTTTAGTGTTCACTCTATGTGTGAGTTTTTGGTAAATTTAAATATTTGTATTTTTAATAAATATTGACATATGCAAAAATTTAAATGATAATTTTCATGTTTTTACTTTCTTTCATATAGAATTTGACGAGGAAACATACTAGTTTTTAATTTTAATTTTGGTTTTTAATTTAATTTTAGTGTTATTAAATGAGGCTAATTGGATCACATACAAGATTGTGATGAGAATGATGGAATGATGTAATGACTTTGAAGCAAGTTTTGTCCTGTCTTAGGAGAATTCTAATTGTATTGTGCTTATGGCATGAGATGAAGAAAGAGAAGAAATATAAAACTGGAATAACCCCTTTATCTTAATCTGAATCTCTAATCAGTATCACAGGCTTTTAGTGTAAGAATAGCAAAAGAAACTTACGTCTGTTTTCCATATTATAAACATCAGATCTTTTTAAGAAGACATTTTACCAAGTGGATTTATGATTTTTTAAATTCTGTTAGATTTTATAATATTCTGTGTGTGTTATACTCAGCTTCAACTCTTGAGAAGTCAGCTTTTTAATTTTTTTTAATTCTTTTCTTTAACCAACTTTATTACATACATGATTGTATTTGGGTTTCATTCATGTAAAGAACACCACCCATCACCAGTGTAACATTCCCTTCACCAATGTCCAAAATCATCCTTTTTTTTTTAATTCTTTACTGAAACCATTGTGATTTAAAACATTCTTCATAGTTGAATTTCAGACATACAGTGTTTCAGGGCTAATCCTACCACCAGTGTTGAACTTCCTCCAACAATCTTGGCAGAGTATGTACCACACCAACCTCTGCCAGCATAACAGACCCATTTTAAGTTTTGATGGTCAATTTTTAAGTCTTATTATTTCATTGTTGCTGACTTGACTTGGATATTTAGTTCTGTTCTTTTAACACCATTAATGCACAAACCTGAGACTCTTGGCTCCTGTCCCTCATCCTTTCATCTTTGTATTTCTCAATTTTTTCAAATTCTCCTATTTTTTCCTTCTCCCACATACATTATTGCTTGTCTTCATGCAGTTATTCTAAAATACCACATAGAAGTGATATCAATCTGTATTTATCCTTCTTCTTCTGGCTTACTTCATTTAATGTATTATGTTCAAGTTTATCTATGTTGCAGCTAGTTCCTTACAGCTATGTAGTATTATTCCATTGTATATATGTATCATATCTTCACGATCCACTCTTCTGTTGTTGGACATCTAGATTGATTCCATCTCTTAGCTATTGTATTGAGTGCTACAATGAGTAGTAGTGTTCATAAATCCATTTGGGTTAGTGTTTTTCTGTCCTGGGGACAGAAAATCCCAAAGTGGGATTGCTGGTCATATGGAAAATAGATTCTGAGTTTACTGAGAATCCTCCATACTGTTTTCCATAGGGGCATCATTCTCACCAACCGTAGTTGAGAGTTCTTTTCTCACCACATTCTGCCAACACAAATTGTTTGCAATATTTTTGATATGTGCCATACTGACAGGCATGGTGATATCTCATTGCTGTCTTGATCTGGATTTATTTAATGATAAGTTGTAAATGAAGCTGGTAATTGCTGATGAACATTTTTTCATGTGACTATTTGATATCTGTTGGTCTTTCTCAGAGAAGTGTTTGTTCATTTCCTCTCCCATTATTTTTTATGTTTTGTAGGTTAACCTTTGTGAGTATTTTGTATATTCTAGATATCAACCCATTATCTAATGTGTTGAGTGCAAATATGTTTTCACACTCAGCTGTCTTTTAATTTTAATCCCATGTTTCTTTTGCCATACAGAAACTCTTTAGTTTAATGGAATTCCATTTATTCAGACTTGATTTTATAGCGCTTGCCATTGGCATCCTATCATTGAAGACTCCTGGGAGGTCTTGGAGTGTTCTGCCTATATTTTCCTCAATAAAGTTTATGGATTTGGATCTAATCTCAAGGTCTTTGATCATTTTGAGTTGACCTTTGTGTAAGGTCTGAGATATGGATCAATCTTTAATTTCTTACCCGTGGTTATCTAGTTGTCCCAACACATTTGTTGAAGAGACTTTTTATCCCATTTGAAGTACCATATTTTCCAGCATATAAGACGACTGGGTGTATAAGACAAACCCCTAATTTTGCAGTTAAAACATAGGTTTAGGCCTATATTCGCTGTATCAGACAGAACATTCCTGTGCTGCATGTGTTCCTGTGCTCATGTACCACAGTGAACCAATCACAACAAGCAAAGGTTCAAAGGTTCTACTGTAATAGACTTCCTCTCTGACTCTGGCCAATCTGAGCAGACTTTTTACAGTGTAGATTCAGGTCCAGAACATTGTCTAATTTGCATGCATAAAAAGCCTGCTTGGATTGGCTGAGTTAGAGGGGCAGTCCGAGCAGCCTTGCAGTGATTGGTGCAGGATCGAGTTGGAAAATTCATTTTGTGGCAATATCTAGACAATTTTCGTTTAGCAGCATATTGAAACATTTTTCTGGATATACTCGGCATATAGACAACTCCGATTTTCGATTGACTTTTTTTGTTTGTTTGTTTCAAAAGTTGTCTTATACGCCAGAAAATACGATAGTTGTCTCCTTTGCCAAAGATTGACTACATACTTGAGGGATTGTCAAATTATTCTGACCCATTGATCTGATAGTCTGTCTTTGTTTCAGATTCATGCTGTTTTGATGGTATGGATTTGTAGTTAGTTTTAAGTTAGAATTATGTCCTAAAATGTAATCCATCCTAGAGAATGTTCAATGTGCACATGAGAATGTTTAATCAGTTTTTGAGAATGAAAGGCTCTGTGTAAATCTATTATGTCAACTCTTGTAGTTTCTCACTTAGGGCTCTTATGTCCTTCCTAACATTCTGTCTGCCTAGTAGCATGCTGAAATATACCATTACTATCACCTTTCCATCCACGTTTCTCTAGATTTGTAAGCAATGCCTTTCATATTTTGTTGACTTTACATTTGGTGTGTATATGTTGATCAGAGGTAGTACTTCTTGGTCTATTGTTCCCTAGATCAATAAGTAGTGTTCATCCTTGACTCTACTTTCTTGAAGTTGAATGCAATTTGGTCTTATATAAGTTGAATGTCACAGCTTTTGTTTTCTAGTAGCTTGTATAATTGTTTTCCATCCTTTTACTGCAACTCTATGTCTATCTTGAGATTTTAAAAGTGTTTCCTGCAAGCAGCAAATGTTTGGGTTTTGTTTCCCGATCCAACCTGCTACTCTTGCCATTTGGATTACTATATGTCCTAGTATTGTTCTGTTAGGGTCTATTTTGTTTGGCATTCCCTTTGCCTCATTTTTTTTTAAAGCAGCAGCTTCTTTACAGAAGAGTGGGAAAGTTCTCTTCTATTAACTTTCTCACTACTTGTTCTTCTCCTTTTCATTTTTCCTCCCTTTTCGGTATTCTTTTAATACAGAGATTATTTATCTTGTCTTTGTTCATTAAGTACCTTATCTTTTCTTTCATCATTTTATTTTTATTTTGTTTTGCCAACTTTGCCATTACTGGCTTGTAATATTCTTTATTTACGTGGTTCTCCACCTATGTAATTTTGATACTATGACTTGCTAATATGTTCTTTCATTTTTTTTTCAATTCCAATTGCATGCATTTTCTCATCTTCTGAAAGAGTTCTTCTCTGAGTTGGTTGAATAGTTCATCTATGATTGTTTAATTTCACTGGCTATCACCTCCTTGTGTTCTTTTTCTAAAGTATTAAATATTGACTATATTTCTTCATATATGATATTCAGGCATTTTGATAGGCTTGGTAATTTGCCTAGATTTCTCTTCATATCCCCAACTATATTTGTCCTCTGTAGTTTCCCCACTGTTCTTTCCATTTTGTGGGTGGAATTGTGTAGTTTTAGATTTTTTATTACTTAAGAAAGTAATCTATTTAATTAATTATACAAAAGGTGGCTACAAGTACATCTGCCTTACAGGTTATTTTTCTAAACAAATAAGGTTATCTGAGTATGAAAAAATGCCAACTATTTACTTGATTTGGTTACCTGAGGTTTGAGACTGTAAATTGTCTAAGATAAAGAAGTGCTAGGGCTCGTCTGCATGGAAATATCACATACAAATTGGAATTATTAATGCATCTGTGCCATTTGGGGATGAGAGGGCAGATAAGAATAGTGATGACTCTGCCTGAGCTTGGGGAAGGACATTGGTGGGTGGCCCTGAGATCTTGGAGAGTCCCAGTTCAGATTCAGGACCTGAGGTTCCTCCCTCATATGGTGCACCTGGTGAGTGGGTTGATGGACTGATGTCGATGTCAGGATGATGGACTATATCTAGATTTGGTGTGGGAGGTTCATGTGGACTGGATGGACAGATGGATAAGTGACAGGCCACACTTAGGTTTTATGGTGTAATTGGTGAATGGTCCTTGAAACCTGGAGAGCCCTGGTTCAGATCTAGGAAAAGAGGTCTCTCTCTGTCTCTCTGTCTCTCTCCTCTCTTTTTTCTCTCCTCTCTCTCTCTCTCTCTCTCTCTCTCTCTCTCTCTCTCTCTCTCTCTCTCTCTCCACATCTGGTTTGGAAAAGCAGATGGATCCAATGTCAGGAAAGGTGATAGACTGTGCCTATAGCTTAGGGGAAGAGATCTGCCAATTGCCTTGGGAGCCAACAGAGTCAGAAGTGAACTTTTAACTGCTTGATGTTACATGATGGTGTACAGGGAAAACAGTTCAGGCAGGGAGTACATAGTATCATAAATGGATGTAGAACCAATCTCAGAATGTCAGACTGGAAAACATTTTTTAAGTTAGAAGACAATTTTTTTCACTATATTTTGAGATATTCTTCAAGACAGAGTGATAAAAGCCACTTCATAAGTATGTTCATAAGAGTTCGTGAGTGAACTCCTTTTCCTTTGAGATGATTTAGTAATCAAGGTTGATTAGTCAAAAAAAAAAAACAACATTTAACTGGGTTACATTAAAGTTTATAAATATTCTGTTGTTAATATTCTTTCTGAGGACCACACATACCTTGTCTGATTCTTTGGGGCTACCCAGGTCACACAGTGTTTTGAATAAAGACTATTCCAGGATCTGAAAATTTTTTAAATTTTCATCTCTTCTGAAAATGATTATAGATATTTTTATTACAAATATGAAACACTCTGATAGGTATTTTTCCAGGGGTTAAATTTAAATGATTTACTTAGCCAGGGGTCTGCAACCTTTTGGACTCATTTCTGAAGAAAAAAAAAAAAACAAAAACATGGGAGCCGCAAAACCATTGGACATTTAAAACAAATATAGTACTGCATACATTGTTTCTTATCTTAATGCTATATACAGAATCGCGCAGTTAGCTGTCTCTCTGAAGAAAAAAAAGAACTTTTAACAATGTAAAATATATTTGTGTAAATTAATAGCAAATTAAAATATTTAATTTACCTGTGTAATGAGATTTTTGATCCTCAACAAAAATAATGAGATTTTTGAACCTCAGTGCAGTGTCTTCACATCAGGGCTGTAAGACATTACCTTTGTTTTCACACAGGCTTGTAAGCTATCATCTATGAGGCATGATCAATGTTTGATATGACTTCCCACCCCCCTACTATCTGCCCTGCTGTCAGAACCCCGCAAAGCTTCAAAAGAGCCAAATTTGGCTCTGGAGCCACAGGTTGCTGATATTTGATAGACTTTTACTTACCTTACTTTAACTACTTAAATATGTTGTCTCGAGTTTGATTTAGTTAAAAGCATAATTCTGATGATGATTCTCCAATTTTTGCTTGTTTGTTTGCTTTTTCGGCCACACCTGGTGATGCTCAGGGGTTACTCCTGGCTAAGCACTCAGAAATCACTTCTGGTTTATGGTACATATGGGATGCCGGGGGATTGAATCCCATCCGTCCTAGTTTAGCTCATGCAAGGCAAATGCCCTACCGCTTGTGCCACTGCTCTAGCTCTCCAAATGTATTCTAGATTTTTAAGTATATCACAAAAAGGATACACTTGCTGACAATGAAGAAAAAGTTGTACGTTTTATTGATGTTTGCTAAATAATTTCTTTGAAGAAATAACTATTATAAGTTTCAATAAAATTTTATTTTGTACTGAGTTTTACATGCACCTCTATCCCAAATCTTTTAAATGCATTATAACATGCAATTTAACAGTTATTTTTTAACCTATTTATAATTTATGGGTCTAACTATAGGAGAGAGAAATGAGGATTTCAGGAAGATTCGAAATGAGATGAATACTTAATAAAAGAGTTACAGAAAGTTTTTTTGAGCTCATAGACATTTGCAGGCAAGTCAGGAGTAGGATAAACTAAAGGAGGCAAAAATGAGCTAAAAATGCAGTAGTACTAAGTATCTGTAGATGTTCAGGAGTTCTGATTTAGCAGAAGATATAAGTTTGGGGGTTTATTTTTGGAGAACACACCCAGCTGTGCTCAGTGATCACACCTGTTGGGACTTGCTGATTAAAGAAAAATGGAAGGAAAGAACATAATGAATAATTCTAATTGCATATTTATTTGAAGTTATCAGAGGCTTTGCTGTTGCCTGGAATGTAGGTCAGATCTCAGAAATTATATTTCTGGCAAATAAAACAATGGGAAAGGAGGAATTTTAGTTATCTGAATTTGTTCCTGTCACCTGAGTATACATGTTCTCAATCTAAGGGAATTTTTTTTACCTAATATCAGTTTGCCCTCTGTGTTGTTCACATTATTGTACAGTGTACAGAGGTAAAAGAGTATCTTTGAGGATGAAACAACATTTTCTATTTTATGTGTAAGTTTTTTTTAGTCATGTTCTTATAGTAAAATTATTCACATAGCCAGAACCCTCAGTAGTACCATTTACATACCTAACATTATGTGCAAATGGTTGATGGAATTTCACCTGTGGTATCATTGAGCCAAGGGAGACTTCACAGGATCCAAATCCTTCTTTTATCTTCTATAGAGAAAAACCCATTCAAATTTTCAGGGCTCTGCCAACTTGGCAAGAAAACTTGGCAAATGTCCCATTCTGTGTTTCTTTTAGTTCGAAGGTTTTGAAGTGGGTCTGGGCCTGGTGAGTGAGGTAGTGATAACTGCTGTGTGAAATCCTTGTGAGGTCTCTTATTGAGTGTAAGCCATTCATCATTTGGCGTTAATGAGAGACATCATTCCTTTGTGAGTGTATTCTCTTGTAACTTTTTTTTTTCTTTTTGTAGTCTCTTTAAAGTTATTTTAGGGACTTTTCAGTTACTATATGCATCATAAATTTTCTGAGAAAATGCCTAACTATAACAGAGAACTCTAAACATGCATGACAAAAATTTAAGTCTCAATTGAGGATTGTCAAAATCTATATAGTAATTTGTTTTGTTAATAAATAACCCAAACAACCTTTACATATTTTCTTCTTTAATATTTTGTAAGATCTTTTCCATGAGTTAAATATATTGGGTGAGGAAAATATAGTTATGTTTAATTCTCTAAGTCATTTTTCACATTGATCTAAAATTTTTGAAGTTTACAATAACTGTAGAACTCTTTGGTGATCTCATCTACTTGTTTTCTTGCTTTTATTCTATGACATGACATCATTAAATAAAATAATAAAGACGTTGCATATAGGAATGGGACTGGGCAGATAGCTGCAGAGAAGAAAACACATAACTATCACATAAGGGGCCTTGAGTATGGTTGTGGGCCCCCACGTGCACCTTGATGCACCACTTGATGTGATTCTGGTGGTCTCTGAGAACCACATTGCTGAACCTAAACGATGAAGACCTATAGATAATCTCTACTAAATAGTTTTCTTTTTGTAGTCTCTTTAAAGTTATTTTAGGGACTTTTTAGTTACTATATGCATCATAAATTTTCTGAGAAAATGCCTAGCTATAACAGAGAACTCTAAATATGCATGACAAATGATGATTGTTGCAGAAGAAATGATACATTGGAAAGTAATTTAGGGGCCAGAAAGATAGTGCAGAGAGTCGGGCTCATGATTTTCCTGTGGCTCCCTGAGGTTCCATTTCTAGGAATGTGAATCCTCAAACATCAATGAATCTATCTCTGAAGGTCCCAAAGAATCATGTGTCCTGGGGATCTTGGTTACCACAGGACCCTTGTAGCACACTGTCCTGAGAATCTCATATTCAACAGCTACTCCAGTTGGTCAGGAATAGCAGGAGGTATTTTCTGGCTAGCTGAAAGCCTCCCTCTGCTCCCCAAAAGGAACTAATTGGGTGAAATAATGCTTAAACGGTGTTTTGATTATTTTATATTGACTTGTTACATATTTTGACTCAGACTTTTCATTCATATGTTTCTTACATGCTACTATATATTATTCCAATGCCTATGTGAATGAGAAGCTTTAAAATTTCCTTCCATTTATTTTTGGTTTGTTTTGGGACACACCTACCCTGTTTGCCCAAAAATAAGACAGTGTCTTATATTAATTTTTGTTCCCAAAGATGGGTTATGTCTTATTTTCGAGGGATGTCTTACTCTTTATGAAAAAGAATACGGTACAATTTATTGTTAAATAAAAATAAAGAAAATTTATTACCTTTGTAAGGAATGTAATACAGTAGTTGTCAACACAAAGTAGACAAACTGTGAATTCTACAGAAACCAGTTGGGGTGGCCCTAGCAACCAGTTTATGATAAGTTAATTTTCTTTCCAAAACAGAGCCTAGGGGGGGCTTTATTTTTGGCTTTATATATCACACAGAAGGAAACCTATAAGTAGACCTTATTTTTGGAGGATGACTTATTTTCGGGGAAACGCTGTACTGTGCTCAGGGCTTATTCCTAGCTCTGCTTTTGGGGATCACTCCTGTTGTCCTCTGAGAAATATATGTGTTTCCAAGGATTGAACCTGGATCAGCTATGTGTAGTACAAGTATCCTACCTACTGTACTGTCTCTCTGTCACATTTTATTTGCCTTTAGTTTTTAAATTGTAGTACCAGGATTCACACATTTTTCATGCATATACCATTCCAATAGCAGAGAGCCTGCTTCCCTTCACCAGGGTCCCAAGGACCTCTCCCAAACACACCACCATTACATTCCACATGTAAGCTCAGTTCCACAGACAAAACTTTTAGTTCTAATGGCTTTGATCATTTGTTGTTCTCTTACTATGTACCCCACTCTATACACAATATAAAAATATATTTTTCTTTTGCTTTTCTTTTCAGGGCCACACCCAGTGGCACTCAGGTGTTACTCCTGGCTCTGTGTTTAGAAATTGCTCCTGCAGGCTAAGGAGACCATACGAGATGTCAGGATTCAGCTCTCAGCTGCATGCAAGGCAAATACCCTAACTGCTGTGCTATAATTTCAACCCCCAGGATATATTTCTTTTTATCCATTTTCTGTGTGTTTAGGTGCTGATACTTATGTACATGTAAATGAATAGAGCTAATATAAAATTCTGCAAAGTTGAAGTACATTATTTTGAGTATCTAAATTATTTTTTTTAAATAATTATAATATTGGGGCCGGAACAGTAAGGCATTTGCCTTGCATGCACTAACCTAGGACAGACTGTAGTTTGATTCCCTGGTATCTCATATGGTCTCCCAAGCCAGGAGAGATTTCTGAGCTCATAGCCAGGAGTAACACCTGAGATCACCGGGTGTGGCCCCCCCAAAAAAGGCAAAAAAAAAAAAACAACCCCTAAATAATTTTGATATTGTATTTTTGTTTTTACATTCTGAAAATTCTTATTGGTGATATTCCAAGATAACTCAAATTCAGAGTTTTATTCTTTCCTGAATGTTTGATGGGATATTATTTTTACCTTCTAGTCATAAAATGGCTTCTTGATCTTTGACCCCATCCTAAATCAAAAGTGATTTTCATGCCTAGTTATATTGTGAAGACTTAAGATGAGAGACAGAGGAGAAGCCCAAACTCTCTCTGAGGACTAGGATAATATGACACAGACATCTAAGAGTTCACTGAAATGTGAGTTCCTATAAATATTAAAGAATTATTGCCAAGAAGCTTCTAGTAGGCCAGAAGATAGTTCATGGTTTTCCTTGCATTTAAATGGACCTTATGTCTGGTTTTCATAAATAAAACATGAAATAAATGACGTATGTCATTTCTAGGCCAATGCTGTTTAGGAAGCAAGCATTATTTTTGGATCACATTTTTATCATTCCTCTGACTGCATCTTGTTGTAGAAGCTACTGTTAATACAGGGAATATTCAGGCCACAAAGATTGAAGGAGTATAGGCCTCTAATCATCATTTGGAGGAAATCTATTCAACCACCAGAAACAATCACATGAGCAGAAAATAAACTTATGTGTGATAAGCCACTAAATTTTTATAGCAGACACTGTTACCTTCACTGCTATACTTAAAGAAATCTGTCTTTCTTCCTAATCCTGTAAACCAAGAAGAATAGGAAGAATGTCACTTAGGTCTAGTCTTGAGAAGTCATCACACCCCCCCAAACCCGAGTTATTATCTGTGATAATTATAAAGTGTGATATAAAGTGTGATTTAAAGAGTGGTGATTATAAAGCTTTTATTTAAAACATTCATGCGATTTCTTTTTGTATTTTAATATTTTCTAAAATTAATTACTATTTAAGCATCTTGTTTAGCCTATTAAAGAAATATATTGGGACCAGAGAGATAGCATGGAGGTAAGGTGTTTGCATTGCATGCAGAAGGATGGTGGTTCGAATCCCAGCATCCCATATGGTCTCCTGAGCCTGCCAGGAGCGATTTCTGGGCATAGAGCCAGGAGGAACGTCTGAGCACTGGCAGGTGTTAACAAAAAACAAACAAACAAACAAACAAACAGACAGACAGACAGAAATATATTAAGGAAGAAAGGGAGGAGTCCAGAGAAATAATATGATGGGTAGGGCATTTCCTTTGCACCCTATATAGGCTCTCAATCCCTGCCAAGAGTAATCCCCAAGTGAAGATCACAGCTGAGTGAAGTAATTCCTGAGTGAAGATCACATTATTTGAGAAAGAGTAAACAAGCTCTACATAGAGCCAGGAGTAAGCCCTGAGCACTGCAGTCCTAAAAGAGAAATAAGAAAAAAGTATTTACTAAAACTGTAGATGAGGAACAACTAGACTCCTTTTGAATTTTAACTCATAAAAATATTGGAAGGAAACTGTATCCAAAATATATAATAAACTCTCAAGAACATGGAAGAGCACCTAAAAAGAGAATTCAAAGTATTTTGGAGCTAAAAATAAAATAAAATAAAACCTGTTATACTAACCCAGCGGAAGAAGATATCATGATCACAAAGGTGTTTTTTTTTTTTTGGTAAAGTCTTTAAAATAAATGGTTATCCCTAAATTAACTAAAATTTTATTTAAATAGCAGCTGAATATTCTCACATGCCTTGTTTTGTATGTATATTTATTATTACTATAATTTATAAGTACATTTAAATTAAATGTATTTTTCTGCTCTTGATAACATGAAGGATATGCTAGCTTAGGTTTCATAAAAGGAAAAAAACAACACAATATAAAATATGAAGCCTAGTTTCTGTCCCTCTGAATTGTTCTGAAAATGTGGGAGAAAGAGCTACAGTGTTTATTTATGCCCTAGTTGGATATGAATTATATAAAATTATTCCATTAAAATATAGCATGAAGGAAGTATAAACCTGAATTTCCAAGAAAAAGTTTTCAAAGAATGAAAATCCCTACAGTTTATATAAAATTGTGAAATTCATGAAATTGTGAAAGGAGAGAAAAGATTAAATAATTTAAATTTGCATATTTGAAAATTGGTTAAATTTTTTTCATCTATTGGAAATGAAAATTAGAGTGATTTTAAATTTACAGAGATAAGATGAGCCTCTTCAATGGAAACAGATAACAGAAATGACTAATCCACTTTGTCAGTACAACAAAGAAAATCTTAGCTATGTTAATGGTTAATCACTGGCAAGTTTTATCTATGAAGCAGTTCTTATTCTAGAAACATTACCATTTTTCTGCTTGAAATGTAAGTCTTAGGAGATATTTAATAAAAGCAATATTTATCGACTTTATGGAAATATTAAGGAAAAGAGGAAAAGTTCTGGCTTAGTCAACTGTTTATTCCTTACACCCTTACAGCCTATAATTGATAGGAAATGAGATCACAATATATAGATGGGTTACTGCAACCTAGTACCCCATAACATGCACAAACTAAAAATGATTTTAATATAGCAGAGTATAAATTCAATTTATGTACACTACCTTCTTTTGAAATCCAGCAAAAGAGCAAGCTAAAGGAAAGAAAACCCAAGAACTACTGTTTATTTTCTCTGATTTGCCACCTCTGAATTCAATATTTTGATTTATCCCTAAGAACTGGATTTTATCCTTGTGAAAGGAGAAATATTAGATTGTATAACTTATCTCTTCTTCCCACTGAAGCTTCTATTCCAACTGAGGTGAATTAATTTTATTTATTAGAATTGACCTGCTATAGTCTGCATACTTTTCTATATTTTCATTTTTCATGCTTCCATTCCTCTGCTGAACTACTCATTTTTAATGAATTGATTAAAGTACCATCTATTTTGTATCACCTTAAATGACTTTCATATATTGAATGGGCTGATTTTTCATTGTTCCAATTTTTCCTTTCCCCTCTCTTTTATTTTCTACCCATGATGATGGTTTAATTTTTTTTGTTTTATTTTCTTTTGTTTATGAATCTTAATTACAATCAGTCTCTACCTAGCTACTTTCTTCCTTTATAAATTCGTTTCCTTGATCAAGGGATTGTCTTTTTTTTTTTTTTTTTTTGGTTTTTGGGCCACACCTGGCAGTGCTCAGGGGTTACTCCTGGCTGTCTGCTCAGAAATAGCTCCTGGCAGGCACAGGGGACTATATGGGACACCGGAATTCGAACCAACCACCTTTGGTCCTGGGTCGGCTGCTTGCAAGGCAAACACCGCTGTGCTATCTCTCTGGGCCCAAGGGATTGTCTTATCAATATAATTCCTATTTTACTGAAGTTTTCATGAAAAGACAGGATAAGAATTAGCATCAGGCATTTCAAAGTGGTAGCTCAGTATAAAGGAATTGGATGTCTTGGTTCCCTCTCCCTACCACTTAATAATCAATTTTTCTTTCTTAAAATGTATTAGCTTCTGTATATCTTCTGAACTGTTCCTTTGTCAATTTTCCATCTTCAACTTGCATCACTACTCACCACCAAAGCAAAATTGTTCTTTTTCCAAGAATGTGCTCTCTTCATTGCCTTTTTTCTGACAGGTGGCTTAAGAGTCTTTAACTTTATAAGTCTTTAACTTCTTGGGGCCGGAGCTAGCCTAGAAAGGACTGGGGTTTCTATTCCTCAGCATCCCATATGGTCCCCCAAACCAGGAGCGGTTTCTGAGCACATAGCCAGGAGTAATCCCTGAGTATCACTGGGTGTGGCCCCCCAAAAACAAAATAAAAACAAAAGTCTTAACTTCTTTATAATTAATCTCTTCTAGTAGTCAGTTAATGGAAACAGAGGATATATGAATAATAATAGCTAATATTATATTAACACTGTCTGCTAGGCCCTATAATAAGTATTTCATAAATACATTTAAATAAGATTCTCTTTACATACCTGTAAAGAGGAACACACCTGTAGATGTGTTTCCTATAGTTGACTGCAGGGATTTTCATGGTGATGATTATGTATATTATTCTTTGTATTCTTTTTTTTTTTTTTTTTTTGGTTTTTGGGCCACACCCTGTGACGCTCAGGGGTTACTCCTGGCTACGTGCTCAGAAGTTGCTCCTGGCTTCTTGGGGGACCATTTGGGACGCCGGGGGATCGAACCGCGGTCCGTCCAAGGCTAGCGCAGGCAAGGCAGGCACCTTACCTCCAGCGCCACCGCCCGGCCCCTCTTTGTATTCTTAATACCTAGCAACACAACTATTCCATAATAAGGACTATAATAGTTTTAGAGGTTACATATATGAATTGTGCATTGTATTTTGTGGTGAGAATAATTTGCCTGTTCACAATATCCTTAGTCAGAATGCTTTTTGTATTTCTTGTTTGTTTGTTTTAACTTTACCATGGTTCTTCTCTAATTCTCCCTGTGGTTATCGTTCTGTGCTCATTATAGGCCCTGGTTGTCACACTACTCTCCATGGGTAAGGCCAATTCTTGAGTTTTTTGTTTTTGTTCTTTTTGTTTTTGTTTTTTTGGCCACACCTGGCAACACTCAGGGGTTACCCCTGGCTCTGTGCTCAAAAATTGTTCCTGACAGGCACGGGGGAACATTTGGGATGCCAGTTTTGAACCAACGGTTTATCCTGGGTTGGCCACTTGCAGGGCAAATTCCCTACCGCTGTGCTATCTCTCCAGCCCAATCCTTGAGTTTTGATAGTTATTTCATGAGAAAACTTTAATCAGGACTCTATTTATACTGATATGACTTATACTTACTGACACATCCCCTTTCAGTTATATGGAACATTTGTCATTGGCTAATGGAGAAAAGAGGAAGAGGTAAACCCTCTCAGTATAGATAGGTTAGATTTTGCCATTTGTGCTTCAGGTATCACTAGGAATTGATTTAATCAAGCCCTTTGTCAGCAATCAAGATGAAACAGTTCTCCAGATATTAAAAGGACAAGTAAAACTTAAGATTCTAAAATTACATTGATCTGGGACCACAATTTTTCATTGCTCTTGAAGAGAAATTATTACTTGCTACTCTGTCAAAAAAATAAATACTCCACATTAATCATCAGGGAAATGCAAATCAGTACCACCTCATACCAGAGAGATTGGCACATCACAAAGAATGAGAACAAGCAGTGTTGGCGGGGATGTGGAGAGAAAGGAACTCTTATCCACTGCTGGTGGGAATGCCGTCTCGTCCAACCTTTATGGAAAGCAATATGGAGATTCCTCCAAAAACTGGAAATCGAGCTCCCATACGATCCAGCTATACCACTCCTTGGAATATACCCTAGGAACACAAAAATACAAAATACAAATCCCTTCTTTACACCTATATTCATTGCAGCACTATTTACCATAGCAAGACTCTGGAAACAACCAAGATGCCCTTCAACAGATGAATGGCTAAAGAAACTGTGGTACATACACACAATGGAATATTATGCAGCTGTCAGGAGGGATGAAGTCATGAAACTTTCCTATACATGTACATGAAATCTATTATTTTTTGGTTTGGGGGTCACTCCCGGCAGCGGTCAGGGGTTACTCCTGGCTCTACACTCAGAAATCACTCCTGGCAGGGTCGGGGGACCATATGGGATGCCAGGATTCGAACCACCAACCTTCTGCAAGGCAAACACCTTACCTCCATGCTATCTCTCCGGCCCCCACATGGAATCTATTATGCTGAGTGAAATAAGTCAGAGAGAGAGAGAGAGAGAGAGAGAGAGAGAGAGAGAGAGAGAGAGAGAGAGAGAGAGAGAGAAAGATGTAGAATGGTCTCACTCATCTATGGGTTTTAAGAAAAATGAAAGACATTCTTGCAATAATAATCTTCAGAGACAAAAGAGAGGAGGGCTGGAATTTACAGCTCACCTCAAGAGTGATGAGTGATGAGAGAAATAACTACATTGTGAACTATCCTAACAATGAGAATGTATGAGGGAAATAAATAGCCTGTCTAGAGTACAGGCAGGGGTGGGGTGGGGAGGAGGAAGAATTGGGACACTGGTGATGGGAATGTTGCACTGGTGATGGGGGTGTGTGTGCTCTTTACATGACTGAAACCCAAGCACAATAATGTTTGTAATCAAGGTCTATAAATAAAAATAAATAAATAAACAGCCATTATTCGTGCCCTGCTTTTTAAGCAAACATTTTGAATGCAAACATTTTTTCTGTCTTAGTACAAACACTATCCCCCTGCAGTTCATAGTTAGAGGCCTCCAGCTATATCCTTGTACTAGCACTAGTGCAACATATATACTGACCTTCTTGGACTTGGACTAATCACTTGGCCTGCTTCCCTCAAAAGATTAGGTTCCTCCAACTTCTTCCAACATCTCATCTCTCTCCCCATTTCCTTCATCCCACTAAGGATGGCTAGGGTCTCTTTGGAAACTCCTGAGACTAAAGGAATCATGAACTGTTTACTGTCTATTCAGGTATTACAAAATTGAATTCTAGCTATACTTCATAAAATTGCAGGAATCTGAAATAATTTGCTGAAAATGGTCACACCTGGGGTCCTCTTTTAGAAATTTACTAGCTTACACTTCTGGGCTTCATGGGATTCATTAACAAGATTTAATTCTAGGTCTGGATTAGCCTCTTCACAAGAGTTAAGAAGTTACTTTAAAAGATTCCTTTAATGGTTTTTCATGATGCTCAGACCACTATCTGATTGGCAAAGGTCTAAGAATAAACCACTCTAATTATGGAAGGCTAGATGGTCTGTACATCTTTCTTTATAAAATCATGAACTCTAAAATATTATTACTTTAGTTCGGCATTGTGGTGGAATATACCTTATACATTTTACATTATATCTAAGTTGACTGTAGAATTTAATATTTAAGGCATGTTACTTTAAAAGTATAGTGATAGCACAGCAGTAGAGTGTTTGTCTTGCACAAGGCCAACCAAGATGGACCAGATTCGATCCCCGGCATCCCATATAATCCCCTGAGTCTGCCAGAAGCAATTTCTGGGTGCAGTGTCAGGAGAAATCCCTGAGCGCTGCCAGGTGTAGCCCCAAACCCCAAAAATAAATAAATACAAATATAATGGAATGCTACTTATAATGGCATTGGCTTTGAACTCTTAAGCCAGGATATATAGTAAAGTTGGTTATGGCAGAAATATTCTTGGCAGAAAAGTGTATTAACTTAATTTACCAAAAGGGGTAAAATTATTTTGAACGTCATGTGACATTAGAGTGTTTTCTTAAGGTTTTGTTTTTCTTTACTCTCCAATATATTTTCAAATATAATTATGTGGTATACATTTATTCAATTCAATTCTTATAAGTTATATTTAATTACTTTATTTTTAAAATGTTTGTTTTTTGAAATGTCTGTAATGTAATTTTTCTTTTTTATTAAGGTCATGTAATTTGCAAAGTTATTCATAATAGTTCCAAGCATTTTAATACCAATCCTATGACCCTCCACCAAGATATATTTCTCTTATTTTTATTTATTTATTTATTTATTTATTTATTTATTTATTTATTTATTCATTTATTTGGGAGGGGTCACACCGGCAGGCTCAGGGGTTACTTCTGGCTACACGCTCAGAAATCTCTCCTGGCAGGCTAGGGGGACCATATGGGATGCCAGGATTCAAACCAATGACCTTCTGCATGAAAGGCAAATGCCCTACCTCCATGCTATCTCTCCGGCCCTACAAGATATATTTCTAATTTAACTTTTTCAATTCTTAACCTCAGAATCTAGCCGTGGCTCTCATGGTGCCCTAAACTTTTATTGGACAGCAAGCAGTTGACTAGACAAATTGAAGTATTCTTTTTCTGTTTATTGTAGTAAATAATTTTATTCTCACCTTGTCTCAGTACCAATTATTGACTGATAGTGATAAAAGAGTGACTGGGACCCTGAGAGGTAATTCATCAGGTAGGGTGCTTGCCTTGCATGTAGCCAAACTGGATTTGATTCCTGGGATCTCATAGGTTCCTGAGGACTACCAGCGTGATTCCAAAATGAGAAACAAGGAGTAAGCCCTGAGCACTGCTGGGTGTGTTCCCAAAACTAAAATAAATAAATAAATAAATAAATAAGAACAACAGAAGATAAAAATAGGAAAAGAGGATAAATAAAGATAATCTATGTAGAAATCCGCATACATATGCTCATACTCTTGTTTCCTGCCTGCTTTAGCCTTAAACTTTTTCCTTTCTTGATGACCATAAGCATCCCATTGAATGGGACATAGAGGACATATTCAGAATATTTTTTCAGAATATCTTTTTCTCTTACTTCATCCCCTTCATGATACTTTCCAAAGTTCCTGACCTTTCCCATTTGCTTCCCTTACTCTTCTTTCTGTTACTGAGGAATTCTCACACCACATAGAAAACCTTAATTTCAAACGTTTTACATGTCCAATCCCCAGGGTTAGCATTTTAAACTCCGTCATGTGTTGTTGGACAAATCTTGGAGCTTTGTAAAAATTGCTGTCATAGTTTCATGGATGAGACTTTGCAGAGAGCCCTAAATATCCTTTATTAATCAAGATTAGATATAGAGAAGATGTGATTTTTGACATCTCAATTTAGACTCTTGAGTTTATTTTCTCTGAATTTTTTTTCATGAAATTCTTTTAAAACTAACCATTTGATGAAAGACATTCTTGCAATAATAATTTTCAGACACAAAAGAGAGAAGGGCTGGAAGTTACAGCTCACCTCATGAAGCTCACCACAAACAGGGATGAGTTTAGTTAGAGAAATAACTACATTTTTAACTATCCTAATAATGAGAATGTATGAGGGAAATAGAAAGCCTGTCTAGAGTACAGGTGGGGGTTGGGTGGTAGGAGGGAGATTTGGGACACTGGTGATGGGTGGTGGTCTTTACATGACTAAAACCCAAACACAATCATGTATGTAATCAAGGTGTTTAAATAAAATATATATAAAAATAAATAAAAATAAATACTTATTAGCACACACAAAAAACTAAACATTTGACTTGGAATACTACTAGAAATCACCTTGTGCATATTGGTATTTTATATAGACATTGTACTATTACTACTGAAGCTGTTATATATAAAATTGTTTTTAACCAAGATCTGAGTCAACTCTAGAAGTTACTTGAATTTACAATAAGTTTCATTTATACTTGTCATGTGAATGAAGTCACTCCAATATATTGAAAGTTAGAATTGTGAGTGATAGTGATGATTAGTAATGTCATTTAAGTATCCATTTTGTAACTGGGGCTATGTTAGGAACTACAGTATCATTGTGCTGCAAGTAGTATTTTTATGTTGTAGATAAGTAATGTGAGGCACACAAAGGAAAAGTGTGATATTTAAGGCTATACAATGAGTAAATGAAAAGTTGAATTTTATGCCCAAACTTGTCAAATTCTAAAACTGATTTTTTTTACCATACCAGGTGGTTGCCTGTGTCTGTCCATATTTTACCATATTGGTACGCCTATTTTAGGTTATGAATAATTTTAGTGAGGTGCTTTACTCTACTTTGCATTTTAATGACATTTAGGCATGATAATTAGGACAGTTGGCTGCCAAAGCACTTGGAACAACTTTTAGATCATTTGCATTTCCAAAGAATGTTAAGTGAAGATGTCATATAAACCATATATTTTCATGTAAATTTCAAACAACTTTTGATTTCTCCTGCTCCCCTACCATTTTTTCCAATTCATTGGAACCAACAGTTAGATACTGCATCCACAAAGATCACCAGTCTGGACCTTCACTATGTGTGATAATGCTTCCTGAAGTTTGGAGAGAGGAGACATTTACTTTTATTTTCAGGGTAAGGGCAGCTGTCAGTATGCTAATTAAAACAAACAGGCAATTTTTTATTTCTATCATGTCTATAATTAAGTATCCCACATACTGTATTGAGAAGGATAAATTTTCAATTAAATTACTAAAATGACTCATGTCAATATTTTACATCTATCAACACAATTATGCCTCTATAGAATGTAATTATGTAGCAAAGACCACTTTATTAATTTAGTAAATCCTGATTCCCTAAATCATTCTCTTTTTATTATAACACTATAATTTAGAAAGCTATTCATAATATAGTTGTTTCAAGCATGCAGTGTTTCAAGATCAATCTCATACCAGTGTGACCTTTTTTCCACCCATGTCTCCAGCTTCCTACCACACAAGCCTGCCCTCTGAGCAGCCAATTAATTTCATATTGTTTTCTCCAACAAAATGGCAATGGAATTATCAGAAAATAGATCAATAAAAGTGAATCTGTGATTATTTTTATACCTCACAATGGTGTTACTATATTATTTTTAGAGGAATTACTGAGCTGACTAGTGCTGCTTGAACTTCCTGTAATTCACTCATTGAGATTGGTGGGCTTCTATTTATCTTTTTCATCAAATGTGCTGTGTTCCTACTGGGCTTTTAGTACTATGAAATTTGAAGACAACATCATGTGACTTCTTCAGGAGCTGTGGAGCTGGGCCTGTTTATATGATGAAGGAAGTCCAGTGTGGAGGCTGCAGAATCAAGCTCAAGGAAGGGAAATCTGCATGCAACTGTTCTAAAAAAGGCCTGGAATGGTTTGGTGGCTTGTTGATATTCAAGAATTTGAATGGCGTGGTGGCTTGTTGAGGTAGTATTACTTATACTTAAAAATAAATTTTAGCTAAAATAGAATTAATAAGGGACTAGAGTGATAAAACAGAGAGTAAGTTGCTTGCTTTGCTTGTGGCCAACTGGGTTCAACACCTGGTACCTTATATTCTTCCTGATGTCTAACAGGAGTGATTCTCCCTGAGTTCAAAGCCAGTAGTAAGCCCTGAGCATGGATGGCTGTTGCCCAAAATTCCCTCCCAATAAAATTTCACCTTTACAACCATCTCATTATTTTAAAGACATTCTGCTTATTCACTCTGCTACCTGGTGTCACAAATGTATATATATATATATATATATATATATATATATATATATATACACACACACACACACACATATATGTGTGTATACTTATATATACATACATATTCTTGGGACTATCATTCATACATATGTACATATATATGTACATATGAGAGTCATCTAGTTTGTATGTGTTTCTTCAAAATAAACTGTCAACTATTATTATTGTTTTCATTGTAATCTTTTTCTGTATAGGCAAATATTTCAAGTATGATTTATATATATTTTCAGAATACAAATTTGAATTTAACTTTTCACAGTCATCTATAATATTTCTTACATTAGCCAATTCTCCAGATATACTTGTAATCAATCCTGATAATACAGATAAAAAATAATCATATTTCTAGGAATCAATAGAAAAATAAATGAAATGTATAATAATGTGCTACGTTTCATTATAGAAAAGTCTGCTAATATATTGATCTTCAAATAGTTTTCTGACGGGGCCAGTGCAGTGGTGCAAGTGGTAGGGTGTTTGCCTTGCACACGCTAACCTAGGACGGAAAGAGTTTTGATTCCCTGGCATCCCTTATGGTCCCCCAAGCCAGGAGTGATTTCTGAGCACATAGCCAGGAGTAACCTCGGCGCATCACAGGGTGTGGCCCAAAAGGCAACCCCCCCCAAAAAAAAAACCAATAAGGGTCCAGAGAGATAGCACAGCAGTAGGATTGTTGCTTTGCATGCAGCTGATCGAGGACAGACAGTGGTACGAATCCCGGCATCTCATATGGTCCCCCGTGCCTGCCACAGGGCCAGGAGTAGCCCCTGAGAGCCACCGAGGGTGACCCCCCAAACAATAAATTTCTGAGGATGTTGATTCACTCTGCATATTATACATGTTTATAAGCCCATTTTTTGTTAAATATATTAGAGTAGTGAAGGAGTACGTACTTGGGAAACTTTTTTCTTTTTTTTTTTTTTAAAGAAATATGGAATGCTTCATGAATTTGTGTGTCATTCTTGCGCAGGGGCCGAAGCAAGCACATACTCAGAAAACTCTAATGATCTGTTGCATCACAAAATGTCCTAATGTTTTCACATGTGGTTCATGTGAAAAATGTGAACCAATGATGTTTGATTATATGCTATTCTAACTTAAATATGTACCTCTCAATTTAGTATTACTTCCCATGTCCACTTAGCAGGCAATTATTCCAGTTTTTAAGACATAGGAAAATGGACTGATTAATTATCTGTGCAATGGCTGGGTTTTAAAAGCAGCCTTCGGGCTGGCAAGGTGGCGATAGAGGTAAGGTGCCTGCCTTGCAAGTGCTAGCCAAGGAAGGACCACGGTTCGAATCCCCAGCATCCCATATGGTCCCCCCAAGCCAGGGGCAATTTCTGAGCGCTTAGCCAGGAGTAACCCCTGAGCATCAAATGGGTGTGGCCCGAAAAAAAAGCAGCCTTAATTCAAGCTAAATGGGGCAAAGGTCTTCTAGAAATTTCTCAATTCTATCTCCATAACTATCAATGTAATATAAACTAGTATCTTATATATTCTTATAATCAGTGTAAGATAATGTCTGGTATTTAATTACCTTAGTTTCTCTATGAAATAAAGTTTATTTTTCATGTTATGGCATATTAAATTTATGATCCAGCCCCTTTTCACTACTTTCTACTACAACCCTCCCCAATTTCCTTCTTTTTCTTATGACTTTGACTTTGTTATACTGACCCTTCTTGATATACCTTTTCTCTTATTTGAATAACTCTTCATCTCATTGTACATTATTACAGGAATCATTTGATCTTATATTGTATATAAAGCAGATGTTGATCACTTTTCAGGGTCTTTTGAAATTCTTTCCCTGATCCTATAATTGAAATTCCAACAATTATGATGCCATCATATCTATGAAGGCAAATATTTAACTCCTGTGAAAAATCTATGAGGTATACACACACACACACACACACACATATATATATATATATATAAAAAGTAATTTAAAAAAAGAGCACAGACATAAAAAACAAGCAGCAAAAAGTTACTGAAAAAACAAGTACCTAATCTGTTTTACAGGTACTTTTATATAAGAAGCATTATATATATGATATGAATGATAATGCTTCTTATATAAAAGTACCTGTAAAACAGATTAGGTACTTGTTTTTTCAGTAACTTTTTGCTGCTTGTTTTTTATGTCTGTGCTCTTTTTTTAAATTACTTTATTTAAAGGTCATATATTACATAGTTTACTCATAATGCACTTGTTTCTATCATTCATGTTCTAACAACAATCCTAACACCAACGTAAAATTCACCCCAGATTCACACCCATCTCCAGATTCCCACCCATACCTAAGCCTTCCCCCCTTGGCAGGCACAAAATAACATATTTTATATTGCTTGTATAGTATTGAAATTACTTTTAACGAAAAAAATTGTGAAAACTACTCTATCTCACAATGAGGTCATTAAGAAATTGTCAGAAGGTTTGCTAAGCTATTTGTTGCTAGTTGGTCATCTCTTAATTGTTTTCTTTGTGAACACTAGGTTGATTCCAAAACACATTGATGGCTAAATTGGCGTGCCCCTACTGGGAGGATATTACTGAAAATATTTGGATTGTGTCACCATGTATGTGGCTCTGTAGTCTAGGAATATCATGCTTTGTTGGTGATAATGTGGCTTTTGTGGGGTATGCTTTTGGCTGCCAGATGTTTTGGAATTTCAAGAAGGTGGAGTTTAGGGGGTGTAGGGGAGGATACCTGCACTTACTCCAACAATGTCCTAGTGATGTCAGCCCAAATACTGGCATACCTGGAGCTTTGGTTGGTTAGACATACTTCTCCCTTTTTTTTTTTTTTTGCCATATAACACTAGCTCCATGGTGTTAAAACTAAGCTGCAACCAATTGTATTTGTTCAGTTCCTATTTTCAGTGATTTATCAAGTAATAGCAGCATGCAATGAGTTGTGATGAAGAGATCAATATTGGGACTATTACCTAGAAAGCTAAGGTATTCCATGTGCAATCATTTTGCACACTGAAAAAGTTTGTTTTAGACTGCTAGTAATAGAAGTTCTAAGAGATTAAATAATGAAATTGTTTATTACCTCATATAATAGGAAGTCCAGATATATGGAAGTTGTAGGGTTAGTTAAGTCACTTCATTTTTTGCTTTCTAAGTTTTCAAGGACAAAGATCATATATCTTTCTAGTCTGTCATTCCTAGTTCATTTTCACTTGTCATCAAGCTTGTCAATTCATGCTTGTGAGATGACTAATAGAACTTTCATATTAAGGTTTTGGATTACAGTTTGGGATGATTTAGAGTCACACCTGGTGATACTCAGGGATTACTCCTGGCTATTTGATTGGATATCACTTGTGGTGGATTCAGGGGAATATATGGGGTGCAGGTGTATACACTAAGTGCCTGGTTAAACTATCACTACAGTCCCTATACTACAATTTTGCAGTGATATGACTAACATAAGAAAATTGGGGCTGGAGTGGTGGCACAAGCGGTAAGGCATCTGCCTTGCACACGCTAGTCTAGGACAGACCACAGTTTGATTCCCAGGCATCTCATATGGTCCCCCAAGCCAGGAGCGATTTCTGAGCATATAGCCAGGAGTAACCCCTGACTGTCACTGGGTGTGGCCCCCCAAAAAAACAAAACAAAACAACAAAACAGCAACAAAAAGAAAGTTAGGAGAGAAATGACTCTTATTTATGTTTTAAACTTTATTTTTTATTGCTTGATTTCTGTGATTTGCAGTACTATTGACTACCATAAGATACACAGTTAACAAGTTGTTCATAACTGAATTTCAGTCATACAATGTACAACACTCTTCTCCAATCACATTTCCCACAATCAATGCCCCCAGTTTCCCTCTTGCCCTTCCCCCATCCTTTCCCCAACCTGCCTCTGTAGCAGAAATTTTTCTTGTCTTTTTCTCTCCGTTTTTTTCTTTTAGACTTCATGGTTTACAGTATTGTTTTTGAAGGGGTATCATGAATATCACTTTACCTCCTATGAGCATCCAATTCTTATCCAGAGTAATCATCTCCAAGTATCATTGCTACAGTGGACCCTTCTCTGCTTTAACTTTAACCCCTGCTATTTGTTGTTAAATCTCTCAAAAACATGAGACAATCCTGACACCACATCTAGTTCTCAGAGCATTTCAGGATCCCTGAGCACTAAGCCAGGAGTAAGTACTGAATAACACTGGGTACAGCCCAAATCTTCACCTCCCCAAAAATGATAAAGTTGTATTTAAGGTTAAAAGATATCTAGTCTATAATCCATAATTATATATCTAAATAACTCCTCAAATTTGTAGAGAAAGGAATGGCTTCTAATTTTAACTTTAAAGTAGATTTTTAACTATATATTTTAAAAGAAAAAGAATGGTTATTTGAAAAAAATAACAAAGTTGTATTAATGTGTAAATAATATAGTTGTACTATGAGTTTTCTTTTTTTTTTCTTTTTTGACTATAGGGTTACACACAGCAGTGCTCAGGACTTACTTCATACTTCACTCAGAAATCACTTCTGGAGGAATTTGGAGGACCATCAGGGGTTTCCCATATTAGTTCCTTATCCACTGTACTATACTCCAACTCCTTTTAATACTTTTATTCTTAATTACTATTGTTTTAAATTGCTTATTTAAAGTGCTTTACTTATAGTTAATGTAATTATTGTTCATATAATATAATATAATATAATATAATATAATATAATATAATATAATATAATATAATATAATATAATATAATATAATATGTATTATGCTTTATACAGTATAGTAGTAATAATATCATACTTATATTTAATATTACATTTTTTGAATTGAGATGCTTACATATGTTTGGAGAGTCACTTTTGGATTTGTCAAAATATATACACAAGCTACAGTTAGCTTGAAGCAATAGTAACTAGGTGTTGAAATAAGAAGTTACTAGCTTCTTATATACATTTTTGTAAATTTAATTTTGGTTCATAATACTATTAATAATGATTTCTCATGAGCATCATTTTAACACCACACCCATCATAAGTGTGCCCATCTCCTTTTCCCATGGAATTCAGTCCCTTTTTCTCTCATCTTCTCAACACAGTTGTGTGGATTAGCTCCCATATGTTGCCTTTGGATCTTTGTTGACACCTTGCTATTTATCCTTAAGTCTTACATGTGAGAAATTTTTCTGTATCTGTCCTTTTCCTTCAGAATGACTTCACTCAGTCTGATATCCTCTAGTTCTATCCAGGTTGCTGCAAATGGCATGATTTTTGTTTTTCCAAGCTATATAGTATTCATTTGTGTGTATATACCAAAAATTCTTGATCCATTTATCTGAAGTTGGTCATGTGGATTTTTTCCATATCTTGGCTTTTGTACTGTGTGTCAATAAATATAGATCTGTATATACCCTTTCAAATTAATATTTTTGTGTTTTAGAAATGGACATCAAGAACTAGTATTGCTGCATCACTTATGTGCTCTATTCCTGCCGGCTTTTACATTTTTTTCTAAGAAATATTCACATTGCTTTTCATTGAGGTTGAATTAGATGGCTTCTTTTTTTTTTTTTTTTACCAATGGTAGATGAGGGTTCCTTTCTTATCACAACACCATCAACACTAGTTATTTCCAGGGTTTTTATATATGCCATTCTCATAGGCATAAATAGTATTTCGTTGCTTTTATTTGATTTTTCTAATTATGAGTGTTAGCGAACACTTCATCATAAGCCTATTGGCCATTCATATATCTTCTTTGAGGAGATGTCTCTTCATGTACTTCAGCACATTCCTGAATGGGGTTATTGTACTTTTTTGTTGGTAAGTTTAGTGAATGCTTTATAGATCTTGGGTATCAATCCTTTATATAAAGTAGCATTTACATGTATTTTCTCCATTCATTCGGATATCTTTGTATTGTTTTTCTAATTGAAGAAAACATCAGCAGACCTATCCAAGAAGACTACAGAATGAATTAATTAGTGTGATAAGCATAGTGGCAAAGACAAACAAACCAAAAATAAACAAATGGACTAGGCATGACTTTTTATATGTCCTATGTATCATTCTGATGATCAGTTCCAAAAATATATATCATCCACTGGACCTCTATGGAAAAGGACTTGCTCTTTACAATTCCTGCAATATCTTTCTGGCAAATACTAATTAAAAGAACAAAAAATTCAGGTTCTTTGAAGGAAAAAAACCTCACTAATTTATCACTTACATTTGTATTTCTTGAAGATTGAATGAAGATCTATTAAAAAAAGCCTAAAACAGAAGATATTCTGCTTTTTCCTGAAGAGAGTTTTTATTCTTTTAAGATTAAATAGTAAATAAAGAGGAATAAGTGGTAAGACAGATAGGGAATTAGGATACCCTTTTAGATTTTGAATTCTCACAGATATACTTATGTCTAAATATAAAACAAATTTTTTTACTACTTTGATCTGTTCTTTTATACCCAGGGAGATAAAATTAGACTTAGACATAAAAAATGATGGGGACACTTTGTTTTTAGGCCAAAGGTTTTCTTTCTATTTTTACCAACTTTTGCTGCACTTATGCGAAAAACTGCCACCCCTTTTTTATGCTCCCACCTTTTCATTTTTTTTTACAGAACCTTGGGATATACATTACTTTGTTTTACCACATATTTCTGCATTTTTTCTATAAAATTAAGAAGGAAGAAGAAAATAAGAATGGCAACCAGGGGTCAAGTGGTCTTAGGTGCTTTGGTGAAGATTAAAAAAAAAGACAAAATTAAATATCCAAGACAAACTCAAACTATTACAATCTAACTTAAAATGGACCTATTATACTGGCAAGTCAGGGGCACAAACTGGTAGTATGGGATGCACTTTGGAAATATTGGTGGAGGGAGGTTGACATTAGTGATGGGATTAGCCCTGATTCATCGTATGTCTGAAATCTAACTATGAAGGAGTTTGTACATCATAATGGTTTCAATAAAATAAAATGAAATAAAATAAAAATGAGTAATGTTGGGGGTCTGGAGAAATAGCACAGTGGGTAGGGCTCTTACCTTGCACAAGGTTGACCCAGGTTCAATCCATGGCATCACTTAAAGTTTCCCAGGCCTACCAGAAGTAATTTCTGAGCACAGAGCCAGGAGTAATTCCTGAATGCTGCTAAGTGTAGCCCCAAAACCAAAATTACCAAACCTAACCAAAATAAAACATCAAAGAGTAATTTGCTTATCTTAAATGACTGGTAGACCAATAATCCTGTTGATCAAAAATATTACAGTTTGTAAATGTATCTTAAAAGACTCGTGGTTGCTTTATGTCTATTTGACTAAGTTGTCCTTCAGTAAATCTCAATAATGTCTTTAACTTAAGGGGCCTAAAGTGAATAGTGGGGATGAAAGAGTCTATAAATAGAAGGATATAATTACAAAGCAGAGCACATAAAAATGTTCTGTAACTCCTGGAACCTATTGGACTATGAATGAAAGAGAGTTTTAGACATAACCAGAAAAAGCTTGAGAATAACCAATAACCTTTGGACAACTTTCTAGAACCTCTTAATAATATTTGCTCAGAGAGTGAATGATTTTAACTTGAGATATTGACCCTATAGTTTTTGTGAAGGAGTAACATCTAGGATTCCTTTAAGATTGTCATTCTACCACACCTGGCTTTGGTGTCACATCGCTGTGAGGAATTAGTGCAGAGAATTAAAACCAGAGTCTTCCAAGCGCTCTGTCACTGAGCTACGTTTTCATAGCCAAACTGTTTTCTTTAGTTTTTGTCATGCTTAGAGACCACTTCCAGCTCAGTTCAGGGTCAGAGATCAAATCTAGGCCTCTAGAATTTAAAACATGTACTCCATCCTTTTGACCCATTACCCTGGCACATCATACTCATTTTGAGTCAGTCTTAGGGAGTTTTGCCACAAACATCTTTCTCACAGTTTTGACATAAATATTTTCACTTAAAAACATTTTAGTCATGTAAGTAACTGGCCATATAAATTCTTTCTTTACAAGAGAAAAATAATTAAACATAACATTGGGGCCGGAGAGATAGCATGGAGGTAAGGCATTTGCCTTGCATGCAGAAGAATGGTGATACGAATCCCGGCATCCCATATGGTCCCCCAAGCCTGCCAAGGGCGATTTCCGAGTGTAGAGCCAGGAGTAACCCTTGAGCACTGCCGGGTGTGACCCAAAAACAAAAACAAAAATATAACCAGAAAGAAAAATATTCAGAAGTATATTAAAAATAATTACAAAAATAAAAGAAAGGATAAGATATTTTAATAAAAATATATTACAAGATATGAGTATAAAATTACCCAATATAAGGGCCTGAGCGACAGCACAGCGAAAGGGTGTTTGCCTTTCACGCAGCTGATACAGGACGGACCTTGGTTTGATGCCCTGTGACCCATATGGTCCCCCAAGCCAGGGGCGATTTCTGAGCACAGAGCCAAGAGTATCCCCTGAGCATCAGCAGGTGTGGCTCAAAATCAAAACAAAGCAAAACAAAAACAATATAAAGTATAAAATGTACATAGGGTTTTTTAAAAAAGTTTATGAATATTTGTGATAGTACTGCTCAGATTTTAATTTTTGTGAATAGAATCTAAACATTTGTTTTTTAAGTTTTTATTTCTAGTATGTAATGTATATAAGTATATACATATAAGTGCTAAATGACCTCACTGATATTGGGAATTTAGAGTGTAAAGCTATTGCATACAAATATATAGAACTTTTCTGAACTTGCAATGAAGTTATGTCTCAAGAAATCCATTGAAAGTGAAAATATCAAACCTGGCAAATAGGATCCAATGCCTCAACAAGAAACTTATTCATCATGACCAGGATGGTTTAGCATATGTAAATTAATTAACACAATACACCATATCAACAAAAAATATAAGAACTGCATGATCATATCAATAGATGAAGAGAAAGCATTCTATAATATTCAACATCCATTTTTGATAAACCTCTCAACAAGATGGGAATGGAAGGAACCTTTCTCAATATAGTCAAGGCCATCTACCACAAGCCTATGGCAAATATTATTCTAAATGGAGAGAAAGTAAAAGTCTTTCCTCTAAAATCTGGTACAGGACAAGGCTGCCCTCTCTCACCACTCCTATTCAACATAGTGTTGGAAGTTCTTGCCTTAGCTATTAGGCAAGAAATAGATATAAAGGGTATCCAAATAAGAAAGGAAGAAGAAAAGTCAAGCTCTCACTGTTTGCAGATGACATGAGACAATATATAGAAAGCCCTAAAGATTCTACCAAAAAGCTTCTAGAAACAATAGATACATACAAATAGATACACACAGTAAAGTGGCAGGCTACAAAATTAATATGCAAAAATTAATGGCTGTATTATACACCAATAATGATAGAGAAGAAATGGACATTAAAAATCAATCCCATTCACATTAGTGTCACATAAAACTCAAATGCCTTGGAGTCAACTTAACTAATGAAGTGAAGGACCTATACAAAGAAAACTACAAAATACTGTTTTAAGGAATAAAAGAGGACACAGGGAAATGGAGACACATACCCTGCTCAAGGATTGGTAGGATTATCATTAAAATGGCAATAATGCCCAAACTTTGCATAGATTCAGTATAAGGATACCCATGATTTTTCAAAGAAGTGGATCAAACACTCCTGAAATTCATTTGAAACAATAAACATCCACAAATAGCTAGAGCAACCCTTAGGAAAAGGAATAGGGGAGGCATCACTTTCCCCAACTTTAAATTGTATTACAAAGCTATAGTCACTAAAAAAGCATGGTATTGGAATAAAGACAGACCCTCAGATCAGTGGAATAGACTTGAGTATTCAGAGAATGATCACCAAACATACACTCAATTAATATTTTATAAAGGGGCAAGTAATGAAAAATGGAGCAAGGAAAGCCTCTTCAACAAGTGGTGCTGGAACAACTGGTCAGCCACATGCAAAAAAGCGAATTGAGATCTCCATCTAACACCATGCACAAAGGTCAAATTCAAATGGATTACAGACCTTGATATCAAACTTGAAACCGTAAGTATAAAGAACAACATGTAGGTAAAACACTCTGATATCGATACTAAAGGCATCTTCAAGGAGGAAACATCATGCCACCTACAGAATCGGAGAAAGTATTCACCCAATACCCATAGATAAGGAGCTAATATAGAAAATATACATGTTGGGGAGAAGAAATGAACAGACACTTTCTCAAAGAAGAAATACAAATGGCCAAAGGCACATGAGAATAAAATGCTTTACATCACTAATCATCAGGGAGATGCAAATCAAACAACAAGGTGCCATCTCACACCAGAGAGACTGGCACATATCACAAAGAACAAAAACTGTCAGTGCTGGTGGGGATGTGGAGAAAAAGAAACTCTTATTTATTTCTGGTGAGAATGCCATCTAGTCCAGCCTCTCTGGAAAACAATATGGAGATTTCTCAAAAAACTGGAAATTGAGCTCCCATATTATCCAGCTATACTACTTCTAGGGATATACCCAGGAACAAAAACAAAACAAACAAAAAAAACAATGCAAAAATGCCCTCCTCATACCTATATTTATTGCAGCACTATTTACAATAGCCAGACTCTGGAAACAACCAAGATGCCCTTCAACAGATGAATGGCTAAGGAAACTGTGCTGCATATACACAATGGAATACTATGCAGCCGTCAGGAGAGATGAAGTCATGAAATTTTCCTATACATGGATATACACGAAATTGATTATTCTGAGTGAAATAAGTCGGAGGGAGAGAGACAGAGAATAGTCTCACTTATCTATTAGTTTTAAGAAAAATAAAACACTTTATTGTAATAATGCCCAGAGTCAATATAATTGAGGGCCCAGAAGGACAGGCTCACTGTATGAAGTTCACCAAAAAGAGTCGTGAGTGCAGTTTGAGAAGTAAAGACACTGACTACTACCATAACAATGTCAGTGAGTGAGAGAAGTGCAAGGCCTTTTTCAAATACAGGCTGTGGGGGAGCATGGGAAATGGGAGGCATTGGTGATTGGAATGTTGTACTTGTGAAGGTGGTGTTCTTTATATAACTGATACTCGATTACATTTTGTCTGTGATCAAGATGCTTAAATAAAAATATTATTAAAAAAGAATGAAAAAATAATTAAAATATTTAATGTATTTAACTTCCTGAATATTGTAACTTACCTAGCCAATCTTAAACTTGATCAAGCTCTATCAAAGTTAACCTTGTTATTATCTCAGCCTAAGTTAAAACTGTGGCTCATTGCTTTGCTCACCATCAGAAAGTATTCTAATACACATTGCTAATGTGACAAAAAAATCAAAGTTCATAATATGAAATGTAAATTTTAGTGAATTTATATTACTTCCACACCATTGTAAAATCACAAACTCAAGTCAAACCTTTATAAGTCAGGGAGCATCTGTATAAAAAATGATAATATCTTATTACACAAAGTGTTGCTTTTGTACATATCAGTGGAGAAATGAAAGCAGCATTTCAACTCATAAGCTATTTTTATACAAACAGCACCATATAACTGTTTTTGCAACAAAAATATTTTGATGAAAATTTAAGTGGTAACATTGTCTATGATGAAACTATTGAACATGTTTTGAATTCACTAAGCATTTTTATAAGTGTTGCTTTCTCATCCAAGTTAAAATCTCGGGCAATCCTTTTATTAGATATTTGGTAAATTATAGTTTCATTGAAACTAAAGTCTTGATTAAATAATGAGGAAGAAAAAGAGAAATAATTATGCACTGATGAATCCTTAACACAAGACTCATTTTTCTCATATTGGATGACCGGGCAGTAACAAATAACTTGTATAAATAACTTGTACAGTAATTTTAAGCATAAAGAAATTAACCCACCATATTACACTTTAAAAAAGTATTACAGCATGAAGTTTTAAGCCATTTCATTTTTTTTGTGAATGCCTATTTTTATAGACAGAAATGTATGACTAGTCTTGATTATAGAGTAGTAGCTTATAGAGTAGTATTTACCTATTAGAACCTAAGAATTTTTTCTCTCTGATAAAAAGTCTTCTTGAATATTATAGAGAAATACAGCAATTTTATAAAGAAAAACTATCATTAAACAGTATTTCAAAGTAAATATTTCAAATTATTTACCATTTGAAATAGACAACTATAGATAGAGTTGCAATATCACAGGGAAGATTTTGGCCAAAATGCCCAATAGTAAGTATATATATGCAGAATAGATTTTTGATGATTTAAATTAAAATTAAAATAATTTCCAGTTACTATTGTAATTTTTTTAAAACTGCAGCCTCAATTAATATTAGTAGGATTTAACCAAACAAGCCATATTTCTAAGTTTTAAGTTCAATAAGACTTAACTGGGTACAGAGGATAAAGAAATTTTAATATTAGCAAGAGAATTGAACTTAGTTTCATAACATGCATGAGGAAGAATGAAGAAAAATGTATGAGAACTGAATTAAACAAATATAAGAAATAGGTGGCAATTATTGTGTGAATAATTAATGTGTGAAATAGTTGGTAATATTTTATTCATGTCTGAAGTTTTCCTTTATAAAGGTTCACTGTTATAAATAAATATTAAAATCAATAAAAAACAAGTTATTTAGATAGATTATTTTGAACTTCAAGCCAAATCTAATAAAACTAGATAGATTTGAGCTTTATTAGAATCATCAGTGTGTGTATACATATGAATTAAGCTACATTCCTTATATCTGTTCCCCTTTTGACTAAAGGCAGATCCTGTTGGAGAACATATCTATTTATGAAATCTCATTGGGAACATCCAATTTGGCAAATGACTTGTTTCCCATCTGTAGTGAATCAAGATGTACTGACTGGGCTGAGGTTTGTGCCAGGGCCTGTCTCAACATGTTCAGTTTTTAACTGAATTCTGTCAAAATTTTGAATAAGACACTAATGTCATGGACATTTTGTACATTTTTCTTTTCTTTTTTGTTTCTTTATAAAATCTTTATTTAAGCACCAGAATTACAATCATGATTTTAGTTGAGTTTCAGTCATAATTTTTTCTTACAGATGTGTCTGTGTGACTATAGGTTTAGTAAGAAAGAATTAAGGTGTACCGTTGACCATATAGTTAGTTTAGAATTCTGCTTAAGCATAAATGTCCTCCACTACACTTTCAAAAATTATGTCCCTTCTCTTTCCATTGAGACTGATCATTGGATTACTGGGAGATTCTGCTCCACTGTGGAAGTGTTTTTCAAGACTAGTGATCAGTGTCTGGACATTATATGCCTTCAGTTCCTCCAAAACAAAAATCTAAGAAAATGATTCTGATTCAATCACTTATTTGACAAGTCTTATATTTGGGTCATAAAAAAGGGAAAGTAGCTCACAAGTGTATTTTAATGAGCATATTAGGTTTATGTGCAAGTGGGGTTCAATTTTGAGAATCCTTTGTAAAATAGAATTGCTTCCACTCAGGGACAGGGAAGATCTATGTTGATCTACTTGGTCTTCTCCCTCTATGGTTGATGCTATTATTTTTGGTGCTAATTAAATTTCTAGCACTTTCAATTTGCCCATATCCATGAGTTGAGCAGGTGGAGAAATGCCTGTGGGTGGGAACAACCAGCATGTCTAGGAAGTGTTGATGGCTGCAGGGCCAGTGGGGATGTGGAAAATCAGCAGCATCTGCTCCACCTGGTTTCTGCTTAAGGAGTTGCAGAACTTGGTCAGTGTCCAGCATGCAATTTTATTTTCTCTAGTTAATTCACTTTTCTGATCAAAGGGAAAGTAAGATTTGTACCACAGTCTCAAAGATTTGGGGCCTATGAGCCAAATCTGTCTGCCTAAACCCAATCCACCCTCCAGATAAATCATGCCAGACTCACTGTTTCTTCTTTTACAGCTCTAATACAAATATCCAGGATCTACCTGGTATGCATTAAATCCTTGTTTAGTATGGCATTAATATATAGCATTAATGACTAATGAATAAAGGAATAGATGAAACAAATGTCTTAAGATATTATTATCCTTCCTTATCTTAAAATTGAAGTATTTGAAAATAGGAATTTAAAATTTTTCTTGCCAATTCATGTGGCTGTTCATAACTATTTAAAAACCATTGTCATTTCATCGAAACCCAAATATTTTCCCTGTCAAATTATCAGTTTTCTTTTAGAGACAAAAAGAATATATAGTTATATTTTGCTGAGGAAAGTTCTCAAGTAAAATGGATTATAAATATTTTACCTTTTCTAACCAAGTTTATATGATCATATTCTAAATGTATCTTCTTCTGCTATTCTCTCTTGACTTCGACATTCTTTGGGAATTGGAGTTGAGGGATGAGTGGGCAGGAAAGCCATCAAGAAAATATTTAAGTGTGAAGATAGTGTACTTTTAAAAATATCAAGATGGTTTGTTATTATCCTATAAAGAAAGGCAACTATATAAAAGACTGAATAGGGGAAATGAGCATTCTTAAAAATGAGATAACTTGGTAGCAAATATACCAGCACTCATACCACCTAGAAATTTTTAAAAAAATTCTTCTTCAAAGAAAAGGTGTGTGAAATCTTCCCTAATGATTAACTTAAAAGTTAATCACCAGATGCATTCAGCATAAAAGCTATAAACCCTGTTTGGAGAAATGAAAAAATAATCCTGTTGATATATTAATGGGATCCTTTTTTTTTTGAGAAAGTCAGAATTATTATTACAGAGATAAAAATAATGGGATTAATAGTTTTCTTCTGGTTTATAGAGTGGAGAAGTAGATAAGGAGAAATGCTTTACACAATGACTACCATTACCGGTGTCTGGCAACTAAATGAATCTGCCTCATGTGAAAGTCTCAGGTATCTTTGAACATCAGGAGATGATTTTATCATTTTTATCATTTTTAATAGGTTATGGTAGCTTTTGATTGAAATTAATTGAACTGTATTGTATTGATAGTTGTGAGTGCCACTCAAGGTGGAGTTTTGGATGCTTTGAGGCTGGGCCCTGGGCCATGCTACATTCAACCCATGTAATGTCAGAGATCAAACTAAAGGCTTGCATAGCTCAAGTTTATACTTGATCACTTAAGTTAAGTAGCTTTTGAAACTTAGAGAAGTATAGTTTCAATTTACTTACCTGTAGCATTGTAAATATGTCTAACTTTCTATATTCACCTTCCAAATCTGTGAATAATAGAGTTTCTGGTATACAGTGTCTCATCTCTAATCCCACCACCTGTATGCCTGCATCCCTCCGTCAAGGTCACCAGTTCCTTTTATCCCTCTTGGCCCCTATCCCAGCCTGACTTCTCTTAAAAGACACATTTTTAAGTTTAAGTATTGTAGAATTGGTTCTTAAACTTTTAGTAGTAATGTCTTTATGGTTCTGGTATACAGATATCTCGCCTCTGTATTTTTTTAAAAAGAAAAATGTAATACCAATGCTCTAAATTAGTAAAATGGCTAGTTTTAAATCTTTACCTGAATTTAATATAAACTTTCAACAGAGTCCCAACTTACAAAAAAATAAAACCCTCTACCCAAGTTGGTAGGACTTCTTCTGCTACTCTCATTTGCATTCAGGACACTTTCAGATTGATCATGTCTGTGAACTTGGTTATGTTTATTACCCAGATGGATTTTTTACCACATGAGCAATTAATATAATTGGAGACTATGAAATGTTTATGTCAAGGATAGACGCAGTCTGAGCTCCTTTCCCCTCCTTTCTTTTTCTATTTTCATATTAAATGGAAAAGAAAGAGGTTCACAAAGGAATTCAGAAAGTGGCAGTATCCTGGAGAATGTGGCATATTCCTAATTTCCATATATTTCCTTCAAGCGAATGGTCCTGGGAGCACAATTACCTTCACTCTTGACAGCTGTAAAAAAAAAAAAGGCAAAATCTGCCAGTTTCTGATTGAAATGTTAGACTCAGTTTCTGAAACTGGAGTGATGGGGGACAAAAGGCAGACATTGCTGGGTCAGGTAAAGTTGTTGCCATAATCCCTTTTCCCTATTTTTGAGCTCTTGAGCAAGAAAATCCTTTGTCAAGGTACATTAGCACCACCTGCTATAAGCACCTTAAAGGAGTTAGCAATAGGCAGGTTCTTTCACTGTCATCAAAGTTTTTCATCACTTTCACTTTTCACAGGGGCTCCAGGAAAGAAAATCAAGCATTCTATCTGAAATTCCTTCTTCAAATTTCATTTTCTTGTATAAATATGATCTTCCAAGTGTCCATAATTTTTCCTTCTGTAATTTACATTGCCCTCCTTATGCCTTCAAATTCTGTTAATAAAGTACTCTTACATGAGGACTTTATTATACAACAACAATTGAAAGTCATATTAATTTTAATTAGAGATTTGGCCACTTTAATAAACTAAATCTTGCTCGAGTTTCTTGTCTTCAAATCCCAAGTAGTGTCTTTTCTCTTAATTTGTATATACTTTGCATAAGCCACATTGTGAAAGAATAGATCTCTTGAAAGACCAAATCCATGGATCATCTACATTTGGTAATATACCTTTTCAGATGAATTTAAGAGCTTTTCATTGTAATTGGCAAGTTTCTTCTGAATAGATGCTATCACTTTCTCTGGTATTTCTACTTTGGATTCTTTCACTTCCTTTTACCTCAATTCAATTTTTATCATGATATTGTCATATTCTCTATCTCAGGGTGACCCTGCTTGACTTCCATCTTATCACTTATAATGACAAAGCATTTATATTTTATTTTTCTCTTAATTTCATATAGCTTGTGACTTTTTCTCAGTATTACATTGTTAGAGCTATGGTGGTACTGGGTATGTATAATAATCATACATAATGAATTAATGATAAAATAAATAGAATGAAATTCAGAGGCAAAAATGTCTACAAAACCACTATTATCTGTCCCATTTAGAAGAGGATAATATATAACTGTATTTCTTAGGGCAAAAAAAGGCTATAATACTACTTACTCTTGGTTTCTTATTTTTCTATTATAGTTTTATTAATAGGGGATTGGAGAGATCTAATTTTCTAGATTTTTTTTTCTAGGGAGGGCACACCTAGCTGTGCTCAGTCTTCTTCTGTCTCTATGCTTGGGGGTTACTCCTGGTGTTGTGTATGAGAATATGGGGAACATAGCAAATTCAGTCCTTTGCACGCAAACCATATTATCAGCACATTTAGATATCTTATTAGTCTCTGTTAGAATCATTAATATATTAAGAAATAGGTACCTTGAGTCTTATAATTCTGGGACTCACCTGTTGACTCAAAACATAAGCTGATTATATTGAACATATGCTACTAGGGACAACTACATGAATTAGTATAAAATACCAATCATAAGAAAGTAAAATTGGGCTCATTTTTCAGGTTGTCTAAACACTGCTTTTATTTTTTTGTGTGTGGATTTTGGGTCACACTCGGCAGTGCTCAGGGGTTATTCCTGGCTCCAGGCTCAGAAATTGCTCCTGGCAAGCACGGGGGACCATATGGAATGCCGGGATTCGAACCGATGACCTCCTGCATGAAAGGCAAACGCCTTACCTCCATGCTATCTCTCCGGCCCCCTAAACACTGCTTTTCAAGTGAATTTGCTAGCAATTTAGAGATTAAGTTATTTCCCCCAAAATCTTGACCTATCTTTTATTAAATAAGCTGAAGTTTCTGGTGATAACTGGGATCACATCCTTCATGGCATTCATTAGTTGAGTGTTTATGTGTTGATCATAGCCTACTTCTTTTGTATATTTCTGGCCTTATTCCTATACTTACATTACAACTATGGACACTGTTATCTCTAAATTTAAATATCTGCTCTAAGCCATGCTAATATTTAGGTAGCATCTCATAGGCTTCCCTTTTTTAAATTTAGATCAATTTTTAAAAATGTTAAGCAAAGAGCATGTAGTTTTCTTTGTGTGACTTTAACCATGCTAAATATTTGTGATATATTTTTAAAGAAAGAAATATTATACCAAGTCTTATTCTTATTTTTGATAAATATCTATGATTCATTGTTCTCTATATTGAGAAGAGTTGCATGTTCACAATGTAAATATTTGTCAAAACTAAGTGAATATTTTACATGTAATTTTACATGAATTTTGTAAATTGGAATCCTATATTTCACTATATTTAATCATATGCATGCAGACATATTTGTGGGTAACTTAAGAGAATTGAAAATTTTATTTGTGATACTTTTATTTTCTATAAAAATATAATTTTTTACTCAATATTTTTTGTCTTTACACTGTGATTTTCACAGAACCAATATTTGACTAATCTTTTATTTTTGGGTTTTTTTTGGGGGGGGGGACACCTGGTGACACTCATGGGTTACTCCTGGCTATGCGCTCAGAAATTACTCCAGATTTGGGGAAACCACACGAGACGCTGGGGATTGAACAAAGGTTTATCTGAGATCAGCCACGTGTCAAATGCCCTACCGCTGCGCTATCACTTTGGCCCCAATATTTGACTAATCTTAAATAATATTCTATAGGGTTCTTAAGTTTTAATTATATTCATATTTTATATATGAGGTAGTAATTAATTTTGACTGATTGTATTTTCATTTTATGCCTTATAAATTACTGCCATTTAGTATTCATTTTATGAACCCATATTTAAAATAAATAATTGGTTAATTAAAAGGTTTATTTCTCATACTGTTTTTTACACTTTTAGAAATTTATGTTGTACACTATAATTACGAGGCTATAAGACTGTTGAAAATAATAATTGCAAATATTTCAAATGACAAGATATTATAGGTAAGGAATCAATTATCTACGCCCTGGCTTTTTATTAGAGGAAATGTTTTGCTAGTAAAAACTTTTGATTTGTTAATGGATAGAACTTGATTGTGAAATATTCATATATGAAATATTTGAAAAAATACCACTGTGTATTTAGTAGATTGAAGTTATTCCTAGAGTATTGCCAGTGATGCAAATCAGATCTATTCTGTCCCACTGAAAGTTCTAAACTACAGATTCTTTCTCCCATTCTTTTTTTTGTTTGTTTGTTTTTGAGCCACACCCAGCGGTGCTCAGGGGTTACTCCTGGCTGTCTGTTCAGAAATAGCTCCTGGCAGGCACAGGGGACCATATGGGACACCGGGATTCGAACCAACCACCTTTGGTCCTGGATCGGCTGCTTGCAAGACAAACACTGCTGTGCTATCTCTCTGGGCCCTCTTTCTCCCATTCTTAATGGAAATGTTTCAAGAGATTTAACTGCCATACACAGTTTATCAAAATCCCACTTACATATTAATATAAGATGTTTTGTATTGATTAATTATTTTCCATTTGCTGTTTTAGGGGCCACATTTGAGAATGCTTAGGGCTACTACTGGATTTGTACTCTGGCATAAACATATCTTTGAAGGACACAGATGCTTGTCTGGTCTGTACAGACAACATTGGACCTTATTTCTTCTACTTAGTATTAGTCTCTCTTTCTTACCAGTGAACACCAATCTTCATTGTATCCAGTTTGAAACTTACTGAAACAATTATCTCCTGCCCTGCACACAAATAATTTGATATTAGTATAACACACACAAATAATTCAAGTCTGCCAGAAATACCCGTTGCATGCCTATTTGTCTGAATTTGGGTAATACAGACACATGGTCCCTCTCTGTACTATAAGAGGACTTTTGTGCCTCTAATATGTTATGGGAGCAAAAATAAGACACAAACAAACATTGGATTAAGGAATTTTCTAAATGGATTAAAATATATCCATAGTCTTATAACCACCTTTTAAAGGTATTTATTTGGTCTACTAATGTATTTTGGTTATGTATTACTAATGCACTAAATGCACTAAATGAATAATTGATTAAAATTGGTTAGAGAACATAGAAGATCATCGGAATTTTATTTTTAAATAATTTTTTTTTTTTTTTTTTTGGTTTTTGGGCCACACCCGTTTGACGCTCAGGGGTTACTCCTGGCTATGTGCTCAGAAATCGCCCCTGGCTTGGGGGGACCATATGGGACGCCGGGGGATCGAACCTCGGTCCTTCCGTGGCTAGCGCTTGCAAGGCAGACACCTTACCTCCAGCGCCACCTACCCGGCCCCATTTTTAAATAATTTTTTATTTTTAGTTTTTATGGAGAGAAATCAAGTGCAGCCAAAAAGCAAAATGTGTTTGGAATCAAACGTATTTTGTCCCCTATTTTTTAATTCAATGATCTAGGATTCAACAATTTCTTTAAATTTTCCATGCTTATGTTTCCTCAGTTGTGAATTATAGGTAAAGGAACAGTAATGGAAATCACAGTTTTAAAAGAGTGAGAAAAGTTTCAGGCCCATATAATACTCAGAGCCAGAATGATGGGTACCATTATTGTTGTTATGATGAGAGTTAATATGAGGATGGTGATGAGGAGGAGAATGATTTTGTATACTTTACTACCAACCCCCCAAAAAGAAAAGGTTCTGTTATAAATAATTTGTAAAGAAGGCTAGGAGCTGATCCTGCACAATTGTTAGAGGAGTAGATACATAAGACAGAGAAGGATTTATGCCAATGAGAGTTGAGCACATGTACATTGATGCTTAAATAATCTGAGACAATGTAGAAGATGCACATTAATTATCTCATCATAGAGATATGAGAGTTGTTTATACAACTTTTATTGAGAATTATTGTCAGGGAACATTGGTCCTTTGGCTTTTATAGCCTGCCATATGCATTAGTAGAATGAGCTTGGGCAGGTAGAGAAAGTCCTCAGATAATGATTATAGTATTGGCCATCTGGTTTGACTGACAAGTTCAGAGATAAACACATATGGACCAAGCCTGATAGCATCTGTCTATATGATAAAGATGAGATCAGATCGGGGCCGGAGAGGTAGCACAGCGGTAAGGTGTTTGCCTTGGGAGCAGAAGGATGGCTGTTCAAATCCAGGCATCCCATATGGTCCCCAGAGCCTGCCAGGAGCAATTTCTGAGCATAAAGCCAGGAGTAACCCCTGAGCGCTGCCGGGTGTGACCCAACAACCATATATATATATACATATATATATACATATATATAATTATTATTATTAAAAAAAAGATGAGATCACTTGATGAAGGTGATGCACTTTCTATCTCTCTCTGTGAAATCCAATGCAGGGATTTAATTGACATTCTTCCAAGCTTAGCCAAGGAGTAATTTTACTGGCACAAACTTTGTGCTAAGCTTCTATTTGGGTCCCGGGGAAAGTTTATTCATTCATGGTTGACATGCAAGTGGAGTTCTTTCCTGTAGACTCACTTCCTGGAGTGGTACAACTCTCAAGCCTAGGGTTAAGGTGATCTTAGTCCTTAAAACCTGCAGGATCCCTTAATCATGATGATTCAACTGTGACCCAGGACTAGAGAGCAGGAAGAAGCTGCTCTACCACTCCTTTGCATTGTTGCAGGAGATATCCCACCATCTTCCAATTTAATTATGGGATGTGGTTTCTGGGCAAGAGAGCAAGTGAAATCTGCTTTCTGCATTTGTTTTGTTCCTAACACCATCATAGTAATTAAGCAATCATGGAGGGTGTAAGCAATAACTTTTATGAGCATTAAGATAGTGCATTTCATAATCTTAAATGCTTTGTTTGTTAAAACTCACTTTTGAAAAATTGTGGTTGTTGTTAGGAAACACTATTAATTTGAAGGCGTGGAAGAGAGAGATAAGGTACCTCTCCTAAAATTGTGTATGCCCAGGTAACTATTATTTTTTGAGAAGCTCTGAAGCTAAGCTATTATTTATAAATATATAAATCATATATATACAATTTGTACATTTACAATATTGCATATATAATATATGAGTATATATATGCATATTTATATATATACAAGTCCATATATTATTTTATTCATTTCCTGGATGTCTTAACAGTGAAGGGATTATGCTGACTGGTTGCTTACAGTATAAAAGCTAAAAAAAATCAGCTCGATTTTTCATTAAATTAAAAGATACATTTACTTAATTTTGATAAAGTAATAATACAGTATTTAAAATGGAGGCAAATAGTAATGGCATATACATAAAATAAGAAAACAGACCTTCCATGCCCCTAACCCCTTTGCCTTTTGAAGTATGACATGCTGCATCCATGTTGTTGAAATTAGGAGCAATTGAAGCTCTTTTAAAGTATGATAAAAATCTGTCACAGATGGCGATATAAAATAATTTCCATAATGTTTCTTGAGTTGATAGCATCAGCTATTAAGGCCACATTGCAATAGAGATGACGTAGCTGGAGCAACTGTCCTGTTGACTTATATGTAGTTTGCCTAAAGAATAAAGAGTTCTCTGGAGAAAGAAGCAAGATTTTGAAAATAGATGATATTTTATTCTTGCTCATATTTTTGTCTCGCTCAAAATATTTAGATCTCCTAGTCATTGTGCATCTTGTCAAGGAAGGTTTTAGAAATGTGGAGTGAGAAAATATAAAGAGGATATTATTTCATACTATCCATGTTCAACATGCCATGTTATCAAGATTCTTATCCTCAAAGAGGCTCTTTGGCCTCTTTTTGTATATAGTGTATTATTTTTTTTTTGTTTGAATTTTGGAGCCATACCAGGTGATGCTTAGGTGTTACTCTTAGCTCTGCACTCAGGGGTCATTTATGGTGGTGTTTATGGGACCATGTGGGATGCTGAAGATCGAATTGGGGTTTGCCACGTCAGGCAAATGTCCTGCCCACAGTGCTATTATTCTGTCCCCCACTTATTATTTGTAATAATAATAATAAATAATAATAATAAATAATAATAAAATAAAATAAAAATAAAATAATAATAAAATCTTCCTGAATGCCTTTCTCTCTTTTGGTTCCCAGCTTTAGTACTTAAATCAATCAAAACTTACCCACCTGCTCTTCTAAACTTCTATTTCTTACCCCTCTGAATTTTATTTTACTTAAGGTTACAATCATATTTGATATAATATTTTTGAAACAAATATAGATAAAACCAAACTTCTCAGGAAAAAGTAAATATTTACTGCAACAGTCACATTTTATATATTTTTTATTTCTTATATGGTAATAACTCACAGGAGGATTTTCTTACTCTAAAGCAGTTAGTATTTTTGTATTTCTTTGCACATTGTTCGTTTCTCTTGTAAAACAATCAACTTGTAATGGTTATTTCTTACTTTGTCAGATACCTGTCACTTCTTAACAACCATCACAAATTACTGGCTTAGAATATAGGTTTCTAAACTTATTTTCATATTTTTCTGCCTTTTCAAGAAAAGACATTCTCAGCTCTCCCTGGAAAGCTATCTTAAAGTGAACAAATAGAATGCTCCCATTCTCTTTACCTTGCCAAAATCACATCTGAGCTGACTACCACACCCCCTGAATAATTCCAGTGTTCTCGTGGGGTGGTACCATCTACTTTGGACAGACTGGCTCTACAGAGCTATTTGTTGTTTCTATTTTTCTTTATGACTCTAGGACTTACTGGGGCATGCTTAGTAGTGGTTTTTTTTTCCTTCATGCTGTAGCTAAATGCACTAATATATCCATATTCAGCTTAGATCCAGTTTGGGACTGGAATCTCTTATCCAAGCACATCTCCATGTGGCTATGTTTATTCTGCAGTGTAACCAAAACTTCTAAGCTGGTGTCTAGGCTCTCAAAAAGGAAAGAAGGAGTTACTGGTCCTACTTAGGACCACATTAGCACCCTTGGGTCTCAATTATTTTGTATGTTTTTTTTCAAGCCAATTATAAGGCTAGCCAAGATTTAGAAGGTTAGGAAAGAAACCCATATCTTGAGGAGTAGAGTAGCAAAGTCATACTGTAAAGACCCACAGTCCAGTGATGGAAGAATGCCAGCCCAACTACAAACATGTTCGTAATCATGGTGCTTAAATAAAGATATTTAAAAAATTATCTTTATACTCAGTATTTGCCTCTCTGACTGAACTTTGATTTCTTATATTAAGGGTTGGGTTTTCTTTATGCTTTTAGGGAAAGAAGAGGGAAGGTACATTTCTCTTTGTTTTATTTTGGGAGTGCCACACCCAGAAGTATACTTGGGGATTGCTTCTGCTTCTGTGCTCAGGAATCTATCTCTCTTGAAGGTGATGGGGAATAAGAATGAGGACCACAAGTGATGTTGGTCTCAAGTCCAGGTAAACCATATGCCAACCAAATAGCCTGCCTGCTATAGTATCTTTCCAGTTTCTTTAATTATTAAACAGTATCCCTATGATAATTCTACCTCTACTTCTAAGTCACTTTTCTGTTCATAATGTTAATATGAAATATTTCTTCTATATTTTGTTCCTTAACCTTTTGAATTTTATTTTATAAATAGTAAACTCTATACTTTGGTAATTTGAAATTCCTTATATACATATCTTATTCTAATATTAAAACAAATTATAGAAAACACAAATAAGGAAGTAGAGGGTATCAGAAGTGTGGGGAGTGTTGGAATGGGACTTTGAATAAAATTCAAAGAAAATAGATGAGAATGGATGGCAGAAAAAAATGGTGTGCCAAGAAAATTAATCTACAGCAAGAGATTTTCTCTCGAAAAAGAGAGATTATTTTCTATAAGAGATCTCTAGGAAATTCTGTGAATCACTGTCAATGTTTGTCATAGAGCAATATTACCTGAGGAATGAGTGAACTGAAGGACATTGGTTTCTTAGTGGGTTATGGCTACTCACAGTCAGCCATACTTCTCAGGCAAACAGACACAGGTACTGGAAAGCAGCCAAACAGTACAGAAATAGTCAGTACTGTGAAATTTATGGCAGTGCATCACCAACTGCTGTCTTATCCACCATTACCTTCATATATTTTTTCTGATTCTTATCCTGGAAGATGACTATTTAATAAGTTTAGTGATTTTCTTCCTCCTACTATATAATTCTAGCTAAAAGAAAACATATAAATATGTATATAAAATGTACATTTCTTTAGCCATTAGAGTTGTTTCAAGTTACATCATAGAATACTAAGAGATAGTTAGAAAATAATTTTCACAATCTCTCTCTCATTTTTTTTTAAAGGAGCATATAGCATTCAGGACCTAATCCAGAAAACAAGATTTATATCTGGATGATGAAAAACGACATTAAAAATTGCTAATGGAAAAATTTTCTCTAGTGCAGAAATGCATTCATGGATTATTTTATCACCCTATTATTATTTTAAAAAATCGCTTTAAGGTCACTTAGCTCTCCTGAAAAGCTGTCTTCTTAAGTGAATAAACAGAGTGCTTCCATTTTCTCCACCTTGCCAAAATTGCACCTGGGTTAACTACCACATTCCCTGAATATTCCAGTGCCCTCAAGGGGTGGTACCATTCATCCGTTTTGGGACAAAGTGGCCTAATCAGTTCTATCAGTGATTCTATCAGTGATTATCCATAGATTTGGTCGGTTATGTCTGTGATTATCTATATATACATAGATGGCTAAAATGGTGATAGAAGAGACTTCCCACAGGAGGCAAAGAAATATCACTCTTCTAATGAAGCATGCCAGAATATTCTTATCAAGTGAATACTATTAAAAATGTAGAATGGTGGGGCCGGGCGGTGGCGCTGGAGGTAAGGTGCCTGCGCTAGCCTAGGACGGATCACGGTTCGATCCCCCGGCGTCCCATATGGTCCCCCAAGAAGCCAGGAGCAACTTCTGAGCGCATAGCCAGGAGTAACCCCTGAGCATCACAGGGTGTGGCCCAAAAACCAAAAAAAAAAAAAATGTAGAATGGTACTATTATTAGAATACTATTTAATACAGTATTCTGTAATCTTAAAATTATATATTTGTTAAAGCAAAAATTATTTTTGATAACTAAAGAAAGGAATGATTAATGCATACATAGCTAAAATAAAATACTTAGCACAAGACAAGAGAATTCTTGTAGAGAGAAAACCAGGAGGAAGCCTAGTATCACAATGTGAATTAGGTCTCAATTGAAAATTGAAAGGAAGGAAAAATGATGGGGAGTGGTTGAATGTGTTGACAGTGACCCTTGATTTCCAGCAGTGGCCTAAAGTTTTTGCTGTGAGGAGTGCCATTAACACTTCTTCATGAGTCTCAATTACCAATGAAGACATGTGATTGCTTATAATTCTTTTTGAACTTCACATATTTATCACCATTACATTTATTTTTATCCAGGAAGGACAGAGGTTATAGAGAAAAATATATCTGTATATATATTTTCCCTTTTCACCTAAAATAATTGTTATTGGCTTTGAATAAATAGTGTTTATGTTACAAATTCCAAAATGATGCTCTGTCAGCCTCTTTGCAAATGCAGGCACTTTATTATGCAGACACTGTTATAAAGCATGAAAATAAAGATTTGACTTGTTCTGGGACTCTAATAGAAAGTAGTAGGATCAATGCCTTAATATAGAACATAGTTGTAGAGTAAATTGATTTAGTTTTTGACTCAGTTCTTACAGTATTAGTTTTAAAATAAGATTTAAGTAATATTATATTACTGTTATTTAAAATATAAATGCTGCTTTAATAATCTATTAACTTAATCAAGGTGTTTTTTCTCTTGTAATTTAGTTAAATGTGAAAACATAGGTTAAAACACGCCTTTCATCGTAATCTCCGACTCACTAAGTTTTATTGGTGAAAAGAGAGACATTAAGTTGACAATGATTTTTGTTTATAAATATTCTAGGTGATAGGTACAGATACGGTATTATCAATTCTGTAGGACAGTTATCACAAAAGTGACTGAAGTTAAAAGGGATAAATTTCTTGCATAGATTTTGAGGTAGATTATAATGACTCGACTTGGATTCTGTAGAGATGTACACACTGATTTCATTTTGTAAAAATGCACTCATTTTAATATTAATTACATTTTTCATGAAATATTTCCCAAGATGTTATTTAATTACTACTATAAGCTTTTGTCATATGAATTTTTGCATATAAAACATTATTTTGCAATTTAATGGCTAGAATGCATGGGTATGTAGTTATTTTTATTTATTTTTCTTAATTTTTTATTAAAACCCTATGATTTACAAAGTTGGGTGTCAGACTTACTGTTTTGGGACCAATCCTAACACTAGAATAAACCTCTCTCCCTAATGTTCCCAGAGTACTTCCCATGCCAACACCCCAAGGTCCCCAATCTACCAGCATAACAGGCCATTTTAAGTTTTAGTTGTTGAGTTATTTTTAAAGCCGAAACTCCATTTTATCACATTTTTGTTGTTACACTAGATTTTGTTAAAGATAGTACTGGATAAATATCATATTTAACAACAAATGTTTAATTTTTCTAATCCCTTTCAAAGATAAAATCATGTGCTTTTTAGTTTTTTTTCTGAAAATGACAGAGAACATTTTAGAAAATAGGCTAACATGTTAAACCTATATCAGAACATTTATTTTTTTTATTTCATCTGACTTGGAATAATGCAATGACTGCCCAGTTTCATTTTTGATTCATTTACATTTAAATGACCCTTTACGTTTAACTTTGTGCTTCCTAACTTGCATTTTTAGAAAAAGTTTAAAATAAGTAAAATCTACACTATTGATATGCAAAAAAATACAAGTAACCATACCCTACTCCTATAGGAAAAGTAAAGTGGGCATGAACAATTACCACAAAAACCTTGTGCGATAGAATAAATCACTTCAAAATTTGTTGGGCTGTAATTTCAACCGAAAGGATGTTTAAAAAAATAACTATCAGAGTTTACTGAGCCAGGAGTTATCAATCTAAGGGAATTGACAACTGGATAACATCTATCAAAGTGGGCAATACATGAGGTCAGAGCCTGCTAAACCTTTTTCTTTTACTAGTCTAGTCACCTCTGAATTCTGAGACATGGTTTTCCATTTGTCACAGAGATTTAAGTTACTCTTTAATGTTGTAATCTGTGGTCCTTGATAACACAAAGTCAACTGTTCTCTAACCTTGATGCTCTTAAATGTCTCATTTCTCCACGTGTTGTATAGTTGTTTTGCTTTTTATTCATTCTTTCTTTGGTCAACTTAATTTCTGTTATTAATTTGGGCTTTTAGTATTCCTTCTTATGTCCCCGTTCCATATCAGTTGTACTTTTTTAGGCCTCAAAACTAGAACCTCTCCTTTTTCAGAGGTTGCCTATAACTCCTTGCAATTTTCTACTCATGTTTAAGAGAAATCAACAATCTTAGAGTGTGTAGTTCTCTGACTTAAATTGTGCCTGTTAAATGTGAAATGTTGTAATGTGGTAGCCACTTCCTTGGAAGCTGAGCCTCTGAAGCAGCTCACTGACTTGCAAAAGCTGGGTAACCATCAGCTGTGAATTTAGCTTCCAACCTGGAGGTTTTGGCCCACTGCAGAGAACATTCCATGAATAACCCAGATTTATTGTTTCAAATATTCCCATGTCCTGTAGGCTAAAGTATAAGATTTATGATAGCAACTTGATCTTTAGAAACTCCATTTAACCCCAAATTACACTTTAGTTTATGAGGAGCACAGGGAAAAAGGTAGGAAGAGATAATATTTAAATATTAAAATTCTATCAATGTTCTAAAATGTGTGAGAAAATCAGTTCTTTTTCTAGAAATTCCTTTGAAACACTTAACGATATATGTTAACTCCAAGTTTATTTGGTTCTGGATTAAGTTGCTACTCTTAGGATCAAAGATCTAACACAAAGTACATTCTATTCTAAAAAAGAGTGATATATCAATAGATACATTATTTTTACCTTTCAAAAATCCCTAAACATAATAAATTGTGGTCACATTTCTTTCTTATAGCCCCTCTCTCTTTGAGTTATTCTTAGTTTTAACATTTTTTTAAATGTGTACACATACATGTTTTTATTTGCTTTATGTTTTTAACGTTTTTCTTGTACCACATCCAGGTTTCATTGTTCTTTTTTCAAATACTTTGTTATCTAAAAATAAATTTATTTTAATCTTCAAATAACTCTTCAGAAAAATGTTTAGAATTAAAGCAGAAATTATTGAAGTTTGCCCTTGAAGATACCTTAAAAATGAATACTAAAATTACATGAAGTAGTGAATGATTCGTAATGAGCCATACTTTTTAATATTTTTTGAATTAAACATTGATATATAATTTGAGGCCAATTAAAAAAAATTTTTAGGTAATTCTTGTTTAAAAATAAACATATGAGAGAATGGAAAGATATAACACGGTTTAAAGAATTTATATTGTACACAGCTGACCTGATCGGATCCCTTACGCTGCATATGCTCCCCCAAACACTGGTCAGGAGTGATCCTTGAGTTCAGAGCCAAAAATGTCAGCCCTGAGCACTGCTGGGTGTGTCCCAAAACAAAGCAAACCAAAAGAAGGTCTTGGAATTCATAGTGGTTTGGCTGGTTTTCTACATTTTATTATAGAATTGGAACTCTGCCTTTTAAATTAGAATTTGGGTGAATGTTAAAGCTAATCTTGGTTGCCCTGAGGTATATGAGCTCTATCTAGCCCACTGTTTCATTAAAAAAAAAATCAGGAGATCCAATATACACTGAGTGTATTTTGTGAGTTGGAGTACATGAAAAACACTCTTGTGTTTTTATTTAATCCTATTGTAGAAGCAACAGTTTCAATATTTTACATATTATATAAAAAGGAAACATATTCGAGGATATTCTTATTACTGTTCCCAAGGAGTAGCTGACCCTCTAAGTTAGTCTCATCCTCAAACCTCACAGTTCTTTTGTTCCCACAAGCATCACATCCAACATCATTGCATCACAGATGTTGGCATCAGTGCCAAGATGGACTAGGAACTATCATGGACACTTTGTTATGGACCCAAAGTTCTGGATACATCATGTGCTAAGTTATGACCTGACTAGAAAGCCCCAAATAAAAGCTCTGTGTGTTCCATATTATTTTATGAGCATATTTTTTCTCGCTGGGCTGTAGAGTGAGTATGTGATGAGTAGAGACTGTGGGTGGAAGTGCTGCAATTAGACTTGCCTCAGGTAGAATGCTGACATCAGTCTTAATGAGATTAGAATCTTCCACTCAGCTGTTGCTTGAAATATTCAGTTGTGTTCTCATCCAACTGTTTTAACTAATTGAAGTGACTTAACCATATAATTATTTTCAAATGTTTACAATTACTTTTAGATAAATATAAATGAATGTTTGCCTGCATAAGAACAACAAAAGGAGTAATTTAGTAACTTCGCCCAAATCGTCTGTCTTTAAAGAGAGACCATTGGCAGAAATATCAGTGAGCTCAGGGTAGCAAAAGTGGGCATTCTAAAACGCTATAAAGAAAGCTTATTTGCCATTCCATCAAGATGAAGTAATCTCGTTTTCCCCTGGTCCTCCCTCTTGCAACTTAAAATGTCTAGATAAAACACAACAAGCTAGTATAGAAAATTTCTGAAAGATCAAAGAAGGTTGACTATTTAGAGCTTAAAGTACGCAAAGCTCTTGAGGATTTAGAAGTCGCATTTTTTTTATTAAATATCCATTGTGCTTCATATATTCTGGATAATGTACTACAGAAGTACTTATTCTAATATCATTTCCAACCAGAAAAATAACAAAAAATATCTTCAAAAAATACTGTTTTTATTAGAAAATTAATCAAGTAAATGGTTTAGCAGGAAGGAAAATAAATTGGTACCTGCCAAAACAATGAGAAAGAAACTATACATTTAAAACTCCACCTCTTCATGGTAATGAACAGTATTATTCCCTTCATCATCAAATGCTAATACTAATAGACTGTGGTAAGTCTTTTATGGATACTGCATTTTTTTACATAATTTCTTTATTTAAGCACCATAGTTACAAAATTGTTCATGGTTGAGTTTCAGTCATACAATGTACATCACCCTTCACCAGTGCACATTTTTCATCAACAGTGTCCTCAGTTTTCCTCCCACCCTCTTCCCTGCCTGCCTTTGGGCAAACATTTTACTTCTCTCTCTTTATCCCTTTTGCGTTTTATGTAAATACAAAACTCTGGTTTGCACTCTTGTTAATTAAGGGGTAAAATGCATATCATTTTATCCCCTTTCAGCACCCCATTTTTGTCCAGATTGACTAGATCCAACTGTTATTTGTCATAGTGGACCCTTCTCTACTTTAGCTCTCTGTATACTCTGTTTTGTTCCTGGGGGTCTTATTACAAATGTCTGAAAGTCTATCTGTATTACTCCATTATGCCTTTTTGATTAATACAGACTTATAATGGGACTAAAATAAGGGAATTCAAGTCTTATTTTTACTCAGAATTGTTTTGGCTACTTGGAAAGTATGATTCTGACAAATTTTAGTAGACTTGGCCCCAAAGCTTTGAAGCATAGTAGATGTATATTGAAGCATTACATTCATAAAATGCTTTTGATAGAATGGTCATTTTTAGCAATGTTAGTTATTTAATTCATATAAATAAAGTATGTTTTCCAATTCTTGGTATCCTATTTCTTTTATGAATTACCATAGTTTTTGATGTATTAGACTTTCACATTCTTTGTCACATGGATTATTAGTACTTGATATTTATAGATATTATCTTAAATGAAGCTGTGCTTTTTTTCTCTTCTAGGTTGAATATAAAAATGTAAAATATTTTTTAAATTAATTATAGCTCTATAATTTTCTATATTGATTTCTTGCTCCAAAGAATTTTTAATGTAGTTTTTAGATTTTATTATGTTTACTGTATATCAATTTATTTTCTGGTTTAAACGCCTTTGATTTATTTTTCTTGCCTGATTGCTGTGGTGAAGATTTCCAATGTTGTGTACAGTATTGAATAATTATGGAAAAGGTGAACATCCTTTGCCTTGTATCTAATTTTAAAAGAAAGACTTCCATCTTTTTGCCATTGTTGCTGGGTTTCTTAAAGCATATTAAAACATGTTTCTTATATCCCTATTGTGTTAAAGGTTTTATTTTCATTATGAAACTTCTCAAAAGTCCAGTTGACCATGATTGTATGCAATTATCTTCATTTTATTGATTTGGCATATTACATTAATTTAGCTGAATATAATTCCCTTTGTTCTAGTTACTATATATGTGTCTTTGTTACATATGAATGAGATCATCCATGTTTGTTTTTCTCTTTCCAACTTATTTTGCTTAGAATGTCCCACTCTAGTTTTATTTAAAAGGCATACTTTCCTCTTACAATTGTTTGACATTTCATTATATATATATATATATATGTGCGCACATGTTTATATATCTTATATATTATATCTAACTCAATTTTATTCATGACTTTGTTGGGTATTTGTGTTAAATATCTTAAACACATTGTTATTTGTTATATATAGCATACGAAAAATGTTGGAAACAAATAGAACTTTCTTAATTATAAGAGGGATTGAGGTAGAAAGAAACTTTGTCTCCTGTACATATTCACTTATCAAACAACAAAGACTTAAAATGCATGAGATATTTGAAAACTTGAAAGGTGACCTTTTATATACTGAAACCCAACTACAAACATGTTTGTAATCCTGGTGCTAAAATAAAGATATTAATTAATAAAAAATAAGAAAACTTGCATATCTTACTTTCTTGCTTTATTTTTAATTCTATAAAAGCATAGTTTTAATTTTCAAAGCTGTATAATATGTATATTTTGATAAAATTTGTCCTTTGATAATTTTACCCTTAAATATAGTTTTGTTTTATGTATTGAGTTGTGAGTATGGGAGTACATAGAACATATATATATATATCAGTGGTCCTCAAACTTTTTTAACAGGGGTCAGTTTACTGTCCCTCAGACTATTGGAGGTCTGGACTATAGTAAAAAACAAAATCTATGAACAAATTCCTATGCACACTGCATATATCTCATTTTGAAGTAAAGAAAAAATGGGAACAAATACAATATGTGGGGGCCGGGAAGGTGGCGCTAGAGGTAAGGTGTCTGCCTTGCAAGTGCTAGCGGCTAGCATAGGATGGACCATGGTTCGATCCCCCGGCGTCCCATATGGTCCCTCCCAAGCCAGGAGCGATTTCTGAGCTCATAGCCAGGAGTAACCCCTGAGCATCAACCGGGTATGGCCCAAAAACCAAAAAAAAAAAAAAAAAAAAACCCAACAAATACAATATGTGGCCCATGGGCCATAGAGTGAGGACCACTGATATATAATAATTGATTCTATAATCATAGAATTTAAAAATGGGTGATAAAATTTTCAATCTTTTTTTTGTGGAACATAGATTCACAAAAGCAGAGTATTCATTAATCCACAACTGTATATGCTTTCCTAATTTATTAGCTAAATACATTGTATTAATTTGAAAGCAGTATTTCTTACTAACTACTGAGGCTTAAAAAATTTTTACAAAGGATGTATTATAAACTTTAGAATTAAAGTAGATTTTCAGTATTCACATTTAGAAGTAAAACACATATCTGTTGGAAATATTTATCAAATGGAGTTATAATTGCATGCTATAGTTCTGAACCTCATATGCTTAATTATTGTAATTTTTAGTTTGCTCTTTTTGAGGATATACATTAGATATTCTTATATCACTTTTTTGCAAACATATGACATTAAATATAAATTTAATTTAGACAAATAATTGTGTTCTATATAAACACATTCTAACTAGAAATGGCTAATTTTAATGTTTTAGTTATATCCTGTGCACTAAAACTTTATGCCATGATCATTTGTGGAGTAAAATGAAGCTAATAAATCTATTCACCTTCTACCACCACAGTCCTAATTTCTTCAATATTATTTGGTTAGTTCTTTCTGTTTTCTCACATTTCTATTCTTGATTTATCAGCCTCAAGCATCATCTCTAACCTGTCCATGCAAAATGATAACATTTACAATTTTCTACTTACTTTCTATATATATTCTTGTTTATACTGTCATTTGTACTGTTATATCTCTATATATAAAATTATATATGTGAGGTAACACCTGGCAGTGCACATGTCTTACTTTACTCCTGGATCTGCTCAGGGATCTCTTCTGGCTGGACTTGGTTACATGCAAAGCAAGTACCTTAACTTCTGGCTTCATATTTTAATTTTATACTTTTCATATTTTTTAGTTCTATGTGTAAATAGATTTACAATAGAACTCTATATGTTTTTAATAGATTCTCCATTTTGTAAATTGTAAGGCATATCTGTTAATTCTGCTGTGCATAATTTTGTATATCTCACTGAGAAATACCAAGATTCCTAGAGGTTTTATTTAGATCACTAAAGGAAGACAGTGATGATTGCTACTATATCCCTTTTCTAGCAATCTTGAGTCAAGCAGGTCATAGAAGTCCACCTAGACGCTTTAATAATAGCTTTTTCTTTCCTCTATCAGTCCACTGTTCCTATAGTTTTAACCTCCTGAATCTTAAAGTGCTTTTAAAAGCACATATATTTACATATTTAAGTATTCAATCTCTACTACTTAGTTCTTAACCGTTGATATTCTAATTATGCTTTTGGCTAACCAAAGATTTTCTTGTAAGAGAGTTTATGCACTTGCTTGAACTTTAAACAATCTTCTCTGGAGACTTGAAAAGCAAAATTAAAAAAAAAATACCTTTGATGTGTTTAAAAGAAAAGGGTGAGTTTAATGGAGATTCTAAACCAAAAGAATTATTTGCCGAATACACTTGGTTTCTTGTTAATGGATAGCTAGACTTAATTTATTCATATGCCCATGCAGACACAGCCACTTTGTTATATAGGAGCTAAAAAGGGATTAAGGCATGAATGAATTGGACAGAAACTGACATAAGAGCAAAAGAAATAGCTCAGTGGGTTCTCAGTGAAAGAGAAAGTTCACCGTGGAAAGGAGACATTCGGGGTTCAGTCTGTGGGACAGTCATAGGTGAGGCACAATCCTGTTGAATCTGCTGCTTGAGATGGTCAGCTCTGTGAACCTCAATGGGAAAAATGACTTCTGGGTGTAACACTGCTAGGTGTATGCGAGCATCAGAGAAAAGACTTGTGAACCCCAGTGAGTACCACAACTATGAGAAAGCTGTCCTAATGACCATTAAGTGTGATCTATTGAAACACCCTATAGATTCCAGTGATCCCTCACAAGCTTGTGTGGTGTACGAATGACACAGCTAAAGAAGTACAACTTTCAACAAGATATTTAATAAGTAAAATGTGCAAACACTACAACCTCCCACTCATTGCAACAACCAAATAGCCAGCAGTGAAGAGAAGAAGGGAGGTGTTTGGTAAAGTCAAAATTAAAAAAAAGAAAAAAGAAAACTAACTAGATTAGTCAGACGAAGTTTCCATTCTGTGATAACTGCCACATGCATCTGAGGTGCTATCTTGGGACTTCAGGGTTTTAGAGGGATGTTATGTGAATATGTACAATTTTAACACCAATCATGTTCTATCAAGGATTGGCACCCCATTTTACTAATTAAATTTAATGCTTTTTCTTTTTTTCTGATAATCTAAACAGGGGTTTATGGGAGTGATCTTTGAAAGAATACACACGATATTTTTTTGTATTAGAATGAGTTACATCTACACTAACAACTATCATGACAATGTTAATGCTGACAGAAGTAGATTGCTTGTCTTGAATACAGGCTGGGGTGAGGGAAGAGGGAGGTAGGGAGCATTGGTTGTAGGTATGTTGCACTGGGGCAGGGGGGATGTTCTTTTTATGACTGAAACCCAACTACAAACATATTTTAATCATGGTGATTATATAAATATATTATTTTTTAAAAAATGAATTACATGTTTTTACATTCATTGATATACAATTGGGCAGTATTTCTGAGGACTTATTTATTTTCAATGTTCATTAAAATTTTATCAAGTATCAGGGCGGGAGAGATAGCATGGAGGTAAAGTGTATGCCTTTTATGCAGAAGGTTGGTGATTCGAATCCGGCATCCCATATGGTTCCCTGAGCCTGCCAGGAGCGATTTCTAAGCATAGAGCCAGGAGTAACCCCTGAGTGCTGCCAGGTGTGACTCAAAAACAAAAAAAAACAAACAAAAAAATTATCAAGTATGTTGAATTTTAAGTTAGCCTTGTACCTCAATTCCCTCTTTACTTTTGAATAAATTTTAGAATTTTACCTTATTAACCTACAGAGAGCCTAAGACATTAGAATGGAATAAAGGTTGATTTATTTTAATAAAGATTTATTTTATTAAAATCTAGAAAATTTAAGAGATGGACTTTCAGATTCATGTGAAGTTTTCTTGCTTTCTAGTAATATGAAGCAATTAAGGTTTATTTCCAGATACATTAACACATAGACTCCAGGAGTCAAGTGTAGAATCTAAATATAGATGCATCATAAATGCATAATACAGCACATAAGTTAAGAAGTATCTATCTATTGAGGGGGAAGGGATTTAGATTATGAGGGGGGGCAGCATCTATAGTGAAGGGAAACATTCAGTCAGGAGGAAGGGATGATACAAAATGTGTATGAAACACTATTAGCAACAGTACTGTTCACCACAGTGCAAAAGTTTATATATATTATATGTAGATAGATAGACACAAAGAAGATGACAATTTCTGTAGTGTTCATTTATATATGTATATATGAAGCATCTTTTATGATCTAAAATTATCTTATTTAAAGTAATCTAATTAGAAAACTGTCATTATCTTTTTGGGTGCTGTTGAGCTCACCCACAGGAGCTCAGATTTTATTTTTTGTTTGTTTTTGGGTCACACCTGGCAGTGCCCAGGCGTTACTTCTGGCTCTTTACTCAGAAATTGCTCCTGGCAGGCACAGGGGACGATATGGGATGCCGGGATTTGAACCACTCTCCTTCAGCATGCAAGGCAAATGTCTTACCTCCATGCTATCTCTCTGGGCCCAGGAGTTCAGATTTTATTACTGGCTTTGTACTCAGGAATAGATCCTAGTAGGTTCATGTTCCTGCCAGAATCATATAGGATGCTGGGGCTCAAATCAGGCTTGATCTTCTGCAGGTTAATAATTTTTCATTGTGCTATGGCTCTGGTCTCCAAATTGTTCTCTTTAAAAGAAATTTTAGCTACAAAGTTATTGATGATTGGGTTTTAGGAATACAATTTGTCAATGCCAATCATTTCCCCATGTCTATTTCCCTCCACCAATGTCCCCTATTTCCCTCCCACCATCTGCTTACCCTTATGAGAAAGTTTAAGAAAAACAACCAATTTTTTTAAATCAAAATTCTAACAATCTCCAGTTATTTCTTTCACAAATAATTATTTTTCAAAGAACTATCTTCTCTTTCTCCTGGGGATGGGCTTCAGGAATGACCCATGATGTGAAATGTAAAAACTCACCTCCTTGCCTCCATATTGGAAAACTCTAAAGTGATATTTTTAGAGGAAAAAACGCACATACAACATATGTAAATTTATAGGGGTGTAGCAATTCCTGGAGTGCGAAGTGGTTGAATCTTTTTGACTAGCAATCTTGCATAATGAGTTAATTTTTTTTAAAATTTAGAAGTATTTTAATTTATTTACTTAAAATAATTTTATTATAATTTAGGAAATAGAGTTACAATGATGTTCAAATTTTTTTTTTCTTAAACACCTTGATTACATACATGATCATGTTTGGGTTTCAGTCATGTAAAGAACGCCACCCATCACCAGTGCAACATTCCCACCACCAATGTCCCAAGTCTCCCTCCTCCCCGCCTAACCCCTGCCTGTACTCTAAACAGGCTCTCCATTTCCCTCATACATTCTCATTATTAGGAAAGTTCAGAATGTAGTTATTTCTCTAGTTAAACTCATCAGTCTTTGTGGTGAGCTTCCTGTGGTGAGCTGGAACTTCCAGCTCTTTTCTCTTTTGTGTCTAAAAATTATTATTGCAAGAATGACTTTCATTTTTCTTAAAACCCATAGATGAGTGAGACCATTCTGTGTTTTTCTCTCTCTCTCTGGCTTATTTCACTCAGCATAATAGATTCCGTGTACATCCATGTATAGGAAAATTTCATGACTTCATCTCTCCTGACAGCTGCATAATATTCCATTGTGTATATGTACCACAGTTTCTTTAGCCATTCATCTGTTGAAGGGCATCTTGGTTGTTTCCAGAGTCTTGCTATGGTAAATAGTGCTGCAATGAATATGGGTGTAAGGAAGGGGTTTTTGTACTGCATTTTTGTGTTCTTAGGGTATATTCCTAGGAGTGGTATAGCTGGATCATATGGGAGCTCGATTTCAAGTTTTTGGAGGAATCTCCATATCGCTTTCCATAAAGGTTGAACTAGACGGCATTCCCACCAGCAGTGGATAAGAGTTCCTTTCTTTCCACATCCCCACCAACACTGTTTATTCTCATTCTTTGTGATGTGTGCCATTCTCTGTGGTGTGAGGTGGTATCTCATTGTTGTTTTGATTTGCATCTCCCTGATGATTAGTGATGTGGAGCACTTTTTCATGTGTCTTTTGGCCATTTGTATTTCTTTTTTGTCAAAGTGTCTGTTCATTTCTTCTCCCCATTTTTTGATGGGATTAGATGTTTTTTTCTTGTAAAGTTCTGTCAGTGCCTTGTATATTTTGGAGATTAGCCCCTTATCTGATGGGTATTGGGTGAATAGTTTCTCCCACTCAGTGGGTGGCTCTTGTATCCTGGGCACTATTTCCTTTGAGGTGCAGAAGCTTCTCAGCTTAATATATTCCCATCTGTTAATCTCTGCTTTCACTTGCTTGGAGAGTGCAGTTTCCTTCTTGAAGATGCCTGTAATGTCCTGGAGTGTCTTGCCTATGTGCTGTTCTATATATCTTATGGTTTTGGGGCTGATATCGAGGTCTTTAATCCATTTGGATTTTACCTTCGTGCATGATGATAGCTGGGGGTCTAAGTTCAATTTTTTGCAAGCAGCTATCCAATTGTGCCAACACCACTTGTTGAAGAGGCTTTCCCTGCTCCATTTAGGGTTTCCTGCTCCTTTATCAAAAATTAGTTGATTGTATGTCTGGGGAAAATTTTCTGAGTATTCAAGCCTATTCCACTGATCTGAGGGCCTGTCCTTATTCCAATACCATGCTATTTTGATAACTATTGCTTTGTAGTACAGTTTAAAGTTGGGGAAAGTAATTCCTCCCATATTCTTTTTCCCAATGATTGCTTTGGCTATTCGAGGGTGTTTATTGTTCCAAATGAATTTCAAAAGTGTCTGATCCACGTCTTTGAAGAATGTCATGGGTATCTTTAGAGGGATAGCATTAAATCTGTATAATGCCTTGGGGAGTATTGCCATTTTGATGATGTTAATCTATGCCAATCCACGAGCAGGGTATGCATTTCCATTTCCGCGTGTAATCTCTTATTTCTTGGAGCAGAGTTTTATAGTTTTCTCTGTATAGGTCCTTCACATTTTTAGTCAAGTTGATTCCAAGATATTTGAGTTTGTGTGGCACTATTGTGAATGGGGTTGTTTTCTTAATGTCCATTTCTTCCTTATTACTGTTGGTGTATAGAAAGGCCATTGATTTTTGTGTGTTAATTTTGTAGCCTGCCACCTTGCTATATGAGTCTATTGTTTCTAGAAGCTTTTTGGTAGAGTCTTTAGGGTTTTCTAAGTAGAGTATCATGTCATCTGCAAACAGTGAGAGCTTGACTTCTTCCTTTCCTCTCTGGATTCCCTTGATATCTTTTTCTTGCCTAATCGCTATAGCAAGTACTTCTAGTGCTATGTTGAATAGGAGTGGTGAGAGAGGACAGCCTTGTCTTGTACCAGAATTTAGAGGGAAGGCTTTTAGTTTTTCTCCATTGAGGATAATATTTGCCGTTGGCTTGTGGTAGATGGCTTCAACTAGATTGAGAAAGGTTCCTTCCATTCCCATCTTGCTGAGAGTTTTGATCAAGAATGGGTGTTGGACCTTATCAAATGCTTTCTCTGCATCTATTGATATGATCATGTGGTTTTTATTTTTCTTGTTATTGATGTTGTGTATGATGTTGATAGATTTACGGATGTTAAACCAGCCTTGCATTCCTGGGATGAAACCTACTTGATCGTAGTGGATGATCTTTTTAACGAGGCATTGAATCCTATTTGCCAGGATTTTGTTGAGGATCTTTGCATCTGCATTCATCAGCGATATTGGTCTGTAATTTTCTTTTTTTGTAGCATCTCTGTCTGGTTTAGGTATCAAGGTGATGTTGGCTTCATAAAAGCTATTTGGAAGTGTTTCCGTTTGTTCAATTTCATGAAAGAGTCTTGCCAGGATTGGTAGTAGTTCCTCTTGGAAAGTTTGAAAGAATTCCTTAGTGAATCCATCTGGGCCTGGGCTTTTGTTTTTCGGCAGACCTTTGATTACCATTCTAATTTCATCTATGGTGATGGGGGTGTTTAGATATGCTACATCCTCTTCCTTCAACCGTGGAAGATTATAAGAGTCCAAGAATTTATCCATTTCTTCCAGGTTCTCATTTTTAGTGGCGTAGAGTTTCTCAAAGTAGTTTCTGATTACCCTTTGAATCTCTCTCATATCAGTAGTGATCTCTCCTTTTTTATTCCTAATAAGAGTTATCAAGTTTTTCTCTCTCTCTTTCTTTGTTAGGTTTGCCAGTGGTCTATCAATCTTGTTTATTTTTTCAAAGAACCAACTTCTGCTTTCGTTGATCTTTCGGATTGTTTTTTGGGTTTCCACTTCATTGATTTCTGCTCTCAGCTTTGTTATTTCCTTCTGTCTTCCTATTTTTGGGTCCTTTTGTTGAGCATTTTCTAGTTCTATTAGCTGTGTCATTAGGCTACTCAGGTAAGCTCCTTCTTCCTTCCTGATGTGTGCTTGCAAAGCTATAAATTTTCCTCTCAGTACTGCTTTTACTGTGTCACATAAGTTCTGATAGTTTGTGTCTTGATTGTCATTTGTTTCCAGGAACCTTTTGATTTCCTCCTTGATTTCATCTCGGACCCACTGGTTATTGAGTATGAGGCTGTTTAACTTCCAGGTGTTAAGGTTTTTCTTCTGAGTCCCTTTGGAGTTCACAAATAATTTCAGAGCCTTGTGGTCAGCAAAGGCAGTCTGCAAAATTTCTATCTTCTTGATCTTATGGAGGTATGTTTTATGTGCCAGTATGTAGTCTATCCTGGAGAATGGCCCATGTACATTGGAGAAGAATGTGTATCCAGGTTTCTGGGGGTGGAGTGTCCTATATATATCCACTAAGCCTCTTTCTTCCATTTCTCTCCTCAGGTCTAGTATATTCTTGTTGGGTTTCAGTCTGGTTGACCTATCCAGTGTTGACAAAGCCGTGTTAAGGTCCCCCACAATTATTGTGTTGTTATTGATATTATTTTTCAGATTTGTCAACAGTTGTATTAAATATTTTGCTGGCCCCTCATTCGGTGCATATATGTTTAGGAGAGTTATTTCTTCCTGCTCTACATACCCCTTGATTAATATAAAATGTCCATCTTTGTCCTTTACAACCTTCCTGAGTATAAAGTTTGCATTATCTGATATTAGTATGGCCACTCCAGCTTTTTTATGGGTGTTGTTTGCTTGGATAATTTTTCTCCAGCCTTTTATTTTGAGTCTATGTTTGTTCTGACTATTCAGGTGCGTTTCTTGTAGGCAGCAGAAGGTTGGATTGAGTTTTTTGATCCATTTAGCCACTCTGTGTCTCTTAACTGGTGCATTTAGTCCATTGACGTTGAGAGAAAGAATTGTCCTGGGATTTAACGCCATCTTTATTTCAAAATTTGGTGTGTCTTTTGGGGAGTCTTGTCTTAGATTAGGTCTTTCAGTTTTTCTCTTAAGACTGGTTTTGTGTCTGTGAAGTTTCTGAGCTGTTTTTTGTCTGTGAAACCATGTATTCTTCCGTCAAACCGGAAAGTGAGTTTTGCTGGGTATAGTATTCTGGGTGAAGCATTCATTTCATTCAGTCTTGTCACAATATCCCACCACTGCTTTCTGGCATTGAGTGTTTCTGGTGACAGGTCTGCTGTAAATCTCAGGGAAGCTTGCTTGAATGTAATTTCCCCTTTTGATCTTGCTGTTTTCAGAATTCTGTCTCTATCTGTGGGATTTGTCATTGTGACTAGGATGTGTCTTGGGGTGGTTTTTCTGGGGTCTCTTTTGGTTGGTACTCTTCGAGCATGTAGGATTTGATCACCTATATTCTTTAGCTCTGGAAGTTTCTCTTTAATGATGTTCTTGACCATTGATTCTTCCTGGGAATTTTCTTCCTGGGTCTCTGGGACTCCAATGATTCTTAAGTTGTTTCTGTTGATCTTATCATAGACTTCTATTTTCATCTGTTCCCATTCTTTGACTAATTTTTCCGTTGTGTGCTCATTTGCTTTAAGTTTTTTGTCCAATCTCTCCTGCTGTATGGAATTGTTATGTATCTCATCTTCCACAGCACCAAGTCTATTCTCAGCTTCTGATACCCTGTCCCAGAGCTTATCCATTTTGTCATTCACTTCGTTTACTGACTTTTTCAGGCTTGTTAATTGATATGTTATTTCAGTTTGAAGTTTTGTGATTTCTGTCTTCATATTTTCTTGGTTCTTATTAGTGTTCTGTTCAACTCGATTCATGGTTTCTTGGAGTCCATTGAGCATCTTCCATATTGCTAGTCTAAAGTCCTTATCTGAGAGGTTGATTAGTTGGTTGGCCATTATCTGGTCCTCAGAATTGTCCTCTTCATTCTCTATGTCTGATGCTGGCCTGCGTTGTTTCCCCATTGTCACACTTGTATTTTGGGTTTTTCTACGTGTTGTGGTGGTATTCATTGGCTATATGATGTAGGCAGCACACTTCTCTGGCTCCGCCCTTTCTGGATGGGCTGACTTGTCTCTAAGGGAGGGGAGTCCTCTGTGGGTGAAGCCTCACACTGGATCATATCTTAGGCCCAAGCATTCAACGGAGAAGACAGTTCGAAGAGGAATGCTTGTTTCTTTGTTATAGCTCAGTTCTTAGTGTGATTTTTTCTTCTTGTTATGATGGTGTTCTTTTCTTAGAAAGAGTGCACGGCCGCTCCGCTTCGCTATGCGGCCGTGCTCTGCTGGAGCCTCTTTGGCCCCACTCCCAAGAGTTTCACGCAAGAGGACAGTAGAGAAACACTTACAAGGAGCACTCACAGTTAGGCTCCACTGGGCGGGCGCAGATTCGTGGCTTTTCCCTGCCTGATGTCCCAAACAGGGCAGCTGGCTTCTGCGAAAGCCCGCCGGTTTTCACATTCTGGAGACCCGCCCTGGAAATGGCATCTGGGAGAGCAGATTTCTGGAGCCTCTTTGGCCCCACTCCCAAGAGTTTCACGCAAGAGGACAGTAGAGAAACACTTACAAGGAGCACTCACAGTTAGGCTCCACTGGGCAGGCGCAGATTCGTGGCTTTTCCCTGCCTGATGTCCCAAACAGGGCAGCTGGCTTCTGCGAAAGCCCGCCGGTTTTCACGTTCTGGAGACCCGCCCTGGAAATGGCGTCTGGGAGAGCAGATTTCTGGAGCCTCTTTGGCCCCACTCCCAAGAGTTTCACACAAGAGGACAGTAGAGAAACACTTACAAGGAGCACTCACAGTTAGGCTCCACTGGGCGGGCGCAGATTCGTGGCTTTTCCCTGCCTGATGTCCCAAACAGGGCAGCTGGCTTCTGCGAAAGCCCGCCGGTTTTCATGTTCTGGAGACCCGCTCTGGAAATGGCGTCTGGGAGAGCAGATTTCTGGAGCCTCTTTGGCCCCACTCCCAAGAGTTTCACACAAGAGGACAGTAGAGAAACATTTACAAGGAGCACTCACAGTTAGGCTCCACTGGGCGGGCACAGATTAGTGGCTTTTCCCTGCCTGATGTGATGTTCAAATTTATAGTATTGATCTGAAAGTTGTTGCTCAATACTTCTTTCAGTGTCCCAGGATATTCGACCCATGTTCCTCTATTTGACTTTTCTTCCCCATCCCTTGTTATTTATTGATAGAAAATTATAACAAAATATATCCTTTTGTTTTACAAGTCTGCTTCTTGAGCATTCAATTTGCTGCAGTAATATTTGATGGTTATAATTTCCTAATTGTGTACCAATAAAAGTATAATATTGCTACAGATAGATACATTGATGATACTAAGAAAAAGGAACTGATGTAACTATCTGGTGGTATACAGAGATCATCTAATTGTCAAAAGGTTAATGTTGAATAATATTTAAGAGGAAAAGTAAGTTCTATATGGGTGGGGGTATGTGTTTATTTCCTGGCATAGTCTATTGAAAATCAATACATTTATGTTACTATTAGAACACATTTGTTCATTGTGGCTACTTTTAGTTAGATCATTGCTGTGCTCATTATTGATTGTAATAACACTTTTATTGGCATGGTTTTATTCTGATTACCAGATGTTTTTTACTGGTTGTTAATTATTTTCATTGTTTTCCTTGTAGGTAAAGTATATTGCCAGTTGATTGACAACTTTTTAAAACCTGATTACAAACACAATAAAAACAATTGCTTAATAGAGGTATTTGTATTCAGATTATGTCAGGCATTTATTTATTTGCTTGTTTGGGGGTACAAACCCACTGTGCTCAAGGTTTAGCTCCAGCTCTGTGTTCAAAAGTAATTAATCGCAGTGGTTCTTTAGGCATCACTCCATGCAGGGATCTATCCCAGGCCTCCCACCTGCAAGCCATGTGCTCACTTCTTTGCATCATCTCTCTGATCCTATGCCCAAGATATGGCTGAATAATTAAGTATTTAATTTAGATATTTTTATCTACATGAAATATTTAAATAACTTAGAATTAAAACTCCTAATTCTATGTGATAAGCTCTTAATAGATACCCATTATGTATTATGCATTAAATATAGAAGTAGAGCAGCAAGTTTATATGTTTTATAATTAAATATATGCAGAGCATTATTTTTCATTATTCCTTCCAAAGACTTAAAGAATACTGGAGCAAATATTCAGGAGTTGCAAATTCTGAAGAGTAGAAAATACTGCTGTAGAACATAACATGTGTAGCAGAAATGAGTAGGTTATAAGGAGGTGATATATATATTAAGGACTTAGAGATACTTGGTAGGGAAATAGCATGTTTTTCTGTTAACTTTATGTAATTTATGGTACCTTTCTTCTAGAGGAAATAATGAGAATATAAAATGGAATGATTTTTTTTAATAAATAGGGACTATTTAAAAATAAACATACTTAGTTTTGAGTTTGCTCAGTTATATCTGATATGACCTGACACTGAAGAAGAGCAAAGACCTCATTATTACCCACGACTTTACAAGAAATGGTCCCCAGTGCATGACTTGGCAATTTATTGGCTTTATTTGATGAGTTTGGACAAAGCGTGCATTATTTAGCGTTCAGCTTCTTTGACAGTACCTTTGAACATCATTCTTATTGTTCTGTTTGTGGGTCATAGAAACACATTCATCATGACCCTAGTTTAGGTTAGCAAGTGAGGCTGTTGGCATTTCTTCTAATAGTTTAATTTACCCCTGAATTTATCCAGCAGCTTAGAAGAAAGTTATTTTGTTCAAATAATTATAATTTAAAAAATAGACTTGTGTTACAGAAATCTTAGTGAATTCTCTTTTCCTGCCTAATTTACGTATTTAGATTTTTCTAAGAAGTAACATGTTATTTTATGTAAGATAATTTTTCTTTTGTAAAAATCTTTATAAATAACATTTCAATTGCCACTTGAGGGAGTAGATTATTTGTATCATACATGCCTCTCCAGTTGATCCCCAATTCTAAAAATAGCTCAGTTCCCCACATTTAAGGGAAAATAAAATGATCTTTCTCTTTGAAACCCAATCTATCTTGTAAGTACCAAATATGATAGCATGTAAATATGAAGTTTTGTTTTGCTTCTCTCTAAAAAAGAAATTCTCATTCAAAAACAATTCCTTTCAAACCATTCATTGTTTCCAGTACTTTTTGTGTTTGAGGAATATCAATATTGGGCTGTTATTCTTGACACAATGCTTTTAAACTAAATGTAGCCTGCATTTTTTGGAACAAAAAAGCATATGGAAAATAGCACCAAGATCTTCAATATTATTGTTGGACATTTTTTGTATATTGTCATTACATTTCTATTTTAAAAAATACTTAAAATTTTAATTTTATGTTAAATTACTTTGACAAATACATTAGTTAGTAAGTTAATAAGTGATTATCAAAATTGATTTATGTTGGTTGGATATGAGAGCCACTGATAAATTTATCTACTAAATTTTAGTTCAGTGATCTACTTATATTTAGAGTGTTTCCAAATTTACATTTCATACTATTTCTACCTTATAAATCAAAAGCAAAATGGAGTTAGACAAATTTATTTTAGGATTAATTTACTTTTTAATGACTTTATTCAGGACTTTATTCATTCATAAAAACTTTGGATGCTGATTGAACTAATAGATTGCAAGACCTATAGACTACAAGGGGTAAAATTAAAATTAGTCAGGATCTTAAGCAAACTCAATTTTTGTTTGTCTTTGTATTTGGGCCACACCCATTGATGCTCAGGGGTTACTCCTGGCTATGCGTTCGGAAATCGCTCCTGGCTTGGGGGACCATATGAGATGCCGGTCAATCGAACGGAGGTCCGGTCAATTGAACGGAGGTCCGTCCTAGGCTAGTGCTTGCAAGGCAAACACCTTACCTCTAGCGCCACCGCTCTGGCCCCTTAAACTCAATTTTTTTAAAATGTCATCATAGGTACTGCGATTCAAACATAGATTTTCATGCATACAATGTTCTAGCACAATATTCACCGCCATCATACACTCTCCCCATTTCCTGACCACTATAAGCTCAGTATGTAGACCACTTCTCAGTTCCCTCTCCTTCTAAATTCTATCGTATGATAATCTCTAGATTTATTTACATAGCAGCAAAGTGCAGTTTTTTCCTAATAGGTAAGTAGTATATATTCCAATAATACATATGCACCTATAACATATATATATATATATATATATATATATATATAGTTTCTTTATTTTAGAACTGGTTGTTTCAAGAATGGCTATTGAATACTGCTGCAGTGAAACATAGGAGTGCAATGATATTTTTTTTCTGAGTAGTGATTTTGAACCCTTAAAACAGATAGATACCAAGAAATGGAATTGCTGTACTATATGGAAGTTCAGTAGTTGAGGAGTATTTATAACTTTTTTGATATGTGCCAATCTCACTAGTGTTATGGATTAGCTCTTTGTTTTGATTTTTATTTTTCTAATGAGGAATGATGCAGAGTTTTTTCATATATCTATTGACTATTTATATGTCCTCTGTTGAACTGTTCTCAGCATTTTTATGGGATTTTTTGTTTTTCAATAAGAATCACTTTTAAGGAAAATGGATCAGAAAACATTCATAGAAAAGGCAAATAAAAAGATCAATAAAAATGAAAAAATAAAAAGGAATAGCAACCATTAGAATAACTTTCTTTCTTCCAACCTCAAAATATTATTTGGCAGTAAACTACTCAAAAGTCCAGTTAGTGCTGAAACTGTTAATCCTTCCAGGTTCTGGACTTATTTCTACATAGAAAATCAGTTAAGGGCAAGTCAGATAAATAGAATAGAATAAACAGTTTAACAGCTGGAATACACTCAGAGGGTGAGCAAAACACAACAGAGTACTCTAACTTCTAAAATATTTTTAGACTATATCAGTATAGAAACAGAGGAAATTAATAACAGGGGTATATGTGTGAAATGGTAAAGAAAGAAATAGGTAAAGATTTATTTATCTGAGTCAAGGTGCAACCCAGAGGTTTTTGTTTGTTTGCTTGCTTACTTTTTGTTTTGGGTCACACCCAGCAGCTTTCAGGGGTTACTCCTGGCTCTGCACTCAGAAGTCGCTCCTGGCAGGCTCAGGGAACCATATGGGATGCTGGGATTCAAACCAGGGTCCTTCCTGTGTTGTCTGCATGCATGGCTATCACCGCTGTTCTTTCATTCCGCCCCCTTCCCCAGAGTTTAAACAGAAACAGTCACTATCAGTGGTTGGCATGACAATTATAAACTAGTATGGCAAATCTTTGGATGATTTCTGTTTGTAACACTTTGCCCTAACTGGCATCCCTTTTATTCTCCCTGGGCTGGCAGAGCAGGTTTTTAATCAAAGAGGTATCATTTATTGATATTTAAAACATTAAGGAAGTCCAAAAGTTTGTTCAAGGGAACCAAGATCAAAGAGATGATCTTTGTTGATATGTTTAAAAATAAGGATCACAGAGGATCAAAAGTGGTATGTAATCCTCTGGCATATCAAGAGACAGAATGGCAAATTGTCCTTTTGGTGGGGAAAAATAATAGGTCGCTGTTAATCTTGCAATGTTTTTACAGAGAAGTATTTTCCAAAATAAACACAATTTTCTGGGGCTGGAGCAGTGACGCAAGTTCTAAGGCATTTGCCTTGCATGTGCTAACCTAGGACAGACCTCGAGTTTATATATTTATATATAAATTCCATATCAATATACATTACTATATTAGAATAAGATCACTTTTATTAATAGTTCCAAAATGAAAATTAGTGACAATAGCATGTATTATTTCACCATGACATATTGTTACAAAGATTAACATGGCAGAAAGTGTGATCCAATATATACTATTTATATATTAAATATGTTATATATAATGTAGCAAAAGGTTGGTCTTGTACACATAAAATGATGTTATGGACATATTTTTTATCTTCAGTGTTGAATGAAACTGGCAACCTCTAGGCACTTATATTTTAGTTAGTCCACACATTTAAAAACAGGTATAACTAATATATTTTTTGAAAATTAGTATTACATATGGTATTCTTTGATATAAAGGGGAAACAAGGTAGACTTTAAAAATCCTGGTGACATTATGATTATTAATATAGGTTCCAATTACCTGAGTATGTTCATTTTGTAATTTTTAAAAGAATTTTATGCCATTCTGTTTATAACAAAATTATTGAAAAGAATAAAAGAAAGCTTATTAAAGAAATGAAGTTTGGCAGCATAAAGTTGTATAAGCATTTTATGCAAAAGAACTCAAGAAAGCAATACATGGTCCTAGTCCATGAAACATTGAGAACTGAAAATTTAAACTATCATAGTGTCTACAACTTGTGAATTTTGCTGGAAGTTTGAGGGGAAAGCTATCTCTTTAACTATCTTAGAATATTTAGATTAGGAAATCATTAGTTTCAATATATTTTCAACAAGCAGGGCCTGGAGAAATAAAAAAAATACTGTCCATACAGATAGTTTGTTTTTGGTGGCTGATTTGGTTACTTACCATTGTTTATTATTAAGTCTTTAAAAATATTGATTAGGGAAGATGAATGAATATTGCACTTACTTTCTTTCAAAAAACATAGTTTTTAGCCTATGACTATTAAGGAAATCATGAAGTCCTGATCATTTTCAATTTTAATATTGTTTAATTAAAATTATTACAGATTTGTTTAAGAATGTTTTCTTTTTATATCCCTTGTAATAAAACAGCAAACTATTTTTCAGTTTTGAAGTTTAATGAGTACTTATTATGTAATTGGTTTCTACACTGGCATGTGGTCCCTCTCATTGCATAAGTCCTAATTAAATGGAGGTGTGGATTGTCCAAAATATACAGGACCTCCTGCATTTTTGATGTGTTTCTTTCTTCAGAGTTAGGCTGTAGAAAAGTATTTGTCTACTCACTGTTTCTTGGTAGACATGATATTAAAATAAAATGCAGAGTAATTGTGAGAAATGTATATAGTTTATTATAATGGAAATTCACATAGGGAAAATGTTTTCATTCTCCATTAAGAAAATTGCGGATTTCTTCTAGTCAGTAAACTGCAGTACAACACATAGAAAATACCATAATGCAAAGGTCACAATGGAGATACAATGCAGAGCCCCTCAGGTCCCCCTCCATGCTTTGAGAATGAAGATAGCTATGAAGACCTGACAAGTACTGGCCACCACTATAGCCTCTCCAATAAGGACTTTAGAGAGGAAATGGGTTGGATGTTCAAAGAAATCAAAGAAACCATTGAATGAACCAAATGAACCACAAATAAGACTCAGAAGATATGAAAGTAAATGAAAAAACTTCAAACTGAAATAACAGGACTGAATAACTTGGTAGCAAAATGAAAACCTCATTGTAAGGCCTCACAGATGCTGAGTAACAGCTGCTAAGGACAGAAACAGTGAGCTGAAAGATGAGTTGCATAAAACTTCCATATAACAGAAAATGTTGGAAAACTGATTAAAGTAAATGAACAGAAGATGAAAACAATCCTCAAAGCAAGTGAAGAAACAATAATAGACCTCTGGGATAAATTCACCACAAAAATATAAAACTAACTTGAGTGCTAGAGACACAAATGAAAACCTCTATCAAGAAACAACAGTCAAGGACATAATCTCTGAGAATTTCCCAAAGCTAAAGAGTGTATGTAACCATATCCTGGATGCTCCAAGAGTATCAGCTAAAAGAGACCCAAAGAAAAGCAGCACAAGGCACAACCTAGTCATATTGATAAAAACCACAGATAGAAATAGAGTGAGTAAGTGAATTAGAGAGAGGGTGGGGAGAGAGGGAGAATGCCTGCCCCAGAGACTGGTGGGGGTAGATTTGGTGGGAGGATAATGGGGGGCATGAGTGGCAGTAATAGTACACTGGTTAAGGGAGGTGTACATTCTATGATTAAATCCCATTATGAACAATTATGTGACCGTAGCACTTAAATGAAACCATAAAAATGCACGCAAGAATAAAAATGGAAAAGTAACTATTATTTTGACCAATGATATGACAGTGAAAAAGTGTTTAATACTTTTTTTTTTGTCATAGAAGGTATGGGAATTGCTGCACCAGCCCCCTAACCAAACTCCCCCTGGGGGATACCTTTATACTGCTCTGGCACCAACTTGCTCCAGGGTAGGTTCATATGACACCTTAATGATGAAAAAGTAACAACTTGATCTAAGGCAGTGCTTCTCAATTATTTTCTGTCATGCCTCCCTAGGAAGAAGAAAACATTTTTCGTGCCCCCGATGCAACTGTAAATAGTATCTTCATTAAAAAAAACTTTAACCTGCAAAACAAAAATATATAAAATAATTTGAGCTGATTTTTTTTTTATCAGAGGTGATGTCTGGATTAATGGCTACAATGAGGACGTTTTGCAATGCATAGCTTTTCAAAGCGGGGTTTGAAGCAGGACACAGCAACTCTCAGCTCCAGAGACACTGGGCTTAGCTTGTTATGACAGTGATTGCCAAGGTCAAACGCGCCCCCCTTTACAAAGCCTCACGCCCCCATGGCGTGCCCCACTATTTGAGAACCACTGGGCAGATTGTCTTACCTCACCATCTAACAGTGGGTGAGATAAAATCAGAAGATTCTCCATCCTAGGATCTGTGCAAAAACCAAGTTCTCTAATTACCACCACTGAGCAGAATTTTTCTGGGACCATAAAGAGTGATTTTATCCTAGGCTTTGTTCTAGGATCTGTGCAAAAATCATGATCTCTAATTACGGAAGACTGCCACTGAGCAGAACTTTCCCTGGGTCCATAAGAAAAACCTTGGTATTTGACAACTAACATGTCTAGAGCCTGTAGTCGGTTATGACAGTATGCTTCTAGAGTAGAGATACACTGCATCTATCTCTTAGGCCAGAGAAATTTCCTTTCTAATTTACCCAACGTTTACTGCGCCTATAAGAAAACAAACGAAAAGAAACTTGCCACATTGCCCCCCCTTTTATTCTTTTAATATTATTTATAGCTTCTAGATAAGGGCTCCCGCCTTTTTTATAGAACCATAGAACATGAATCATCTTGTTTTGCCTCGTATTTCTATGTGTTTCTACAAATTGAGCAAAGAAAAAAAAAAGGGATGGGACCCAAGGGAGAGATGGTATCAGGATCATTGAATGGAAATAAAAAATGGTCAGATCTAGGGCCAGAGCAGTGGCGCAACCCATAAGGTCTCTGCCTTGCTTGTGCTAGCCGAGGACGGACCGTGAGTAGATCCCCCAGCATCCCAGATGGTCCCCCAAGCCAGGACCAATTTCTGATCATATAGCCAGGAGCATCACCTCATGTGGCTCCAAAACAAACAAACAAATAAATGGTCATATCTAAATACTCAAATCAAAGTCAATGACAATAGAATCAAGATACTATATACTATAACTATAACAAGCTATACACAAAATAGACCAGGGGACTAAGGGTGGAGGTATGGGGAGCATGCTGGGAACTCTGGTGGAGGATGAAATACAACTCTGAAAGACTTGTAATTCACATTGGTCTCAATAAAAGTATAAAAAAAATCTAGAAAAAAAGAAGGTATAGGATACAGATTTTTTGCACCTTTATTCTGTAGTTCCTATTAGTTCAGTTCAGGTAAGCACCATATCTGGAGGACATTTACACCATGCTTATTAGAAAAGTTAATTTTTTAAGTAATATATTTTTCAAATTTTAATTTTATTGTAGTTTAGGTAACATGGTTACAATAGTGTTAAAGCTTATGCTTTATTGATGCAAAAGATTAAGTGTCCTTAAGTGATTAAGTGTCCTTAATCACTGTCTATATATTGCTTCTAGTTTTTTTTTATCTTTATATCCTTCACAGCACTCCTATTGTTTGGCAGTCAGTTCTATAATATAAGGCCAAGGGTTTAATTTTTTAAATATTGTTTATATATTTACATCTTTTAAAATATTTAATATTTAAATGATTAAATTTTTAAATAAAATATACCCTCATACTAGATTTTATACATTGGCTCTTCTGGCTTACTCCTACTCATAGCTGCATTCAAGCTGAGTGATCACTTCTGGTGTGACTAAGGGGAAACTAAGTTGGCCACATAAAATGCAAGTGTCTTGCCTGCTACTCTGTCACAAGACCTACATAGATGAATATTTGTTGAAGAAATAAGTCTGAGCTATTTTAAAGTGGAAATTGCACCTATTTTCTAAAGCATTTAACATATGGTTTAAATATTACTTGTTAAGACATTCAAATACTGCTCAGAGGAGAGTGAAATAGAGTACCATTTTGGAAATCGTTTTCTTTTTTATATATATTTTATTTAAACACCTTAATTACATGCATGATTGTGTTTGGGTTTCAGTCATGTAAAGAACACCACCCATCACCAGTGCAACATTCCCATCACCATTGTCCCAAATATTCCTCCTCCCCACCCAACCCCCGCCTGTACTCTATCTAGATAAGCTTTCTATTTCCCTTGTACATTCTCATTATTAGGATAGTTCAAAATATAGTTATTTCTCTAACTAAACTCATCCCTGTTTGTGGTAGCTTCATAAGGTGAGCTGTAACTTCCAGACCTTCTCCATTTTGTGTCTGAAAATTATTATTGCAAGAATGTCTTTCATTTTTTTAAACCCATAGATGAGTAAGACTATTCTGCATTTCTCTCTCTCTCTCTCTGACTTATTTCACTCAGCATCATAGATTCCATGTACAACCATGTATAGGAAAATTTCATGACAACATCTCTCCTGACGGCTGCATAATATTCTATTGTATATGTGTACCACAGTTTCTTTAGCCATTCGTCTGTTGAAGGGTATCTTGGTTGTTTCCAGAATCTTACTATGGTAAATAGTGCTGCAATGAATATATGTGTAAGGAAGGGATTTTTGTATTTATTTTTGTGTTCCTAGGGTATATTCCTAGGAGTGGTATAGGTGGATCATATGGGATCTCGATTTCCAGTTTGGAGGAATCTCCATATCGCTTTCCATTAAGGTTGAACTAGATGGCATTCCCACCAGCAGCAGTTTCTTTATCTCCACATCCCTGCCAACACTGTTCTCATTCTTTGTGATGTGTGCCATTCTCTATGGTGTAAGGTGATACCTCATCGTTCTTTTGATTTGCATCTCCCTGAAGATTACTGATGTGGAGCATTTTTTCATGTGTCTTTTGGCCATTTGTATTTCTTCTTTGTCAAAGTGTCTGTCCATTTCTTCTCCCCATTTTTTGATGGGATTAGATGTTTATTTCTTTTAAAGTTCTGTTAGTGCCTTGTATATTTTGGAGATTAGCCCCTTATCTGATGGGTATTGGGTGAATAGTTTCTCCCACTCAGTGGGTGGCTCTTGTATCCTGGGCGCTATTTCCTTTGAGGTGCAGAAGCTTCTCAGTTTAATATATTCCCATCTGTTAATCTCTGCTTTCACTTGCTTGGAGAGTGCAGTTTCCTCCTTGAAGATGCCTGTAGTCTTAATGTCCTGGAATGTTTTGCCTACGTATTGTTCTATATATCTTATGCTTTCAGGTCTGATATCGAGGTCTTTAATCCATTTGGATTTTACCTTCGTACATGATGTTAACTGGGAGGTCTAAGTTCAATTATTTGCAAGTGGCTAGCCAACTGTGCCAACAACAGTTGTTGAGGAGGCTTTCTTTGCTCCATTCAGGATTTCTTGCTCCTTTATCAAAAATTATGTGATTGTATGTCTGGGAAACATTCTCTGAGTATTCAAATCTATTCCACTGATCTGAGGGTCTGTCTTTAATCCAATACCATACTGTTTTGATAACTATTGCTTTGTAGTAAAGTTTAAAGTTGGGGAAAGTAATTGCTTCCATATTCTTTTTCCCAATGATTGCTTTAGCTATTCTAGGTGCTTATTATTTCAAATGAACTTTAAATGTGCCCTATCCACTTCTTTTAAGAATGTCACGGGTATATTTAGAGGAATTGTATTAAATGCTTTGGGGAGTATTGCCATTATGATGATGTTAATCCTGCAAATCCATGAGCAGGGTTTGTGTTTTCATTTCCATGTGTCCTCTCTTATTTCTTGGAGCAGAGTTTTATAGTTTTCTTTGTATAGGTCCTTCACATTTTTAGTCAAGTTGATTCCAAGATATTTGAGTTTGTGTGGCACTATTGTGAATGGGGTTGTTTTCTTAATGTCCATTTCTTCCTTATTACTGTTGGTGTATAGAAAGGCCATTGATTTTTGTGTGTTAATTTTGTAGCCTGCCACCTTACTATATGAGTCTAGAAGCTTTTTGGTAGAGTGTTTAGGGTTTTCTAAGTAGAGTATCATCTCATCTGCAAACAGCAAGAGCTTGACTTCTTCCTTTCCTCTCTGGATTCCCTTGATATCTTTTTCTTGCCTAATTGCTATAGGAAGAACATCTAGTACTATGTTGAATAGGAGTTGTGAGAGAGGACAGCCTTGTCTTGTGCCAAAATTTAGAGGGAAGGCTTTTTGTTTTTCTCCATTGAAGACAATATTTACCCCTGGCTTGTGGTAGATGGCCTTCACTATATTGAGAAAGGTTCCCTCCATTCCCATCTTGCTGAGAGTTTTGATCAAGAATGGGTGTTGGACCTTATCAAATGCTTTCTCTGCATCTATTGATATGATCATGTGGTTTTTATTATTTTTGTTGTTGATTTTGTGTATTATGTCGATAGATTTACAGATATTAAACCATCCTTGCATTCCTGGGATAAAATCTACTTGATCATAGTGGATGATTTTCTTAATGAGGCATTGAATCCTATTTGCCAGGATTTTGTTGAGGATCTTTGCATCTGCATCCATCAGCGATATTGTTCTGTAATTTTCTTTTTTGGTAGCATCTCTGGTTTAGGTATCAAGGTGATGTTGGCTTCATAAAAGCTATTTGGAAGTGTTTTCGTTTGTTCAATTTTATGAAAGAATCTTGCCAGGATTGGTAGTAGTTCCTATAATAAAGTTTGAAAGAATTCATTAGTGAATCCATTTGGGCCTGGGCTTTTGTTTTTGGGCAGATATTTGATTATTGTTCTTAATTTCCTCAGTAGTGATGGGGTTGTTTAGATATGCTACATCCTCTTTATTCAACCATGGAAGATTATAAGAGTCCAAAAATTTACCCATTTCTTTCAGGTTCTCATTTTTAGTGGCATAAAGTTTCTCAAAGTAGTTTCTGATTATCCTTTGAATCTCTGCCATATCAGTAGTGATCTCTTGTTTTTCATTCCTAATATGAGTTATCAAGTTTCTCTCTTTCTTTGTTAATTTTGCCAGTGGTCTATCAATATTTTTTATTTTTTTGAAGAACCAGCTTCTGCTTTCATTTATCTTTCGGATTGTTTTTTGCGTTTTCACTTCATTGATTTCTGCTCTCAGTTTTGTTATTTCCTTCTGTCTCCCTATTTTTGGGTCCTTTTGTTGAGTACTTTCTAATTCTATGATCTGCATTATTTTTTTTTTTTTTTTTTTTGGTTTTTGGGTCACACCCGGCAGCACTCAGGAGTTACTCCTGGCTCTAAGCTCAGAAACCGCCCCTGGCAGGCTCGGGGGGACCATGTGGGATGCCGGGATTCGAACCACCGTCCTTCTGCATGAAAGGCAAATGCCTTACCTCCATGCTATCTCTCCGGCCCATGATCTGCATTATTAAGCTATTCAGGTTGGCTCCTTCTTCCTTCCTGATGTGTGCTTGCAAAGCTATAAATTTTCCTCTCAGTACTGCTTTTGCTGTGTCCAATAAGTTCTGATAGTTTGTGTCTTTATTATCATTTTTTTTCCAGGAAAGTTTTGATTTCCTCTTTGATTCCATCTCGGACCCACTGGTTATTCAGTATGAGGCTTTTTAACTTCCAGGTGTAGTTTTTCTTCTATGTCCCTTTGGAATTCACATATAATTTCAAAGCCTTTTGGTCAGCGAAGGTAGCCTGAAAAATTTCTATTTTCTTGATATTATGGAGGTATATTTAATGTGCCAACATGTAGTCTATGCTGGAGAATGTCCCATGTACATTGGAGAAAAATGTGTATCCAGGTTTCTGGGATGGAGTGTCCTATATATATCTATTAGGCCTCTTTCTTCCATTTCTCCTCTCAGGTCTACTATATTCTTGTTGGGTTTCAGTCTGGTTGACCTATCTAGTGTTTACAAAGCTGTGTTGAAGTCTCCCATAATTATTGTTTTGTTATTGATATTATTTTTCAGATTTGTCAACAATTGTATTAAATATTTTTCTGGCCCCTCATTTGGTGCATATATATTTAGGAGAGTGATTTCTTCCTGCTGTACATATTCTTTGATTAATACAAAATGTCCTTCTTCTTCCCTTACAACTTTCATGCATATAAAGTTTGCATCATCTGATATTATTATGGCCACTCCGCATTTTTATGGGTCAATATTTTGAGTCAACATTTGTTCTGACTATTCAGGTGTGTTTCTTGTAGGCAGTAGAAGATTGGATTGAGATTTTTTTTATCCATTTATCCACTCTGTGTCTCTTAACTGGTGCATTTAGTCCATTGACATTGAAAGAAAGAATTGTCCTGAGATTTTATGCCATCTTTATATCAAAATTTGGTGTGTCTTTTGGTCAGTCTTGTCTTAAATTAGTTCTTTCAGTTTTTCTCTTAAGACTGGTTTTGAGTCTGTAAATTCTTTGAGGTGTTGTTTGTCTGTGAAACCATGTATTTTTTCGTAAAACCTGAAAGCGAGTTTTGCTGGGTACAGTATTCTAGGTGAAGCATTTATTTCATTGAGTTTTGTCACTATGTCCCACCTTTGCTTTCTGGCCTTAAGTGTTTCTGGTGACAGGTCTGCTGTAAATCTCAAGGGTGTTCCCTTGAATGTAATTTCCCTTTTTGATCTTGCTGCTTTCAGAATTCTGTCTCTATCTGTGGGATTCATCATTGTGACTAGGAGATGTCTTGGGGTATTTTTTTGGGGGTCTCTTTTTTGGTTGGTATTCTTCGGGCATGCAGGATTTGATCGCATATATTCTTTAGATCTGGAAGTTTCTCTTTAATGATGTTCTTGACCATTAATTCTTCCTGGAAATTTTCTTCCTGGGTCTCTGGGACTCCAATGATTCTTAAGTTGTTTCTGTTGAGCTTATCATAGACTTCTATTTTCATCTGTTCCCATTCTTTGACTAATTTTCCCATTGTTTGTTCATTTGCTTTAAGTTTTTTTTCTAATCTCTCCCACTGTATGGAGTTGTTATTTATCTCATCTTTCACAGCACCAATTCTTTTTTTTTTTTTTTACTCACCCCCCTCACGGCACCAATTCTATTTTCAGCTTCTGTTAGCCTGTTGGAGAATGTATCCATTTTGTCATTCAATTCATTTACTGAGTTTTTCATGCCTGTTACATGAACTGTTATTTCAGTTTGGAGTTTTGTGATTTCTGTCTTTATATTTTCTTGATTTTTGTTAGTGTTTTGTTCAACTTGATCCATGGTTTCTTTGAGTTCTTTGAGCATCTTCCATATATCTTTTCTAAACTTCTTATCTGAGAGATTGATTAGTTTGGTTGGCAATTTTCTGGCAACCAGAGTTGTCATCTTCATTCTCTATGTCTGATGTTGGTCTGCATTGTTTCCCCATTGTCACATTTGTATTGTGGGTTTTTCTACGTGTTGTGGTGATATTCATTGGATAAATGATGTGCAAGGCCACGCTCCTTTGGCTCTGCCTTTTCTGCATGGGTTGACTTGCCTCCAAGGAAGGGAAGCCCTCTGTGGATGAAGCCTCACACAGTATCAAATCTTAGGCCTGAGCACGCAGCAGAGAAGACAGTCTGGGGAGAAATGCTGTGCTTCATTGATCCAGCTCAGTTCTCAGTGTGATTTTTTTTTCTTGTTGCAGTAGAAAGAGTGCACAGCTCCATAGCGAAGCAGAGTGGCTGTACTATTCTGGAGCCTCTGGGAGAGCGAATTTTCTGGGCCCTTTTTGGCCCACTCCCAAGAAGTTCAGGAGACAGGACAGGAGACAAACACACACAGGCAGCACTCACAGTTTCTCGCCAGAAAACTTTTTCATAGTATCTACTAAATTAAACTTACACTTAGTATTTGAGCAAGTAATATCACTCAAGCAAAACTAATTTTATTATGATGATTTAGTAACTTAATTTTATTCAAAATCTTTATTCAAAATCTAATTGTCTTATAAAGGAAATTAATGTTAATTAATAAAAGTAAAGATAAATAGGTAGAATGAGAACAAGTCAGTTCTTATGTGAATGGCAAATGTGTTGGCTTCTGTATTACTCTTGACCCTGAGACCTCAATCTTTATATAAAACATCTCCAAAGTCATAGTGAGAATAGAGGTGAAATACATATTAAATATATTCATATATTCCATATATATGTTCATATATTATATTCAAATTGCAAAAAATTTGAAACTAATTAGTAAAACATCACATTAATTACTTGTATAGTCTAGTTTTTGGAAAGGGTCAATGGAAGGCTTCGAAAGGACAAGTGATGTTCTTTTTAAGGATGCAATTTAAAAGAGTTTATTAAAGGATCCAGAAAGCTGAACAGAATTGAAGGTGCCAGCCTTGCCTGCAGCTGACCTTGGGTGGGCTACCAACACCACATATGATTTCTGAGTACCATAGATTGTTCCTCTAAGCACAGAGCCTGAAATCAACTTTGAGCACTGTTGTATTTGTGCCACATCCACCCAAAGATAAGGGTATAGTCAGTTTATAAACATTACTTAGTTGTACACAAATTACTGATTGGGTGTTCTCTTTCACCTTTTTTTGCTGCTGCACTTGTGATGACCAGGAATTACACACAAACACACTCACACACATACACACACACACACACACACACACACACACACACACAGTTGGGGTGCTTGCCAGATATCTCCTAGATTTTGCTCACACATATTTCAGTGGTAGTACTTGTGTAGAGTTACATGTTCATAGTTACAGTACTTGCTCACACTTGACTTGGGACACTGAGGTCATGTACTTTTTATGGATGTGGGAATCCCAAATATTAGAGCTGCTAAACTCAGCTTGGAACATATGTTGGGTGCCCTGAGGTGAACTGCTTCATGTACATAAGCAGAAACTTTTGTGTCTGATCAAAGTGGCTAAATTTCCCGTTTTTAATCACTTATATTAATATACTCTTATTTTAGAATTCATTGACTGTAGGGAACAGCCAAAATAATATAAATATAAATAAATCCTTAGGTATAAATAAATTTTCTTTTGTTGGAAAACCTTTTAGAGAATGATACAGAAATATGGAAAATGATATAGAAATTTAGGTAGATTAACATCAGGATTTAGTATCAGAAGATAAAATTTGATTTCTAATATTTTCCTTGAAAGATTTTGAGCTCTTTGACCAGGTCATACAACCCTGTTAGTTTTATTTCGCTTCTATAAAAATAAGATAAAATCATAGTTATGGTTTTAGGGCTCTATTTGAGTTTCTGAATTATAAATTATGTCATTTTGTGTATGTTTACAAAAATGTGAATTTAATCAGAGATGATATTTTTGTCTGCCATGTTCATTTTAGGATGCCAAGTCTTTAGAATGATGTCTGACAAGTGAATACTATTTACTAAAAATTTCTTATAAGAATAAATTGTTGGGGCCGGCGAGGTGGCGCTAGAGGTAAGGTGTCTGCCTTGCAAGCGATAGCCAAGGAAGGACCGCGGTTCAATCCCCCGACGTCCCATATGGTCCCCCCAAGCCAGGGACAATTTCTGAGCTCTTAGCCAGGAGTAACCCCTAAGCATAAAATGGGTGTGGCCTGAAAAACCAAAAAAAAAAAAAAAGAATAAATTGCTAAAACAAGAAAACTGAAGAACTGTAAAAATCGAAAAAATATGTGTTTGTAGTAATTTATAAAGTTATACTGGCAGACTGTTAGAACTATGAGTAACAACATTAAAACAAAGAAGTTAACTAGACATTGATCATATCAAAAAGTCATATTAGAAAAATCAATTGAAAAATAGATGAAGACTTGATGTAAGAACTATGCTTCCTAAACTCTGAGAAGGAAACATAGGAAGTAATATCCTGGTCAGTTGTTATAGAGTTATACTTATTTAGATTAAATACAAAAAATTAACAAAAACAAAACCACCTAAATGGATCACCATCAAAATTTAAAAATTTTTTTATCAAAAGAAAGTAGCAATGAAATGAAAACAGTCTGTGATATGGGAGAAAATACCTACTATCTGTATACCCAATAGTTGCTAATTTCTAAAATTTACATGATTTAATATCAAAACAGAGCAAAACAACACATACACACCAAAACCCAATTTTAGAATAGATGAGGGATGTAAATAAATATTTTTAAAAGAGTACACTTAAGTAGTGGATATATGATGAATATTGTTAATTAACTCATGGGGGAATCAATTCACATTTTATGTGTATATATAATCATCACTTTGTATACCTAAAGATGTATTTGTTAGTTATATATCAGTAAAGCTGGAAAAATTGAAGTATCCAGAAAAATTGGGCCTGGCATTTAGTGTACCATTTCTTATAAAAACAATTATATATCATAATTCTTAATTAACCATTTCTTTATTCAAGAAAACTTAACAGTTAGGCTCAATCAGGCCTTACATACCATGGCATCTCTTATCATTGCTTTTCAGTCTAGAGCTGGGAATTTGTTCCTTTGCTCATTCCCATATGTATTTACTGTTTCTTAACCCAAAGTTAGATATGTGGTTTATGTCGGTTTGGGGTTCATCTGGGTGTTCTCAGGGGATACTCCTGGTAGTGGACATGGATCATTTCCAATTAGTCCTCAAGAAATCTAAAATTTATTAATAAAAACAATTAGCAGCGGTGTCTAAAAAGATATTTCCTTTCTTATAAAGTTCAGTTTTATAAGAGAAAAAATGTCATAAACTTATATAGCTTTCTTTGCTGACTCTACTAACACCACCTAGCTAATCCTATTAACTGAACAAATTACTTTTATAACAGACAACTTTTGAGTTCAGAATGTTATCAGAGATTCTCAAACGATTATGTCCTACTGCCTCCTTTTCAGAAACAAAGACAGTGCTTCCCTGGAAATCTACCCTTTTAATCCCAGGAGCTGAAAACACTCCTCTTTTGTTCACCCCAAGACCCCCAATCTCTAACTCTTTGTACCACACCTTCTCATTCTCTACAAGCAGCTACTTGGGACTATATAGTTGGGACTCTGTCTGCAGGCTTTTTCCTTGCTTTGGGATCTAGTCTACCTTACAGACATCAGCAGTCTTGCTCTCTCCAGACCGAAGTACTGTATGTACAAGGTGGAGCTATAGCACAGCAGTAGGGCGTTTGCCTTGCACACAACACCAGGTTTGATCCCCCGACGTCCTATATGGTCACCCTAGGCAGGAACGATTTCTGAGTGCATAACCAGAGTAACCCCTGAGCGTCATCAGGTGTGGCCCCCCAAAACAAAAACAAAAACAAAACAAAACGAAATACTATAAATTAATATCTCCCTGGAGGCATCTTTTCAAGACACTCAGGAGAGTAGATTATCACCCCCAGAAATCTTCTTTTCTTTCTCTATGGTGGCATTACTCTGAAATGAGTGTCCAACATTGTTTTCTAGAGATATCAGGTGGAACAAATTCCCAGTTTAACAAGGTTACAGTGTCAATGTTCTTAGAGGAGTCCTTTACTGGCACATAGCACTTCTAGTATCATTCTCTCTCAACAAACCACTTCTCCTTATATCCTCTCAACAACCCACTTTAGTCTCTGTGTAAAAGTTGGCTTAATATCTTGCCAGAGGTTCTTAGCCAGGTTTGGCTCTTTGTATTTGACTTGTTTGAGCATTTGTTTTTTATATTAAGAATTGCATTGTACAAAGAGAATGGAAGGAATTTAGCACTTAAATTACCAGGTATGAAGTATACTAAGATATACAATTTGAAAGTTCCTTCAGGGGAGCAAAAATCTGTTACCTAAAATATGTCTGTGACAAAATATTAATTGTTGATAAATCATAAATTTATTTTACAGTAAATATTTGTAACTTTCCCCCATTTTTTATACAACTAAGAGTTGGCACCCCACAGTTGAAAAGGTTAAGTTTTAAATCATTTGCATTAGAAAGAGCTATCAGTAGACTTGTAGCCTCCATATCCTGCAATTTGAGTAAAGACTTCAAAATGCACAGAATCAGACAGTATCTTATATAATTTAATGGTCAGTAAAAACAGTGCTGCCTCTGCATAAGTGATGGAATATAAAGAGTGAAAAGACAGAAACTACAGATACTCAGTGTCACTGGAAATGTTTTCCCACTAATTCAAGGAAGCCCAGTTAAGGGCCCCTTTGTGTGAATCTAGTTAGCTTCCCAGAGTCTATTTTTTTTTGTGCTTTTTGGTTCTGCCACTAGAATTAAAGTATACATTTCATTTTCAATCTCAGAGTAGCTGGTTATATCTTTTTTGTTTGTTTGTTTGTTTTTGGTATTTGGATCACACCCAGCAGCTCTCAGGTATTACCTCTAGCTCTGCATTCAGAAATTGCTCCTGGCAGGCTTATAGGGCCATACGGGATGCTGGGAATCAAACCACTGTCTGTCCTGGATCAGCTGCATGCAAGACAAGTGCCCTACAGCTGTACTATCTCTCCGGCCCCTACTGGTATCATTTTTAAGAGCCAAGTGATTAATTTAGACAGTGCAAAATATGGGGGCCCCATGTCAAAAATACTCCACAGGACTTTGCCTTATTTAAATATAATTTAAAGGCCCATATCTAACCTAAATATAATACTTTTCGGAAACATGCTGACTTCCTTTTCCAAATATTGCTATTACAAAAGGCAAAGGAGCCACTCCACTTTTCATAACTTTTGTTGCTGTAATAAAAATGTAGAAGTTCAAAATATTTTAAGCACCAAATTATATTGTGATAAGAAGATGAGAATTAATGTGTGCAACCTATTAGGAGTAAGCAGTTTTATTGTTGGCTTAAGCTCGTTGAATGAAGAATCTCAGAATGCTAAAGAGGCAGGTGATTAAAGAAAATCCCTCGTCATGGAATAAATGGAAGGAACATGATGTTTTAAGTAAAATCTAACCAGGAGGCAGAAAAGCTTGAAAGTAAAAAAGAAGGAATGTTTTGTGTCGTTATTTGCAAAGCATCTGAACAAAAGGTTAGCAAGATAATTAAGTAGCTTGCTGCTAAATAGAAGTCTTCAAAGAAGAAAGAAAAGAAAGAGATAAAAATAGAAATAGAGGAGAGAAAGAAATGAGAGAGGAGAGAAGAGAAAGAGAGAGGAAGGAAGAATGAAAGTAAGAAAAAGAAAGAAAGAAAAAAGGAAGGAAGGAAGGAAAGGAGGTAAGGAGGAAGGGATTGAAGAGAGGAGGGTAGAAAAGATGGAAGAAGAAAGAATCATTTCAGTTCAAATACTATAGTTGAAAAAGCTAATTCAGTTGCATTTGGCTGAAAATTGACAGTTTTAAATATGACAGATGTTCAGGATAATGAATTTAATTGTTCTGCTAACTCCTCTTAAATTCTGAATAGTTTTTATAGAAAATTTTAATATAGGAGCTGTCCCCAGCAGAGCTTGGAGATCCAGGCCTTTCATGGAGGTACTCATCTAGCCAACTTGATTGCTTGGTGCTTAGATTGGCAATGCAATATTGAAGCCTTGAGTAAGTTGTACCATTAAGTATATTTGAGAGGGTATTTTTTAATTTTGAAATATAAAAATTCATGCAGATTGAATATGTAAGGGCACTAAATGGATTATTCCATTACCTCAGTTACTTCATTTTTTTCAATTCATTTAAGGAAGGATTTTTTTTTTTTATTCTGCCTGCAAAAATTCCAAAAGCAAGCACTATCAGTCTCATAATTAAATGTTATTTGTAACTGTCAAACCTAAATTGAATGTCATCTCTTGTGTCTGAATTTTGTATTTCAAGACATTTCTGTGGATAATATGAGGATAATGGCATACTCTAGGCTGTGTGAGGTAAATACAAACTGGTGTCTCTGGAAAGGGTGGTGTGGCCAAAATACAGATCTATGCTAACAACTGAAAATGAAACTTAGGAAGTCAGGCCTAGAACCAACTTTTCTAAAAAAAAAAAAAAATTAAAAACAAACAAAAAACAAAACCAAAAAACCCCCAAAACTTAAAGGTCAAAATTTATGCCTAAAACCTACAAGACATAAGTTTTTTTGTACTTGCTTTTTCAATCATTCCTCACTTAGATGCCCCCTTATTTAGTAATGTATACAATGCAGGGACTGAACCTTGAGTAGCTTTATTTGTTATCATTGATTTTATTTACTCAATCAGACATTATTGCAACTATATCTCTAAGAAAATTATTATAAAAGTAAAACTGGTCCACGATGATCACCTGTCCATGGTAAGTATATAAAAATGATGAGGACCAATTTACGTATGGACAATTTCAAGCGATGGTGTGAATTTCCTTTTGGTGGTCCCTTCAGTCCCTTGAGTATCTCAAACAATAGATCCAGATGTTCCCAGAGGAAGAATACAGTTAAGCATTTAGAGCAAGGCAGATGTTGTTGGATTGTTGATTCTACTCAGTTACTTAAATCAACATTATTTTTCGACTTGCTTTTTGTTTAAGCCAATGTCCATCACCTTCCTTTACATGAGGAATCACTGGGAATCTTGAAAAGTTGTATGTGTCCTGGCCTAACTCAAGATCAATGTAATTGAAATAGGATACTTGGGCATCTGTATTTACATTTTTTCTAGAAGGCTTTGAGGGAGTCTCCTATATATCTCCAAAAGCAGATTGTTGGTATTGTCTAGACTAGGGTTTGTTCCCTAAACCCTATATAGTCTTCCAGAACTAGCACATTTGTTTTGTAAAAATTCTTTATGTGATTCCAGAATGTAGCTAAGGTCACTTATTTTAGCACCTAATTCCTACTCAGGATATTATTTCTTTGCTCTCAATCCTATTAAAATAAACAACAGGTATGATGATTTTCTAAACTGAAAGGTGCTAGATAGAAACTTTTCTATTTAAATATGTCCTTACAGGGGCTGGAGTGCTGGCGCAAGTCGTAGGCACTAGCCTAGGATGGACCACGGTTTGATCCCCCAGCATATGGTTTCCCAAATCAGGAGCAATTTCTGAGCACATAGCCAAGAGTAACTCCTGAGTGTCACCCAGTGTGACCCAAACTACCCCCTCCCCCCAAAAAAAACAGAAGTCTTTTTCATAGTGTTCAACTTTGGAGTATAATAAATACTAAAACGACTAAAATAAATAGGTGATATCGTGTTTATATTACTTTATGTTATTTCAATATATAAAACTTGGTCATCATGGTTGTTATGTATTCACTCTGGCAGACATAAATTGCATTTTAATGGAATGAGTATTTATCTTTTATGACCAATTCCACATAATCCTGATATATTCCAGGGCTTCATTTGTTGCTGCTGCCTGAGCTCAACAGAAATGTGGTTTATCAATCTCATTTCACCTCACATATCTCTACTTCAAGCTGTATATTATGCTCTGACCCTTACTGACTACTTCTCTTCAACACAATTCTTTATGTGTGTCAGGATTTGTACTCACTATACATACATTCACATCCCTGACTCATTCTTTGATCAGTTAAAGATGAGCAAGCAACAGCATGTTCCTCCATGTGTCAGCAAGATGATTCTGAAATGTTTTGGTGTCTTTCCTCCATGGGTGAGGTCCTAATAAATTGAATTCCAGTTGCTTTCCTGAGTCACTAGTTTCTTCCTGTTTATACACCCTATTCTTCTCATTCTCTTTGTTTCTGTTTTCTTTTTCTATTTTTCTATCACAGACTGTTTGAAAAAGATCTAATTTTAATCTCAGCTTTTTTTAGTTTCATGTAGCTAAACTATTTGAGAAAAAACTCATGGCAAGCTCATTTTAGTATGTGTTCCATTTTCTATTGTACTTTACTATTACATTTTTAAACTAAATATTGTGGTTTTATAAAAAAAATATGACAAGAAATCCTTTCCTCACAAATCTTAGAAGCAAGCAATGGTCCTCACTCCTTCATTATTTGTTTGTGGGTCTGTTCTTATACCTGAGTTCCTGGTTGCCTGTGATTTTATCATATTAACTTATTGATCATTTTTCTTGATATTTTCTCAGCAGCTTATCCTGTAGCTTGGATCAGTACATAGTTTCACTGAAAGCTATGCAGCAAGATTTCTAGATTGCTTTCTGGATTCAAATGGGATATCTGAGTATAGTATTATATAAAATCATCAGAATATTGTATAAAGTAGGGAAATTTCTGCAGAATAAAAATAATGTTTATTATGTAATTTATGTAGTAAACATAAAGCAAATACTTTATCATTACTATCCTAATGCAAAGTCATTGCATTTCCTATTGCCCAGAAAATAAATTCAAATTGAGAGATATGTTAGTAAGAATAAAACATCCCTTTCCCTTCTACACTGAAACATTTCATTTTCTTCAGTGACCACTAGATACAAAAATACACCTTTGAACATTATTGTGAAATTGTCATGCAATATTAATATAATAAGCAGAGTCATAGCTTTGGAATCCTAGTGACTTGAAGCTCATATATAAAATAAAATGGTACCATGGTCATATGAATCCTTGATCATTTCTCTATTACTTTTGGCTAAGCAGATGCAATTGAGTGCATGGAAGTTACATGCATAGATGATAAAATTCTACTGCATAGGACAATTTTATGGAATCGCTCAGGAACTGACAAACTGTGTGACCATCACAGATGACTCATTTGTATTATATCACGTCTCTTCGACTTCCCCTTGACTTCAGACACAAGATTCACCTTAGCTAAGAGCATTCTGTTTCAAGCATAAACATGCCTTTAACTTCCTGACTACAATCTTTCTTTGTGTTGTTGGAGCTTCCTCACGCAAATACCAGTACAGCCAAAACCATGAGAATTTTAAGGCCTGAGTCAATTGATCACCAAGTGGAGTCTGAAATTCAGATAAAAATTTCAACAACTTATTCTTTAAGTGGGGGAATTCTGGATCCTCTTAGGATCAAAATCCTGAGTTTTAACAGCAGTAATTTGAGTAAAAAGGATCTTTATATTTTCTTTAAGGTCCTTCTTCTCACAAAATGTATGCATTTTTAAACCTACTTCCTAGTCTTCTTAACATAGGTTATCTATATTTTACTACATAAACTGTAGTAGATCAGTTAAAAACACTTGCCTTCCATGATCAACACCTTTTCAATCCCCAAAATCATATATGGTTTCACTAAGCATTACCAGAAGCCATCTTGGAGTGCTGAGCCAGGAGCTAGGCAGAACCACTCTAGATGTGCCCCTCCCCTCACACACAAAAAAATACTATCTTAATTAATTTTAGAATTACTAAATAGAACTTACAGTTATCATTTAATCTGTCTTAATTTAATATTATTTTGACATGTTGGCCCTTGCTATTCAATTCCATTTGCAAGATCCTTAATGAATCGTCAACAATATTCACATATTTAAGTGCAGACTTTTTATAATTATTATTCATTTTCTATTTTAAGTTAATTTATCTTAGTAAATTTGTTAATAAAATTAATAATAGAAGTACACTTTGAGTCAGCTATTCTACTCCTGGGTATTTACTCAAGAATACAAGAACAATAAATCAGAATGATGAGGGTTGTTGTTTTTGTTGCAACATTATTTTCTGATAACCCTGAGATAGAGCAAATCTAAATGCCCAGTAACACTTGATGAATGGTGAACATAGAGTACATAAGCACAATAAAGAAAATGTGATGAAATTTTGCCACTTGTGACATGAGTAAACAAAATGGGAAAAATGCAAAATTAAAATATCAATACTTGATAATTTCACTGAGGGAGATAAGTGAACAACAACAATAAAAAGCAAAACCAATTCTCACATTAGAAGAAAAAGAATATTTTCTCCAAGATGGAAGCAAGTGATCTGTGAGAATGACACTGAGTCTTTCCTGCAATGAAGACCCAAGTGACATCAGCGTCCTGCACGTGGCCCCAGAAAGGAAGTGGACAGGAGTAGCCAGCAAACAAATCTAGGAGAGTGTCTGCAGGGAACTTAGGAACAGATAGAGTTGCAATCTCTAGGGAAGGGAAAAACAGTGAGGTAGAGGCACCGATTATGACCAGGCAAAAGAAAAAGAGATGCAATGAGCTAAAAATCTGTTCTCAATCTTCTGAATCTCTCAGAAAATATGAGCAGGAGTCTTGACCTAAGACTGTCATGATCTCTGGATGGCAGTGCAGAGCGATGGCCACACATCAACAGTTCCAGGTTGAAGTTGTGTGTAAACAGCTACCTGCTGCAAGTAAAGACAAAGACTGTCTTTTCCCTCACATTGATTCTTTCTGAGTGTAGTAATTTGCCTAGGGTAAAGAAGCTTTACTCCCCAAATTAATGAAGACTGTTGTGTTCTGCATACATGCCCAAACCGGAGAATTGTGGTTATAGGGCCATAGTGAGGCACTGGGAACTGGGCAAGCAAGGCAGGGGCAATCCTGACCTGTATTGTTGGGTTTTGGTAGCTGTTGGAAGCAATACAAACTCAGCCAATTACAGGTTCTGTGGTGAATTGGTGAATGTCTTACGTTGTCTACCAGCTCCTCCACAAACTAGTCAATAAACCCTAACCTCTTACATCACATCCAACAGAAAGAAGAAGCAGGGCATCTGCCCAAATACAAGGACAAAAGCAATCCAGAAAGGCCCCCAAGCCACCCAGAGCTTATACCACTTAGATGAAAACTTCCAGATGACAAGGGTATTATGACAAAGTAATTGAGGAAAATAAGAGTTACTTCCTACTCTTACCAGAGAAATAAGGATTCTTATAATTGTATGAGACCAAATTTTCCTTGATACCAAAATCAGAAAAAAATGATCACTAAAAATAAAATTATAGACCAGTATCTCTGATGAATGAAATGTAAATATTATCAATAAAATCTTTGTGACCCAAATGTAACAGTATGTTTAAAAGGTTATTTATGATAAAATGGATGAAATGAAATTTGACTAACAATATACAATGATTGGTACTGGACCAATAGCACTGTTTGTAGGGTGCTTGCCTTGTAGGCAACTGTTTCAAGTTTGATCCCTGGAACCCTATATAAAAACCTTAGACCCCAAGAATGATACCTGAAAACAAAGTCAGGAGTAATACCAGAGCATCACCAGGTATGGCACCAAACTGATATATATATATATATATATATATATATATATATATATATATATATATATATATATATATCATGATCAATACTATATTAAACAGAATATGATACAAAATGATCAATTATATCAATTAATCAATTAATATACTGTAATGCATTTTTAAATATTCTAATTTATTTGTATTAACTTGAATAATCTGAAGTTGTGCTAACATTTTTAGTTATCCATATAAAACAGGTAGTTTCTTCTTGCTACTATTATGTCCTTAATCTTTCAAAACAATGTATAGTAGCTTAATAAGGAAAAACACTATTTGATTAAAGATTCAGGGCCCGGAGAGATAGCACAGCAGCGTTTGCCTTGCAAGCAGCCGATCCAGGACCAAAGGTGGTTGGTTCGAGTTCCGGTGTCCTATATGGTCCCTCGTGCCTGCCAGGAGCTATTTCTGAGCAGATAGCCAGGGGTAACCCCTGAGCAAAGCAGGGTGTGGCCCAAAAACAAACAAAACAAAACAAAACAAAAAAAGATTCACTGAAATATCTTATCTTACACTTTGAATCACTTTACAGGTATTTTATCTAAATTTTTGTGGTCCTAAATATTCAATTATGGATGATTTTGATCATGAAAGAGAGCACTATTAATAGTATGTAGATAGGTATAAACTTGTGACATCTGAAGGAAAGTGAAATATAAAAGTCATTTTATCCCACTGGATTATATTAAGAATATTCTAGGTATCATATAATATTTTTGTTCTGATGCCTCTCTTTCCATAAAAATTCTTACTAGAACTTAATCCTATTCTAAATTTCTTATCATATGGAAAATTCCTTCTCCTTTCTCCTCAAATTTCCAGTAAGCCTCTGCCATCTGGAAAAATATACTAGGCCAGGCTGGATTGAGAGGTTTTTAACACATCAACATTTGAATGAGATAAAAAATTATGATGTCATGTGAGCTAGGTATGATCCTTTTGATTCCCATAAATTGTTAACACACATTCTAGAAGGATATATGATTCATTTTGCATTTCTTGAAGTTTGATTTTATCCTCCCATGTTCACTACTTTGTCTTTTATATACATTGTATTAATTACTATTTTCCCTAAATGCATGTTAGTATATGTATCATTAGTTAATTTGGTCTTACATTGCTTATGTAGTAGCACATTAGTTTGAACTTTGCTTTGCTTCTAGTAAATTACTGCCATCCAATATTTTGTGCTGTGAGTTTAATGAATTATGGTCATTTGTCTCACTCATTGTTTTCTTTAAAGTATACAGGATACTAAAATATTATTGTTTCTGAAATATGAAAACCTATCAAAAGTCATCATATTTTTATTCTCTTATTTATTGATCATCTACATTTTTTGCTTTCTGTAAATTATTGTAGAATTAGATTGACTCCCACCAAATTTATCTCATGGAAAAAGAAGTGAAAATCATTTCCAGGGATGCCTATTCTAAAAGTCATTTCAGAACTAGCTATACATAAATCCAATCCCTTCTTGTTCCAGTGTAATTCCCAAATACCAAAAAAACCATGATGAACTGGCCATCACCATTCTCTCTGTCTACAAAGAAGAATATAGACTTAGCACATTTCATGTCTAGAAGAAAATGTACTGCCTCATAAAGTTTAAGGAGAGCTTTATAACTGTACTTCATGTTTGAGTATAATGCTTTGATAAGTCAGATTCTGGAAATAGAAACTATTATCATACAGGTTAGTGTTATGAAACTTTTTACATAGTAAAATAAAACTAGATGCCAATCTGTCTAATAAAATTATAGAAATATGTAACATATGATGGTATTTTGCTTTATAAAGTAGTACATTTAAGTGCAATAGTATTTTCAAGAAGGAGGGGTCTTACATCTTGTCAATAATTTAGTCTAAGTATGACAGTAGCAGAAAATCACTGAATAGACAAGAGAAACCTGCTAGATAGAGAAAAATAAAAGGTTTGGGCAAATAGGAATGCACAAGTTATGGCTAGATACCAGAGTGTCTGTTGGAGATTTTCAATTATGAAGACTTAATTGAGGAGGATTTTTTTCCTTGATATTCCATAAAAAATAGACAACAGTACTAATAAATAAGGAAGATGTACTGTATACACACATTGACATATATTCTTTCCTTTTTGTTCAAAGGGACAGATATGAACACTCATATCCTTCTTATAAGGGATATAATTGTTGACAGTGTATTAGATCTTTATATATGGGAATAAACATATGAAAGACAGCAAGAAAAGCCCTTGAAAAATCACTTTCATAGCTCTGTGTATACAGAACAACATCTACTTACAATTAGGAGTATACTAAGTGAAATAACTCAGAGAGAAATAGAGAAGTTCCATATCATCTTATTAATATGTGGCATGGAACAATATCCAAAGGAAACATACTATTAAACTCTTTCACAGAATTGAAGTTGTCCAGAGAATGGGAAATGCGTTGAAGGACTTCAAAGGATTGTAGTGGAGGAGTATTTGTCACTTTGGTGATGGTGGTTGAGGACATGGCAAATTATTTGCCTAAAACAAAATTATTCACACATTTGCCAGCCAATTTTACTTCAATAAAAATACAGACCTTTAAAAAATAGTCATAGTCTAGAGGGGTCTTTCTCAGGGTTCAGGAGTGTGTGTCTTATCTGCACATGTATCCAAGTTTAAACCCCAGTACCTAATACTCCTTAATAGGGCTGTTTTGGCTGAGCAAAATCACATTGCTTAAGCATTGAAACCTTTAATGTGGATAGTGGAGAATAGCCAGGAGTGAATTCTTGGGTCCTTGAACATTGTTGGGAGGCCTCGTAAGATTTTAAAAAAAGAAATTAAAAAGACAAAACCATTAGAATAGAATTAAACAAAGTGATTTTATGTTAGACAAGACTTAGCCATAAAAGATAATAGAATGAGAAGGTAACATGAAGCAGTGTTTGTTTGTTTGTTTTTAATTTTTATTTGGAGACCACATTCAGCTGTGTGTAGGGTTTACTCCTGGCTTTTTATTCAAGGATCACTCCTGGTGAGCTCAGAGAGCCATATATAGGGCTGTAGGTCATAAGCCAGGACAGCTATTGCAAGGCTGACACTCTACCTCATAATATCTCTCTGGGCAGTCCTGTATATTTTATGAAGTCAAATATAACTGTGCATTGACTAGTCTAAATTGGAAGAAGTGCTTGTGCAGTTTATTATTATAAAACTTTGGAATATTTTCTTGATAGACTAAAATAAGGCAGAGAGTATAATGCTTGAGGAATGCATATTGCTTTGTTGTTGTTTAGGTCTTAATTACTATAGTTGATTTCATATGTTTCAAATAGAGTTAATATTTATTGATTTGATTAATATAATAACTTCACTTCATGTGCCCAAGATCTTCAATTAATGGGTAATATACATTTTTAAGCGTTCTGGCTAATTTAATCATCCACATTGAGAGGTTGACATTATTAGACTAAATAGAGAGAAGAAAAGCTTTTTTTTTCTATTTTCTTTCTCTCTCTCTCTCCCCTTTTTTTTTTTTTTGCTAAAAAATAGGTGAGCAGAAAGAAAAAAGTCATTTAACTGTCTAGATGAGGAACTTAGAGTTTTGAAAACCCAAACAACTTAAACTAAAGTAGTTTTAGATGCTATCCTGATTGAAAGAAGTCTAGACTTCAGAATGGAGGAAGGCAGGGGCCAGAGAATAGAGATAATACAAGATGTTTGCCTTATATGCAGCTGAACTTGATTTATTCCCCAGCATCCTATATGATTCATTAAGCTCCACCAGAAATCTTTCTTGAGTGCAGAGCCAGGAATAATCCTTGAGTACCACCAAGTGTGACCTCAAAACAAAACAAAACAAAAAAACAGAAGAAGACAATTTGCAGAAAAGAGGAAATGGCAAATGTTTGATAAGTAATTGTTTGCCATTTCATGCAGAGAGAGAGAGAGAGAGAGAGAGAGAGAGAGAGAGAGAGAGAGAGAGAAGGAGTGTGGAGTCTATAGGCTTTTCCAAATCTCACCCCATCTACAACATGTGTTTGTTGTATGTCTCTAGTGAAGGCTCTTTTATTGCTACAGATCACCTAAATTCCTGCTTTGCATTTAAGGGGGAGGCCGATTTTCTGGTTTTTTACTTCCTTCAGCTCAAAATAACATAGAGTGATACACGTGAGCAAGATTAGTTCTAAACTAATTCTTTTACTAGCTCCAACTATCACAGATCAATCTGAATATTAATAGCTTCTCCTGTGGAAGCATATCAAATAAAATCATTCTTTTATTTGCAATTTCTGGTTTTAGCTATCATATTATGCTTTCATATTTAGAAAATATAGAACTGAAAAGTCATTCTTTAAACTCTAGCACTATATAATTCAATATCATTAACAGTATAGTGTGAATGTTATAAATGGTAGATGATAGTTAAAGCCAATATCCCTCAGTATACTTATGACAGTCGTAAGTAGATATTTTATTTAAGGATAATATTATAAAATTTGATTTACTTTTTAACTTTTATTATTAATTAAAGTAACATTTGTCTACAAATGTATAAATGTTTATATGTTTTAGAGAGGCAGAATTACCACACAACATTCATAGACAAAGTACCATTTATACTACAATCCATTGGAATGTGGATAGCTCACTCTTCCCAGACCCACATGGTAACCTACAGTATGTAGTTTATTTTTTTAAATAAATTATTTTTCTCTGTGTGATTTAAGGAATTCAATCTAGAGTCTTCCACATGTAATGAAAATGCTCTATTGTTGAGAAACATTTATGGCCTTCTGTTGCATTTTTTCTAATAAGATAAAAAGTATCAAGGGATTTTTTGATATCTGAAAATCTATCTTCTATTATTTTATATTTAAATATACAGATGGCATCGTATAAGAATGAAATTTTGGGTATCGGAATGTAGTGAGGGAAAAATAGGAAATTCTTGTGAAGGAAAGAAGACAATGATGGTGAAATGATGCTAGAATATGCTATGTCCAAAACTCAACTATGAATACTTTTGTAAATCATAGTACTTTAATAAAATTAAAAGAAAATCTCTACCAGGTGAGTCCCAGCAGCCTCCACACCCAATATGTATCATATTAAGAGTCATACAGTAGATCTTGCCTGACTTTTTGCTTGCTGCCCAACCATCCCAGGTGACATGTGGTTCACATCTCTGGAGCTATATGCCATGGGATGCAGACCACTCTTTACCTTCACACCTGACCTATATAATATTTGGGCCCACAGCAGAGCACCTGAAAACATAACAAATTATGCACTGCTCACAGTTAATCTGCCTGTGATGTCAGGCAGAGAATAAAATGAGTAACTAACCTTCAGCTTAATCCTTCAGAATATTCTAGGGGGCCTAACCATAATGACTCATCTCCAGTACAGCAAGAACACCAGAAAACAATGTAGAAAATAATTAGGAGCCCACCAAGTGCAATAAGAGAGAACAATATCAAGGAAGACATAAACACCAACCCCTGTCCACATCTTTAGTGACATCATGATTATTATTAAGCTTAAAGAAACAGCACAGGAAGCCAGAAAAGCATAATAAATTATGACAGTTGAAGTGAAAAAGTTCTGCATCAGAAATGGCATAAATGAAGAACACAGCAGGTAATATTAAAAGTCAATAGAAGCTTTAAATAGCAGAATAACAGAAGCTGAGTATAGATTGAGGAGCTCCAAGATGAGAATGAGGAAACATCAAAAAGTGGAAAACATGTACATTGAATCTATCATTTTGAGTGAAATAAGTCAGAGAGAGAGAGAGAGAGAGAGAGAGAGAGAGAGAGAGAGATGCAGAATAGTTTCACTCATCTATGGGTTTTAAGAAAAATAAAAGTCATTTTTGCAACAATCCTCAGAGACAATGAGAGGAGGGCTGGAACTTCCAGCTCACTTCATTTTTTTTTATAGACTAGATGGCATTCCCACCAGCAGTGGATAAGAGTTCCTTTCTCTCCACATCCTCACCAGCACTGATTGTTCTCATTCTTTGTGATGTGTGCCAATCTATGTGGTGTGAGATGGTATATCATTGTTGTTTTTTTAAATATATTTTTTATTTAAACACCTTGATTACATGCATGATTGTGTTGTTTGGGTTTCAGTCATGTAAAGAACACCACCCATCACCAGTGCAACATTCACATCACCAATGTCCCAAGTCTCCCTGCTCCCCACCCAACCCCCGCCTGTACTCTAGACAGGCTTTCTATTTCCTTCATACATTCTCATTATTAGGATAGTTTGAAATGTACTTATTTCTCTAACAAAATTCATCCCTGTTTGTGGTGAGCTTCATGAGGTGAGCTGTAACTTCCAGCCCTTCTCTCTTTTGTGTCTGAAAATTATTATTGCTCACCACAAAGAGTGGTGAGTGCAGTTATAGAAATAACTACACAGAGAACTACCATAATCATGTGAATGAATGAAGGAACTGGAAAGCCTATCTAGAGTACAGGTGGGGGGTGGGGTGGGATGGAAGGAGATTTGGGACATTGGTGGTGGGAATATTGCACTGGTGAAGGGGGTGTACTTTACATGACTGAAACCTAATCATAATCATTTGTAATCAAGATGTTTATATAAAGAAAAAATGAAAAAAAAAGTGGAAAACAGTCTGAAAAGAAATGAACAGCAGAGCAGAGACATGTGGGGTGTTTACAAGAGAGATAATACAAGAACCATTGGAATCTTATAAGGACAGAAAGGCAAATATTATGAAGAAACAGTAGTTAGAGAAATAATTAGTAAGAATTTCCCAGAATTCTGGATTACAGATTTCCAACAGATCTGATGGGTTTTAGTGAAAATAGATCTAATTAGGAAAACTCCAAGACACATTATAGTTAAAACAACAGATTCCAAAAATAGTGACATAATTTTGAAATCAGAGATCAAAAGAGGAACTTACATACAAAGGAAATTCCATCAGACAGAAATTTTTCAAATAAGACTCTGTAAACCAGAAGAATATGGAGGGAGATAGTACAGAAATTTGACCTAATAAACACCTCACAAAGAATACTTTATCCAGCTAGATTATCGCTCTGATTTGAAGGAAGTAGACAGAGCTTCATGGACAACCACCAGCTTAGGAAATTCATAGCCTTGAAAACAGTTTGTAAGAAACATTAAAAGAACTCTATTAAGACATAAGAAACTTCCCACCATGTGGCAATGGGTGTGACAGTCACTTAGGGTGCATATGGTTGTCCTCTACTAGATTAAGCGGGGTTAGAAATGTAGAGCAATCAATCATCACAGATTGGCTTTTATTCATCTATTTTATTTTTTTACAATTCTATTTTTTACTCCTTTAAGTTATATTGGAGCAAGTAATAAATAAACTGTTAATGCTTACCCATGGGACAAGCTGGGGATTCAGAGGAAAACTGGCAACATTGGGGGAAGGAAAGGGACATTGGTGGTTGGGTAGGTTTTGGAACATTGTATGCCTGAAATAACATTTTATGAACAACTTTGTAAATCATGAATTCTCAATAAAGATTTCTTAAATAAAAAAATAAAGGACTGAAATGTTAATATTGTTCCATTTTTAAATTTGTTTTGGGCCACACCTGGCTCTATTTAGAACTTAATTCTGACACAGTGCTCAGGGATTACTCTTTGCAGGGCTCAAGGAACCATATGTGGTGTTGGGAGTAAATGTGCATTGATTGCATGTAATTCAAACACATTTCCTTTTGATATACCTCAAGGTACTTGAATTGTTTCATACAGTACATTATTTTTAATTATAACAAGCATATACTCTTAATAGCTCTCTTCCCTAATTAGAAGAAAATAAGAGCTAACTTTGTGTATAAGACAGTATATTTAAGAGTATAATTGTGCAGATAGTGAAACATATATGTACAAGTAATATTCTATTTGTATATTAATTTCTGATTCTATGCAGTGTAAATTAAGGACGAAACAGACTAAGGTGATGAAGGGAAGAGGAAAAGAAGCTGATTAACTGACTCAAATTAACAACTCTGTGGTAGCAAGACAAATGGGATTTGGAAAAGCTAAGAATAACCTAGATCATGGCATCTTCTTGGGGGGGAAAGCTGATCATATCTTAATATATATTTGTTAAATATATGAATGGTTATTAATATAACATATTGTAATAAAACCAGTATTAAATAACATATAAGATATCCTTTAATTCAAAATGTAACAGATGTAAATATTATAAATTAGCACACACTAAGTACTATTAAGGTAGGCGTTCAAAGCAGAGCAGAACTTTGCTGTGAGAATTGTGAGAAAATGAGTGGGCATTTTGCACACGTTCTGTAATTTTTCCTCTACTCTTCACAAAAAATTTTTTAATGACAGTTGGTTCCCCCCCCCCCTTTCTGTATTCTATTTAGTATACTTTGTAGTTGGTTTTTTTGTTTTGTTTTGTTTTGTTTTTTTTTTTTGGCCACACCTGTTTGATGCTCAGGGGTTATTCCTGGTTACGTGCTCAGAAATTGCCCCTGGCTTGGGGGCACCATATGGGACGCGGGGGGATTGAACCATGGTTCTTTCCTTGGCTAGTGCTTGCAAGGCAGACACCTTACCTCTAGCGCCACCTTGCCGGCCCCACTTTGTAGTTGTTTTAAAAATACTTTCTGACTTGATTGACTTTGGTATCCTTTTATTCATTTTTATAAGTCTTGATTTAGGGCTGGAGTGATAGCACAGCGGTAGGGCATTTACCTTTTACGTGGCTGACCCAAGACAGACCTGGGTTGGATCCCCAGCATCCTATATGGTCCTGGAGCCTGCCAGGAGCGATTTCTGAGCATAGAGTCAGGAGTAACTGGCTGGGTGTGGTCAGTAATGTTGCTGCATATGGCCCCAAAACCAAAAAAGTCCCATTTTCTTATTATTTTTTGAGTGTCAAGTAAGTCTTATGTCTTTGCTTTCAATTGTATTATCTTCTATTTAGTTCACCTGTTTCACTGAAGAATAAACTTTTGAGTCTCTTTTTTTCTTTCTCCCTTCTTATATTGTTATTCTAAGTGAATTTAATATCCATAAGGATTGCCATTGTAATTTCAATTGATCATATAGATTTGACTTCTTAATTTATTGCTTTTCTAATCAGTGTTTACCTGTTTTCCCCCCAAGATCCTGTCTTGTATCAGAAATTGATTAACCCTGAAATAACACTTTCTGACCAAAAATTATTCAATCATTGGCTTATTTTTTCTGATAATTTTATTAAAATTATTTGACCAAAATTGGCTAACTATTGCTCTTAGTCCCCTCCAGTTTCTTATTGTTTATCAGCTCCTCCTTTCTTCATTTCCCTCATACTCTCTGTAAATTCACTTTATTCACCATTACAACTCCTTGGCAAATATCTTCAACTTCTCGCCTCTCACATTTTATCTAACCATATTCCATCTGATATTGAAGCCAATTTGCCTTTTTTTCATGCTTATTTCTATTCAGCTACATGTGACTATAGGAAACATCTCACTTGAAGCCATTTAAATTCATGATCAGAAATCTCTAAAGGGAAATGCTACCACAAAGCACATAAATGTGAATTTTTGTGCATTCAAATGGTTTGCTTTCTTCTCCTTCATTAATATATATTCACTGGATGGTCCTCAGAAACAGTATTACATCAAAATAAATAAAATTGCACAAATTCTCATTCATAGGCTTAATTTTTGTCCTACAAAACTTATGAATATACCATGTAGAAAATTTAGTTTATAATTTTTATCGAGTGTTTTTGTGTTTTAGTAACCACTAGTTAATATATTTGACCAGTAAAATTATTACCAAATAATTATTGTAATCATTACAAAATATTTTGATGTACTTTTGGTAACAATACTTCTACTTTGAAAGGTGACAGAGAAAAATTATTTGTCTTCAAAAGATCCAGTTTGAATACTTTTATGTCATTCTCGCTAAGCTTGTAAATTATGTTATTCAGCTTATTTAAGATTCGGTTTTCCTATCTATGAATAATACCTACCTCATCAGATTGTTTGGAGAATCAAATGAGATGTGTGTATAAATGTGATGTATAATCTTCCAACCTGTAATCCACATTCATTTGTTATATTTGAATATCTTATATTCAGATATATTTCTATCATGTAAATTATTATAATTTAAAATTGGATTTTAAGTGACATGACATTAAATGTTTTCTGTACTGAAAATATGTACTAAAAGTGCTATCTTTTTCAAAATGCTATTTGGTTTTCAGAATAAGGTTTACAACAGTCATATGCTTGGAGAAAATACATTGCAGTCTTATTCCCTCACATGGAAGTGAATGATGAAGTCTAAATAAAATTGCATCATTATTGCCTGTACACAGGGAAGGTATTTACATTTCTTTGTAAATAAATGACTATGAAAACATTTGATTGAAGCCAAAAAAGTCTTATAGGGGAGTGAACAGAGTGTGTTTTTCTTGGCTTTTCATGTCTTTACAAAAGCAGTTCTTAATCTTTTAATTTCAAATAAAATGGTTTTTGGAGAAAGAGGGAAGAAAACCCAAAGAGTCGTGTTGACTTTGAAGTGTTTATTTAGCTTTCAAAACTATGCCAAAATTATTACAAAACTTGATCTTCAAGTCTGGAATCATTTTGGAAGATCTTTGAAAATTTAGCCTGTAACACTGAAGAACTGGCTTACCCTACTATCTTGTTTCAAGGTAAACAGAAAAGGCAAGTTGACTGAAAAGAAATAGCTTCATTATTCACTAGCCTTAGGGATAATCACATTTAGAGGAAAGGCTAGAATTAGCTTATAATGTTGCTTTTTTAGCCCACATGTGACAAATCCAATTGTCTCTCCTTTCATTTACCCCCCTACATTTTTGTTTTTAAGGTCTCCTAATGTTTCCAACTTATTTTTACATTTTAGTTTCAGTCGGAAATAAAAAATTTCACCATGGACAACTTTACTATGGAAAAACTCCCCAAACTGTATTATAAACACACACACACACACACACACACGGGGGGGGGGGGGGGGGAGAGAGAGAGTGAGAGAGAGAACTTGAATAAAAGCACAATTAAATGACCTAAAGAAGAAAATGGAGTTTTTTGTATTCAATATTTAATGCTAAAAACCCAAAATTAAGATTTTGACCTTTAAAACTTATGCTTTGGAGTTATCATTTGGAAAACTTTTTTATAGCTTTTTATTTTTCTCAATTATTTCATTACATTATTGCTCTGTGACCAAATCAAAATATACTCTTCTAGTCAGTGATTTTCAACATAAACAAATATGTTTCTCTACCTTTATTTGTTTACTTTCAACACACAGTGAGTGAGTGGGGTTGGAAGCTTATTTTAATTAGAGTTTAAAAGCATTCAACATTGCAGGCAAATGTAAAGGATATTCCTAGACAAATTTCTGTAAGAAGCATGTTAATCCACATACTCCATCCTCATGCTTATATTAAAAATGCTTTTTGTTTAAGAACATTTCAACTAAGCTATACTTAAGTTCCTCCGTGTTTATTTTTTTCTGATACTTTTTGTTTACAGATATAACCAAATTCTGATCTTATTTCCTTTATAAATTTTCACTCCAACTCTTTTCCAGAAGCATTTGTCTTTTAGGGGGTCATGCTTTAGTAGTGAACTATAAGGACTTAAGTTCTATATAATATGAAAATAAAGTTTAAAATAATAAAGTGAAAGAAATATAATGTTTAACACTTTTGTGATTTAATATTTATATGCATTATAAAATCTGTAATAGTATAAATTATATAACTTTATAATGTTAAAATAAATTCTAAGTCTTGTTTTTCAATGTTTTGTTTACATTTTGAATTCTAATTTTTTTGTTTGTTTGATTTTGGGATAGACCCCGCGGTGCTCAGGGGTTACTCCTGGCTCTGTGCTCAGAAATCACCCCCCTGCCATGCTTGTGGGACCATATGGAATGCCAGGAATTGAACCTGACTCCATTATGGGTCAGGCACATGCAGGGCAAATGTCCTACACCTGTGTAATCTCTCAGGTCCCTGAATTGTTAGGTTTCTCTGGAGAAATTAAATACGTTAACTGATTTCTATGTTAATTAAGCAGCTTTTTATTCTGAGTATAGAATTTTCCGGCATATTAGACAACTTTTAAACCCATAAAAAACTTCTTAAAAGTTGGGGATCTTGGGGCGAGAGATAGCATGGAGGTAAGGCGTTTGCCTTTCATGCAGAAGGACAGTGGTTCGAATCCCGGCATCCCTTATGGTCCCCTGTGCCTGCCAGGGGCAATTTCTGAGCATAGAGCCAGGAGTAACCCCTGAACGCTGCGGGGTGTGACCAAAAAAAAGTTGGGGGTCGTCTTATATGCTGGTAGACTCATGCTGAAACTTACTTCAGCTTCAGGAACAAGTGATCCACCCCCTCTTACTGCCACATCCCACCCAGCTGCCAGGCATCATCACTCAGTCCTCTTTTTGCCCTGATTCATCTTTCAGGGCACACAGAGGAGCTGAGTTACTGGCGGCATCTCATCCAGCTGCCAGGTGTCATCACTGGTATGCTGCTTTTCGGTGCTCAATATTCTGTTCAGCTTTTCTGAGACACAGAGGAGGCCCTCTGTCTTACTTTAGCTGTCCTATTAATCACTGCATCCCAGCCAGCAGCTCTTGGAGGAGCCCCCTCTCCCTGAACTCACTGTAGATCACAATCAAATAATCACAGACCCTCACTACAAATGACAAATGTAAAATGATTGTTGGCACTCCAAAGTCTAGATTTATTAAACATATACTGTTAACCTTTGAAAGTTCTACTCTTTTTCTCTTACGTTTTGTAATTTCCATTGGTATGCTTTAAAAAAGAGGCAGTCTTATATAGCAGTCTTACACAGTGAATAAGCCCAAACCCTCTCTCTCTTTATATATATATATATATATATATATATATATATATATATACATATATATACATATATATATAAATTTTAATTTTGACAAAAGTGGATTACAAATCTTTCACAGTAATTTTTTAGGTACATAGTGACATTGAATCAGGGGCATTCCCACCACCAATGTTGTCCTCCCTCCACACCTGTTCCCAGTATGCATCCCATATCCCCCTCCTTTACCACCCAGGTTGCTAGTATAAGTGGTCCCCTCTGTTCCTAGCATGTTGTAGACTATCAATCCTGTTGTCGTTGGCTTTGGATTTGGTGTTTAAGTCTGATCTTTTTTTTATTTCTACTTAATGTTCATATGACTGTCTGGTCTTGGTACCCTCCATTATCCCCCCCAACTATATATTTTAACAGGAAACTTAGGGTGTTGTCTTATACGCCGTCAGAAGATGCAGTACTTATTTTTTTTGTTTTTCATTATGGGTACATATTGTTTTTTTGTTGTTTAATTGTGAACATGGTAAGATTTATTTGCTTTAAATCTTTGCTAAAGGCATAAGTTGATCAGGAAATGTAATAAAAAGCATTTTTAGGCTTACATGAAGAACTTCAGACTTTCTATTATGTTGTATGTTTGCTTTGTATATTCTCAGTGTTTCAATGATCCCACACAATTTTTTTAGATTCAACAATGACTAAATAATTATAGCTTACTGATGATCCATTTAATAAAAAAAAAAGTATTACATTATAAGTAAATTTTAATTAATTTTATAATCAAAGCAGTGTCATAACATTTTTGGCTTTGCATGTATGTTTAGTAGTGTGTCATGAAGTGTTGTCATCAATTAGGATATATATTAGTTTATACACATTATTAAATGTGATGAAGCTAAAAATGTTCTGAATATTTGTATGAAGAATTTCCTATATAGTTCTTTATAAGTATTCTGAAGTTGTTGGATACATTTATTAAATGCAATAATACAGTATGAAAAATAAAACTAAAAAGTAGAAGAAAGGAAAAGATAGAAGCTGGAAAGGCAAAGTCTTGAAAATATAAAACTCATTTTGAGCCTACTAACATGCATGAGAAATGCTGTTCAAGCATTGAAAATGGGAATGTGAAAGGTAAAAAGAGAAGTGGTGGGAGTTAGAAGAATGTTTTGAAAGTACTACATTTGATTAAAGCTTTGTAGTGTTTGTGGGCTGAATTATGACAGACATAAAGGCAATTCATATAGTCAAATAGCAGTAGCAGGGGCTGGAGAGATAGCATGGAGGTAGGGAATTTGCCTTTCATGCAGAGGGCCATTGGTTCGAATCCCGGCATCCCATATGGTCCCCCGAGCCTGCCAGGAGTGATTTCTGAGCTTGGAGCCAGGAGTAGCCCCTAAGCACTGCCGGGTGTGACCCAAAGACAAAAAAAAAAAAAATAGCAGTAGCAATGCCACAAGTTTGAAATCATTTTATTCTTTAAATAATAAATATTTATAATATTTATATATCATTTATAATTATACAATTATTTGTATCTAAAATGATTTTATTAATTAAATTTAAAATTTAACTTATATTTATATATGAGTCATATATGATATGAATATATAGGAATATATGATATATATAAATCATATTATATGATATATACTATATTTTATATGAATATATTTGTAGTATATAACTATATTATTATATAATAATGTAACATTAAATGTATATTATTTACATGTAATATAATATTATTAAATATTATATATATTAAAGTGATCAGTGAATTTTATCTATTTTACTCTGCAGCCAGAAATGTGTGTATGTATATATATATATATATATATATATATATATATATATATATATATATATATATATTTGTATTTTTAAATTGCAGTAGCAAAGTTTGGTGTTTGTATGTATTCAGCTTATGAGGTTGAAGAACTTGAATGATCTTTAAGTCCAGATCTTCCAACTATTCATTTAAGGCTGTTGTTTTGTATTGATTTTCTGTCTGATCTCTCCAACAAAGTTTCCTACTACTATTGTGTTGATAAATGTCACTCTATTTCTAATTTTAAAATATGGCCATTTCTATCAGTTTTTAGCCTACACTTTGCTGAAAACATTTTACTTTGAGCCTGTACTTAATCACTGAATTTCATCTTAAGAAGCAAACATTGGGATTTTATTTCCTGATTTGACTATTAACTCATCTTTTGATTGATAAGTGCAAGTCTTTGGCATTTAGGGCATGATTGATAGAAATGTATTTTTTTAAATAAAAAGAAATGTATTTGTTCCTATTTTAATTTGGATTTGGGTGTTTTGTTAGTCATTTCTTTTATCTTCTCTTATTATTCTCCTCTTGTACTTTAATATCTGCCTGTTATGTAGTGATCAGATGACATTGCCTATTTATATTTGCTCTAACTATTTTGCCTGGCTGTTATCATATTATTTACACCTAAAGTTTTAAACATATCTTATTTTAAGTTTAAAAAGTGTGGTTTCTTTGCCTTTCTTTAAAAAAACATTTAGTATGTCTTACAGAACCAGTTCAGTTACCATTTATTTAATTAACAGTAGTTTGTCTTAACAAACATTTTATCATTCTTGCAAATCTGAGTGATAACTCAGCCAAATAGATTATTTATTCATAGTTGGAATAATATAATATGTCCCACACATTTCTTCCAATTTTTTGCATACATCACACTATTCCTTCTTAGTTTCACTTGATCTGCTGTGAGTCTTGTGAGAGTTCCATTCATTGAATGTCAGTCTTCACTTTGCTCTGGCTTATGTTAAGATATTCTTTGACTTTTGCCATTTTAGTGTTCTTCTGGTTAGATATTTTATTTGTGCCTCTTTGGAACCTCCTGGTTTTGGATATATATCTCCATCTTCAGAATGGATAATTTTTATCTATTACTTAATCAACAGCTTTGATATTTTAGTGTGTGTGTGTGTGTGTGTGTGTGTGTGTGTGCGTGTCTGTATGTGTGTGTGTTTCTTTTTTTACACCACAATTGATGATACTCTGAAGTTAATCTTAGTTCGATATTTACTCCTGGAAGATCTAAAAGAACCATGTGGGGACCTCCTGTATATAAAGCTATTCTCAGCCCATTGAGCTATCTCCCTAGCATTTCAACCTATGGTTCCCCTCTTTATTAATATAACAACCTTTGTAATACAGATTTAATCCACTTGATGATGTCTTTTAATCTATTTTCTGTTCATTATTTTTTAATTTTCCTTTCATTTTTCTCTTTATAAGTTCCTTTATCATACCACAACTCACTGATTTGGTGTTCTTCAGTCTCTAAGTTCTGCTGTTGGGCTCCTCTATTGTATTAGTAGCTTAACTTCAGCTCAGTGATTTCAATTTGAATTTTTCTTCTACTTTCTCCAGCCTGAGTTAAGTTGCTTCCACTGATTTCCTAATTTATGTGAGTATTGTTAGCATAATCGCTTGGGCATCTTTATCAGGGTGTTCAGAAAGCTGTGATGTAATCAGGTTCTTGAAGTTGATTCTTCATTTGTGGATAATGATGAACTGTGATTCTACAGTATCCTCGATGTTAGGTGAGGATTCAGAATGAGTTGAGACAGCCTGAATGAAGATAGAGGGTTCACAACTTCAAATTCCAGAGACAAGAACTCTGAATTTGTGTAGACAGGGGAGGGGCTACTGCCAAGATGTCGCAGTCAGAAGAGCTCTGCAGTAGTTTTAATGCTGAGGTAAAGAAGGGTTCCAGTGGCTGAAGCTTGGCCATGAGTGAAGTGTCTGTTGAGCAACCTGATGTGTTCTTGTCAGCAACTGAAGATATAAATCATAAGTATCCAAAAGCAGCTGTGGTGCTGAATTGACAATCATAACCACTGGGAGAATTTGCATATACCAGCACCTGGCAGAAACTAGAGTGCCATATCTTAGGGTGGGACAATAGTACATTGGGGACTTATTCAATTCACATGCGACTGACCCAGGTTCTATCTCCAGCATCCATATGGTGACCTGAACACCAGGAGATGTTGGCAAATTGAACTTCATTACTTCCTGATTCTTGTTCTGTCTCTCCAACACTGGTCTTTTATTCTATTTTTTAATGAAATGAACAAGGACTCCCATGAATTGGCGCCCTTTTATTAGAAAACACACACACACACACACACACACAAAATACACACTTCAAAATTTTCATCTCTTTTTTTCCTGAATGATTAAGATGTTTTTTATTTCTCTGTCTTCTTAAAGTTAATATTAATCTCATGTTTCTAGCATGGTCTTAGAACATTTTCCTAGTTTTAAATTCAAAGCAACTGCAAGAGACTTTTTCTGTAACCAGATCCAAATGTTCTTCCTGCTGTTTTAAATTGAGGAAATCTGATGTGGAAAACAAATGAGCAGCAGCAACAACAACAATATTAATTGGATGGATCATTTACTTTGGAAAAGGGTTTATTGCAGTTTTCCAATAATGAACAACATTAAATGATTTAAACTGTGATTTTAAAAACAGCTTTTTTCAGACATCCATTTATTACCAAGTAGTTAGACTTCTGTATTCTAGTAAATCTAATCTTAAGTTAGTGCTGAGATAGAATTGCTTTCTGGATTCTTATTTTTAAGTATATAAAATACACAAAAATAAAATACACAAAGACATTTCATTTTATTTTTCCCTAAGAGTTAAATGTTTATTAGCTATTACATTTCTCCTATTCTTTTTTAATAATATAATTTTTATTTTGATCATAGTGGCTTACATATTGTTGACAATAATACTTTAGGTACATATTTACATAAAATCAAGGAGGATTCCCATCACCGATTTGTCCTCCCTACACCTCCGTTTTTGTCCTACCTCCCATATCCTCCTCCCTCACCCCCGGGGCTGCTAGAATATGTGGTCCCCTCTGTACCTAGCTTACTACTTAGTAGTCTTACACCTGTTTGGTCTTGGTGCCTCCCTTATTTCCCCCTCTAACTGGGAGGCAGGACTAGCTAGTTCAAGTTATGTGGTTTTGTTTGAAGAAGAGAAAAGTAATAAACTGGGGGAAAAAGTCTAATGCGCCAAAAATGGGCGGAATCCTTCTAGAGGCTCTCATCATCAGTTTGAGAGATGAAGGAGAAAAAGAAGGTTAAACACCCCAGAGTACAAAAAGAAGTGTCAAATATCCAGTGAGGACTCCAACAATAAGAACAATAAGCACCACAAAAAAAACCATGGTCTTGAGATAAGAAACATGGCAGAGCACATAAAGAAAGAAAAGAAGAGAAAAAAAATAAGTATAAATGGGGACAACAACTTCAATAACCACACCAAAACAAAGAAATCAACAAAAAGTAGATAGGTAAATAAAAATAAAAAATAATAATAATAAATGAAGATAAAAAATAATATATAAAAATAAAAAATGTTTTGTGCTTTTGCCTTTTTTTTCCCCCTCCTGCACTGGCACAGTAATTATTGGGGTCATTCCAAAAGGAACTCACTTGGCCTAAGAGATATGGGGTTTCTCCACCCTTGGAGTATATTGTCATGGGATTAACTATAGACTTCGTTCAGGTTCATTTACTCTCTCTGTGGTGCTTTTGTGGTGTTTGGAAGACTTCTGCTCCGTCCTGGGTGATAAAATCAGACCTCTGTATCTAGAGATCTCAGTATCTGCACAGGTCCAAGAGTGGGACTTATGATGAAGTCTTTCTTTGTGGTTCTAGAAATTCTGTTCCCTCAGTGTCATTTTAATCCATTTTCTGTGGTTGGTGGTCTTGGTCTTTGCACTTATCCTAGGATGGCACCTAGTATAGTGTCTTTCATTGTGTTTCCAGAAGCCCCATTCAGTTACAATTGTCTCTGCCAGACCTTTGGAACTGGATATCATGGTTGTTGTGCAGGTCGTAGATCAAACCCCAGACTAGAGCTATTTTATTGGTCCCAAGATATATACAGTCTGGTCATGGTTCTAGCAGCCAGTCATCTGCAAATCGCGATCTTGGCTTTTGGACCTACCAAAAAGGGTGACAAGTCTTCTGATTTTGTCTTATCGTTAGCTGGTAAGGTAGGATAACCTGATCTTAGGTCAAGTTGTTCCCATTTTTCTCATTGTCAGGATATCATATTAGAGCTGGCACTTGTTGGTGGCCCAGCAGTATTAAGGCTGTCCCAGATGGGATTTGTTTCCTGTAGCTGTTGTGAAGAACTGTATTGTTTCTATGTCTGGGATCCAGGGTTCAAGGCTGGACAGATGGTATCTAATCACCTGAGGTCTAAGTTGGGTCCACGTGACATATTTTCAAGGTAGGAGATATCCCTGTATTGTAAACAAGTATGAGTTCCTATCCCTAGTAGATAAGAGCTCTTTTTTATATGTAAGATTTCCCCTTTTTTTTTAGTGTGCCTTTGCAGGGACAAATGGTGCTACATTATATTGTTGGTGCATTTGGGGGTGGACAGAGAAGAAAACAGAAACAGGTCACACACCCAAAAAAGATAAAAATAGGAATAAAAATATATGTGCTCACATATGTATATGTAGAACAAACATTTTTTAAAAAATGAATTAACAAAGTAATTAAAGGAACAAAGTGATGCAAATGACTACCTTACTTTTGGGGAAAAGAGGTGGTGTAATACAGGTCTTATACTTACATTGGAAGTACAGGTTTTCCCATTGTCTTTTGGGTTTTTCTTGTGGTGTGTGGGTTCCCAGGCACACTTTCCATCACACTCCCGACCTTCTTGAGATTGGCAAAAGATTTGCGGCAAGGTGGTCTTAGAAGAGTTCTTGCATTGGGGATACTTTTGGAGCTAAGTCCTGTTTTCAAATAACAGTCCACGTTAGGGGAGTTGGTAGGGAGGGCTGCTGCAGCATGAGTTCGCAGGAGAGTTGGCTGCCTTTTCTTGCAGGGGATGAGGTGTGGGTTTGACTGGGTGTCCCTTCGCTTGGGTGCTGGGTTCTGATTCGTTGGGATAGGAGGTCAGTCTTGATGCCTAATGGATTAAGGACTGAGGTTGAAGAGTTTTAATATGGTGGGAGGTCTGGATGGGATTGAGGGGTGAAGGGATAGTTGGATTTCCAAAGCAGGGAAAGGGGAGAAATTATATGGAAGGGGTAGGAAGGAACAAAAGAGAAAATACATTAGAAAGAAAGGGAGAAGAGAAAAGAAAAGAAAATTAAAAAAGAAAGTAGTGAGAAGAGAGGAGAAAATAGCAAGGGAATGCTAGTTTGCTTGAATGTGTTTGATGAGTAGGGCCTGTGGTTTAAGTCTGTAGGTTACAGTTGCTGCTTCGGTGGTCTGACTGGTCATGTGCTTCAATTCCTAAAAGAAGGTATAACCTAGAGATAAAGTGTATGTTAAAGAGTTTTCTCGGGACCATCTCATAGTGCAAGCTGGGTATGGTATCTCGTGTGACTGAGCCCTGGGCTGCCATCTTAGTTTGGCCACCCTTTGTATCCAAGAACGCCTGTGGACAGAAAAGCTGAGAGGTTATTTTAAATATAGTAAGATAAAGGCATTAAAACAAAGTGTTATGAGATGTTTTCATTTGAGTCAGTGATTTCCCATGGTATTCTTTACCTGTGATCCTGTATACAATCTCTAAGGGATTATTATGGGCCTTCGTTGTAGAAGGCTGATTAGATACCTATTCTCTCTATGCTGCTATTTCTGGTGTTGCTGGTGTCTTTGTGGTATAATGTGTAGTCAAGAGTTTGTGTTGTTCCTTTTTCATGTATTTTGGGCACTGCTACCGAGTATATGTTGACTATTACAGTGTTTGGAGTTTCTACCCTGTTAAACCCTTTTATTTGATTGTTGAGTATTAGTCGTGTATAAGATGTATGTTCGAGGTGCTTCAGAATAGTGCTATCATTCTGTGTTTATCTTTTGTCTTCTGACTTACTTCGTTTAACATAACATGTTCTAGGTCCATCCACGTTGCTGCAAAGTCTGTGATTGTATCATTTCTGACTGCCATGTAGTATTCCATTGTGTACTAGCAGGGGTCCTCAAACTTTTTAAACAGGGGGCCAGTTCACTGTCCCTCAGACCATTGGAGGGTCTAACTATATTAAAAACAAAACTTATGAACACATTCTTACGCATACTGAATATATCTTATTTTGCAATAAAGAAACAAAATAGATACAAATACAATATGTGGCCCACGGGCCATAGTTTGAGGACCACTTGTAGATACCACATCTTAATGATCCATTCATCTGTTGTTGGACATCGAGGTTGGTTCCAAGACTTGGCTATTATACATTTCTCCTATTCTTTATTATAAGGTAATAATTTTCTATTTCTACATAAGTTTTATTGAGTTTATTTATCAGATTGGCAATAGTATTGGTAAAAATTCACAACTAGTTACTCTTTGCTGGTAAGAAGTGATTTTATTCACTTGTAAGTATAATGTTTACTTGTGGATATTTTGTTTGGATACACATTTTCATTAATTCATTATTTCAGGTTTTATTCAAGAAATCTAGTAATTTTTTCCCATTTTTTTGTTTTTGCCACAAGGAATAGAATAGTTTAATTATAATGATAGTAGTAATATAAGTTGTAAAAATAAAACAAAGTATTTTTGACTGAAATCTTACTATGAACATGTTTGTAACCATGATGCTTAAATAAAGTTATTATTTTAAAAATGCTTTTTTGCACATATAATGTATTTGTATTGTTGTTCTTTGTGATCATGAAGGTAAGCACAACAATGTTATTGCTTGCTTTGTAACCCAAGCATTATGTAAAAAAAAGAAAGCAGAGCTTCACCAGCAGATTTAGAGTTCTTTATAGCACTTCATTGATGTTGTAGTTAAACAATCTCTTCTAAACAATGTCCTTGAAATGCTTGTCTTGGGTTTTTCTATGATGTGTTGTTTAGAAATGCATTAATTGTAAGGCTATCTGAATTTTATCCCACATTGGTGTCCTACAGCTCCCCTGCTCTTTGCTCCTACAGTGTGGTCCCCTGCACCTACAGTGAACTATACCAACAAATCCTACCTATATCTCTGTAAATGTAAGATCCTTTGCAAATAATATGTACTTTTAAACTTAATAAATTCCTAGATAATAGATTTGGAGTGCTAATGCAGTTAGTAGGACATTCGCTTTGCCATCATCTCACTTGGATTTGACCACCCATACACTATGTACTCTGGAATCATTAAGGAGAGACATCTGAACACCAATCCAGTAGCCAGTCCAAATACACTGGTTGTGGTTGAAACTTTTCCTCTCTCCACAGAACCACATAATGGCCATTGCTTCTTTCACAGGTCTGATAAACATTTAGGTTTACTGTTCAAGTTGCATTAGGCCTTCTTGAACATTTCTCCTTTATGTGCAGAGATCATGTAAACAACTGCTGTTATTTTTATTTCTGGTCATAAGGTACTTTGTTATCATATCATGTAAAATGAAAAGAATAAGAGTTTAGTTTCCAAAGGAGAAAAAAACAAAGCAGTGTGTGAATCTGTATTATTATCAAGGAGCTGGTTTCCACCGAGAGTACCTTATGTAAATCTGAGTTCTCTGTTACCATTCATTAACAAAAAGCCTGTCTTCTCTGTTCTTAGTGAGTCTGCAGTCTATTTTTCTTAGATTTGTCTTTTACTGTTAAGATATCAAAGCTATGAAGATATAGTATTATGTTTGAAATATTAAGCTTTTTAAAAATCACATGCTTTAGTTCATTTAGATGTCTAATATTTTCTCTGTCCCTAAATTAGCTACCTTTTTAAATGTATGATTTAAAATTACACAGTGAATTATTCAGGTACTAATATAACATTTCAAATGTAAACAGTGTCAGGATTTTTAAAAGGCAAAGGTAGGATATTATTATATGTGAAAGGAAGTAGAATTAGGGGCTTTTGAAAATTTGTATTTGCCTTGAATTTTTTTTTTCCTGGTTTTAATCACATTGTCATTGAAATGCCGGTGAGCTCTATTTGATAAGAACTGTTGTTTATAGAGATTTTTAGGTGCAAATTGTCTAGCCAGATGTTTAAACATTAAGGGAAAACAAGTTAAATACAATTAACACAGTTCTCATTTATCAAGTATTTACTTTTCAGCAGGAAGTGACAAAACCTGGTTTTTGACCCTTGAAATGCATATGAATATCATTATTTAAGTAACACGAATTATACAAAAGTCTAATTTTGTAAACTTTGCAAAATTAAGGAACTTGCTTTTTAATCATAGTCATCTTTTCAAGTGTTGGCTAGTGCTTATCTTTGAAATTATTTTCATACATCTACATTTTATAAATATTTTTAAAAAGCATAATTTTGCATTGTAATTTTCCTCCATGATACATATCAATTAAGTAAGGCCCGTGAAAGTATCTGAAAATTGGGAAAGGGTGGATCTGTGAGAGAGATACCCTCCACCACCATTGCTGGCTCATATACCTCACAAATGTACAAACAAGAATAAAACTGAGTAATGTGGCTTTCTTTTTTTTTTTTTTTTTTTTTTTTTTTTTTTTTTTTTTTTTTTGGTTTTTGGGTCACACCTGAAAGCACTCAGGGGTTACTCCTGGCTCTATGCTCAGAAGTCATTCCTGGCAGGATCAGGGGACCATATGGGAGGCAGGGATTTGAGCACCAACCTTCTGTATGCAAGGCAAATGCTTTACCTCTATGCTATCTCTCCGGCCCCATAATGTGGCTTTTCATTTAATTAAATTTAATATCTATGATACACATGCTCCTAGAAGCATCATGTTGAGAACTAGAAACACCATAAAATAGTTCTGATTATAATGGATTTTAAAGTATTATTTGTAATTTTTTTCACGTTATAGAGTAATATAAAATGCTGCAAGTTTGGGCTTGGGAAACAAAAAAAATTAGTTTTTGCTTAACAAAAATCAGCTGTGTTCTACCATATTTATCTCTCTGTTTTTCTCTAGCTCTTTCTTAACCTCAGTATTTCCATTAATACCTCTTTGTATATTCCATCGTGTTTTCAATTTTGTTCTTTATTTTATATGTGTGCATATAGAACATTTTAAATATTCATTTAAATTTCTTTATTGACTCACCATGAATTACAAAACTATAAAGATATTCATGATTGAGTTGCAGGCATACATTTCTACAGCACCAGTCTCTTCACCAGTGCCCACTGCCCCCCACCAATGTCCTCAGTTTCCTTCCTGGCCCCCCAGACTGCTTTTGTGATAGGCACTTTCACCCTCCAACATTGTCCTAGTGTTATCTACCCTATCATGCACTTCAGTGGCTGGATTCCAACTGAAGACTAGTTCTCCTGCTCTTTGTTTTTATTGCTTTTGGTTATTTAATATTCCTATATGAAGTTTCTTTATATCCTTTATTTATATTTATTTATTTATATTCTTTATATACTACATATGAGAGATCATCTAAGTCTGTTCCTCTCCCTCAGACTGATTCCATTCAACATGATACTGTCCAGGTCCATTTATGTTGCAGCAAATCGCATAATTTCATCTCTTCTTACAGCTGAGTAGTATTTTATTGTATATATATACCATAGTCTATTTATCCAGTCATCTGTTCGTAGATATCTGGGTAGTTTCCATATGTTGGCTATTATAAAAGATGTCCCTTTCAGTATTCTAAGCCATATTATAAATATTTAAAATGTTTGTGACTTCTAGAGAAATAACTTTGAAATATTTTCAGTTTTATAAATTTTATTGTTCATTTAGATGACCATTTTAAAACATTGATATTGACCTTAATGTTTAGCAGAGTATTAAATTCTAGAAATTGTATTCTAGCAAAAATATTGAGTTTATGTTCAAGTCCCCATTTTGACATTATAGAGAATTTAGAGTTGAATATTAGGATCACCTATCATTTTACATATATTTGTGATATATCTTTAGATGCAAGAATAAATACATATATGAAGACATAAAAGTAAGTTATGATCCACATGTCTTTCCTAAAATGCTCTAATTTTAACAGAGATTTATATACATCCTTTCCTGGGATTTTATTTCTCTGGAATATAGTGATATATTTTGGGGGTAGGTGGAAGCTTCTGCTTCTCTTAGTATATATGAAGAAAGAAAATTAACAGAGGTAGTCTGAGTGGTAAAAGAAAAACTTTGAAAATATGAACAAAGGCAATAAAAAGGGATAAAGCTATTTAAAAATCCAATGATTTAGTTGAGAACAGAGTAGAAGATAAAGAGAAAAAGTTAAGAAGACAGTTCAATGGAGATAGAATATTTCAGTGTTTCCTTGGGTTTGAATGGCTTCCAGTATTCTCTTTCTTTGTTATTTCTGTATATGTGGAAATGGTTATTTTAAAATTTAAACGTAATTTACTTTGTAAAAAATAGTTTAAGGAAAGTGCAAAGAATATTTTGTTTGTGCAGAACAATTAAATAAGAATTTCATAAATTGGAAAGTCCTAAATAAATATCAAATTCAGTTATTTTATGTTTATAAAACTCATTCTTATTTTTAGTACGATACCACCCTTAGTAGAAGAAATTAAATTTACAACTTATTCTGATATTTAAATTCAAAGTACCTTAAATATTAAAGATAATTGCTATTTTTTACAATAGAGGCTTTCTAACTGAAAAATTTTAATTTATATAAAGCTATTTTAATATAAATTATGTAATATTTTACTCCATGCCTTCAGGTGAGTCAGTATAGAACATATAGTAATAAAAAGTCACCTAATCAGAGGTTTAGTTTTAGGGTTTGGATTCTTATATATATATATATTCACATATATATTTGTTTTGGGGCCACATCTGCTGATGCTCAGGGGTTACTCCTGGCTATGCACTCAGAAATCTCTCCTGGTTTGGGGGACCATATGGGACACCATGGGATCTAACAACGGTCCATCCTATGCTATCGCAGGCAAGGCAGATAGATGCCTTATGGCTTGCTGCACTGCTCCAGCCCCTAGGGTTTGGATTCTAACTCTGCTTATAACCAAGTGTATCATCCTGAGCAAATTGCTTCTTCTCCACCCCATTTATTGTCTATAACATGAAGATGATTATTACATTTGTATTAATGTAATTATAAGGTTTAATCTTGTTAATTTAAGTTAAGTAACTTAAAGCATCACTTAGAAAATTGTAGCTCTTTTCAATTCATAACATTGGGGCACATATGAGACACATGGAGAGCTTGATCCCCACGCCACCCACCTGAACAATTTAATATGAATGTTTTGGAGAGGGGCCCAGTAATTGAAATCATTAAAATTTCCTGGGCATGGGACCCGAGTGACAACATAGTGGTATGGCATTTGCCTTGCACTCGCCAACCTAGGATGGACCTGGGCTTAAACCCCGGCATCTCATATGATCCCCAGACCCTGCTGGAGCAATTTTTGAGTGTAGAACCAGGAGTAAACCCTGAGCACTGACAGGTGCAGCCCCAAAACCAAAAAGAAATATTCCCTGGACCACAGCCAAAGTGATAGTATGGTGGGTGGAACAATTGATTTGCAAGGGGCTGACCAGATTTTATCTCTGGTACCCTATGTAGCTCCCCACCTACCAGGAATGATCCCTGAGTGTAGAGTCTGGGGAAAAACCCAAGAATGACTGATTCTGACCCTAAAACCAACATATATATATATATATATACATATATATATACATACATACATACATATATATATTGGTTATATATATAAATTTAAATATATATATAAATTTAAAAATAAAATAAAATTACTTGAATAATTTTAGTGAGCAGATTAAGTTGTAAACCACTGTCATGAATTATGATAAATTAGTTGAGAGCAGGACATTTATTTCTTCTTTTTATGGGGTTGTCCCGAAAAAAACTATGTCAAAACCATATTTTAACAAATGCTCATTAAATACTTATCAATTAAGGAAATTTGTTGATGAATCTTTTACACAACGTAACAGAGCAGGATGCAGTCATGCAAATTTTAAATATTATTCATTTCTTCATTTATTAGTTTTTACATACACTTGTATCTTGATATTTTCATAATATCCTAAATACTGAAAAGTCTGTAATTTTAAAGTTAAATCTATGATCTGAGAAGTTGCTAATATTGTATATGATGGAGTACAATAATAAAAAGAGGCATAACTTTAATAGAAGGGAAATTGATATTTATATTTTAAGTGATATATTGTGGGACCAGAATTGATAGCGCAGAGGATAGGCATTTATGTTGTATGCAACTGACTCTGATTCAATCTCCTACATCATCATATAGGATGCCCTGAGCCTGCCATAAGTAATTTCTGAGAGCAGAACCAGGAGTAAACCCTGAGTGCTATTGGATGTGTCCCCAAAACCAAACCGAACCAAACAAAAAGGCTATATTGTAATTTAGATTGCTAGAAAATAGACCCAAAATGGAGCATGCAGCATGCTGCCTGGGAAGTACTACTGTGATCTTCTTTCTCTGTATGTGGAAAAGAATGGGAGGAACATTGTAGAAGCACTACCTTGGCAGGAAGTTAAATTTTAGTGGACTCCCCACAATATTTTTTGCTAACAGTTGGGCTCTTCAGAATTGTCTCAAGTGCAATGAAAGGTCTGCATATTTTATGATTTTATGTTAATTAGTGATTTTATAAAGATACTAGAAAGAGAGACCTAGGGGAAGACGTTGATTTAGATGAAATAGTCCTGAAATGGAGCAATTCTTTCACCAATTCTCTGAGCAGCTAAGGATACAGCCTTGTTTCCTAAAGAAATTTTTGATTAGGTTATTATCACTTCCAAACATACAGTGAAAAGACTAACAATAGCCTCAAAGAAGAAAGGATCATGTTTATTGAGATGAAGAGAAGATTCAAGAATGAATTAGTGCCTAACTTCTGTAATTTTGAATTAGAATTTGGGGTTTAAAGTTAGGTAACATTTTAAGAGGCCAAGATAGGCATGCATTCTAGTTCAAGTACAGGAAAAACAGAGGTAAAATTGGGGAAATGTGAAAGATAAATTTCTTCAAAAACCTGAAAATCTAGAAAACCAGCATATGCAATATGGCTTAATATTCTCAGGAGCAGGAATGAACCTATACTAGTATGCTACAGAAATAGTCATCATATAACAGTATAGAAAAATAGGAGGGGATAGAACTAGATCAGGCAGACTCAAAAGCAAGCCAATGAAACTGAACTCAAACCAGTTAAGGAGGAAAATCTTAAAATAGTCCAAAAATGCATCAATGAATATCCTTTTAAAAGAATCACAGAGATATCCTTTAATGAGAGAATTGAATATTGGATAGGTAGTCTACTCAAAGTCACGTCTTTGAAAGTTTAGGTCTCCATAATTCTTGTTGGCTGGGAAAAGGTGTGTGTGTGTGTATGTGTGTGTGTGTGTGTGTGTGTGTGTGTGTGTGTGTGTGTGTGAGTGCTGCCTTTTTTTTCAGGAAACTATTTCATATTCATCAAACAGTTAGAGGAGCTTTTAAGTAGTTGCAAACACTTTCACATGTTATTTGAAGGAGGTTCAATATATATAATAAACTACACATGTTGCTACCCCCCCCCCCCAAATAGTCCAAAAACAAGAAGCTGAAAAGATCTTGGCAGACCCAAGAGTCAGGGGGAGTTGTGGTTTCACTATTGAATGCATATCAGACAGTGGAGGTGGTCAGTAGGTAGGGAAGTAAAGACTAAGAAATGCTCTCATCTGTTATCTCCTGATTGGGGATTTTCATTCTTTATTGGAGAAATAGGAGACAAAATTTGCTTTGGAGCACATGAAGGTATATTATTCAGTTTTCTTTAATTCTTCTTATGTCACTCTCTGGGATTTTCTAACAACACAGGTCATTTTGTCCTGGTGATCAAGGAAAGCCCAATCATGATAGTGCACTGTCCTAGATAAAGCTAGGTACAATTATGAAGGAGGGAATGTTTTCCCTACAAAATTAGCTACTGAAATTCTCATTTCTGTATTGTTGTTGTTTTCTTTTTTAAATTGTATTAAAACACAGTGATTTATAGAGTTAATCATGTTTGATATTTAGATATTCACTATTTCAGCACCTGTCCCAGTTGATTTGATTCAACTCATTTTCCTCATTGTTTTCTGTCCTTCTCTGTCCTCCTCCCTATGCTCTGGGGTCATGAGGGATCTAGACAATCCTCATTTACTACTGCATTTATCATGTACTTATTTTATATAATACAGAAAGTAGAACCTGTGTTTGTCATGCTTCTAACTTGCTTCACTTAACATGATCTCTTCTAGATTATTTTTAACCATCTCTTTTAGATCCTTAATTTACTCTATTCCATCTTTTCTATGCTTCTATACAAATATATATACAAATATATAAGTCATCACTTATATATCGCATTGTGTTTCTCTCATCTACCTACATACTATTTCTGAAGTATCTTTTCTTGGGTTTTTTTGTTTGTTTGTTTGTTTTTGGGCCACACCCGTTGACACTCAGGGGTTACTCCTGGCTATGCGCTCAGAAGTTGCTCCTGGCTTGGGGGACCATATGGGACGCCGGGGAACCGAACCATGGCCCATCCAAGGCTAGTGCAGGCAAGGCAGGCACCTTAGCTCTAGCGCCACCACCCGGCTCCATCTTTTCTTGTTAATTGTAATTTTGTAAGATAAATTTTAGTGGACGGTATTATATTTTGCAAAGATGTTTTTGAGGTCTAGCAATGATGTCAAGTGTGAGGTTACCCTCTGTGATTTTATTTTGAGGATCAACATTTTTCAGAATTTAAACAAGTTGAAAAATTAAGTCATACCTATATCTTCTTAATTACAGAAGAATGGAATGCTATAAACTTGACCTTACTAAAGGCTCAGTTGTGGGACATAGAATACCTTAATACTGTTATAACTTAGTTTTCTCCTTTCTCTCTGACACAAATGAAATCTTGAACTGATCATCCTATAGTTTGTCATTATGAAAGAACTTTTTTCTTTTTATCCTAATGTCTAGGGTGATTCATTTAAAAACAGTTTAAGTAGCTCTATTTCAAAATGAATTGCACCATAATATCATTAGATCTCAAATAGTCTCTTTGTGAGAAAATGTTAGACAGTTTCCTTTTCATTCTAATGCCTTGGATGAAAGTTAAGATATAAGCACTTGAGAATATCAATATTTTTGCTTTGCAAAAAATTCAATTTAGAGTTTATCTGGTTATACTCCTAAATGTTTCTCAAAGTAAGTTAAATAAAATGCTTTGTGAAGTTCCTAGTTACACTCTGCCAGTTCTACTACCTGAACTACTTTGACATTGTTAGTCCAAACGCTCCATGGTTGAAATTACAATTCAACTTAAATTGACAACTTGCTTTTATATTCTCTCTCTTTCTTTCTTTCTTTCTTTCTTTCTTTCTTTCTTTCTTTCTTTCTTTCTTTCTTTCTTTCTTTCTTTCTTTCTTTCTTTCTTTCTTTCTTTCTTTCTTTCTTTCTTTCTTTCTTTCTTTCTTTCTTTCTTTCTTTCTTTCTTTCTTTCTTTCTTTCTTCTTTCTTTCCTTCCTTCCTTCCTTCCTTCCTTCCTTCCTTCCTTCCTTCCTTCCTTCCTTCCTTCCTTCCTTCCTTCCTTCCTTCCTTCCTTCCTTCCTTCCTTCCTTCCTTCCTTCCTTCCTTCCTTCCTTCCTTCCTTCCTTCCTTCCTTCCTTTCTTTCTTTCTCCTTTCTCACCCTTTCTCTCCTCTCTCTTCTCTCCCTCTGTCTTCTCCTTTTTCCCTCTTCTCCTCTGTCTTCATTCTTCTCTCTCCCACTCCCTTTCCCTTCCTCTTGTCCTTTATCTTCTTTCATTGCCACTTCATTTTGGTTTTCTGCCACATCTGACAGTGAGAAGGGGCAACTGCTGCCTGTGCACTTAGAAATCATTCCTGGTGGGCTCAGATTCAAACTGGATCTGCTTCGTGCAATATAGATGCCTATAGCTCCAGCTCCTCTCTTTTTTCCTTCTTAAAGTACTAGATAAAATGTAGTTCTTTGAAATGATTTATATTTCATCCTAATTATTTATTGTACAATTCTAAGTGGCCAACCTTTCCTTCTTTGTTGACTAAATATTTACTAGAAATATCTTAGAGTAATGACTTGGTATGTTGTTTTATTACTTGGATCTTTCTATTATCAGTGACAGGCTTATATTTGAGACTTTCCTCTTCTCTGCATCTTTAAGACACATTCTGTTATGTTAGTGGGGAATATGATGAGTACCTAATCTGTGATGCAACACAAACTACTTTCAACTTATTAGTAAAGATAGATGGGTGTCATTATCCTCTGTTTTTCTGCTAGAATTTTTCTTTAATCTAAAGTCCAAGAAACCACAAACAAGATTTAATTAGGTTTCTTCTTAGATGCTTATTAGTACTTAAATTAAAAGTCACATTAAAGGATAATAAACAGTGTGATTCCCAGTGCTAAAAAAACGCTAAATAAAACAATAATAAACAACGTTCTTGTTAAGAACTAGTCTTTGACTTGAAGAATTTACTTCAGTGCTTCTTGCATCAATTTTCTATCCCTATTAAGTTAAAATCATTTTTTTTTGCACAGTAGTACTGTCAAGATGCTATAAAACTGCTGAGTTTGACTACTGCCCATTACTGAAACTCTGAACCTTTAAGGATGGTTGAAGAGAGAGCTTGCCCTGTGCCTTTCATAAAACCTTCATAACGATGTAGGGAGGAACGTAGTGTTTGTGACTTTGCAATTGCTTCTTTAGGTGACTTATTGTACCAAACAGTTTCTGGAATTGAAAAGGTCCTGAAATCAACCAATGATCTGAGTTATGGAACAAGTTAACCCAGGTTACTCGAAGACATCTGTATTCTACTCTTCCCCTCATACTATTCATCCATGTATTCCTAGTATATAAAATAATACTGATACTTAGATGACTTCTATGACTAAATTGATGAATGGACTCAATGGTATATTATCTCAGCTATTTTTATTATATTTCCATTGTTTCTGAAGGTCTGTAAAGTACGGTGCTCATGCAATTTCTGAAGTCAGTTAGCCTATGAATTCCTGTTATGTAATTTTAAGCAGCTTTTTCACTGCCTTGGTTTTTCCTATGATGCCAATAACATAGAAACTACCTCATACCTATTCTCTGTGAGAATTTAATGAGTTTAATTATGGAAAGGACTTAAAATCCACCATACATTTAGGGTTCAAATTGTTATATTAGGAATTGGCAGTCAGTGATATACTCAGGGGATCCATAAAACTTACTTAACTCACAGGATTTATCCCATCAAGGCAAATGTGAAATTTTCAGAAGCTTCTTAAGCAATACATAGAGTTTTAGGATGTGTCTATGGCAACTTGAAACTTCCTAGACTCCATTTCTTACATTTTATTATAACTACCCAAATATACAAAATAAAAAGTACTATAAACTATTCTAGAATAACTATGAATACACTCATCTAGTAAATAGCTATAATTTGGTTAGCATTTAAAACTGAGACAGCAATATTTACCAGAGACATTATAGACTTTAGAGCCACCTAATTCTGAGATTGGTACTGGCTCACTTGTTATCTAGTTGTGTTAGCAAACCTATTCCAATTCTTTGAGCCTTAGATTTTTCATCTATAAATTGAGTTAAAATGCCACTTAAACTATGTAAAATATTATATAATTTTTTAATGTATGGAGCTGAAGAGATAGCTCAAGATAGCCTACCTGACAAGTTGTAAAATCCTGAGTTTAATCCACGACCTGACTGCTGTAGCACTATTGGGAGCAGTACTGAGGGTCCATGAGCACTAATGGGATCTAGCATCACAGTAGCCCCAGACAGAGGAATGACCCTTTAGTCTTGCAGAACAGGACAAAATGCCCTCCTTCCTTTGACTAAGTGTGTGTGTGTGTGAGAGAGAGAGAGAGAGAGGAGAGATAGAGAGAGAGGGAGAGAGGAGAGAGGAGAGAGAGAGTGAGAGAGAGAGAGAGCTTTCTCCTGGTTCAGATCTTCAGGAATCACTCTGGGCAGGGGCTTGGTAAACATATGAGGTGCTGATAATTGAACCAGATCCATTGAGTGCACTGCAAGAACCCTGCATGCTGTACTATCTAACAAGAGAAAAATAATACTATACAGATTCAATAACTATTGTTAAAAATATCAGAGATTTTTTTGATTAAAAAGGCTTTCTCTAACCAAGCTGCTTTAAAAAACTTTAGTGTTTATAAAAGAAATGAATGAAGAAAAGAAGGAAGGAAGGAAGGAAGGAAGGAAGGAAGGAAGGAAGGAAGGAAGGAAGGAAGGAAGGAGGGAGGGAGGGAAGGAAGGAAGGAAGGAGGGAGGGAGGGAGGGAGGGAGGGAGGAAGGGAGGGAGGGAGGAGGGAGGGAGGGAGGGAGGGAGGAAGGGAGGAGGAAGGAAAAGAAAGAAAGAAAGGAAAAAGGGAGGGAAAAAGGGAGGGAGGAGAGAGAAAGGGAGGAAAGAAAGAATTGTTAAGAAAAAAGGACATGATGGTGGTGAGTGCAGTTAGAGAAATAACTACACTAACAACTATCATAACATTGATAATGAGTGAGAGAAGTACAATACCTGTCTCACATACAGGCAGGGGTGGGGGAAAGAGATGGGAAGCTTTGGTGGTGGGAATGTTGCACAGATGAAGGCGGCTGTTCTTTTAATAACTGAGGCCCAACTGCAAACATATTTGTAATTTTGAAGAATAAAGTTATAAAAAATAGAAAATAAGACGTGGAATGTACTAGGCATTCCACTTTTGTGACCTTATTTGAACTCCTATATTCCATTTCTTTTAGAGATGGTTGATAATGAACTGCAATGAAGAAAATAGGGCTACCATAAATCTACTATATTTTGTGAGATTCTGTAGTAGTCAAGACAGGTCATATTATGCCCGGAGAGATAGCACAGAGGCGTTTGCCTTGCAAGCAGCCAATTCAGGACCAAAGATGGTTGGTTCGAATCCCAGTATCCCATATGGTCCCTCGTGCCTGCCATGAGCTATTTCTGAGCAGACAGCCAGGAGTAACCCCTGACACTGCCGGGTGTGGCCCAAAAACAAAAACAAAAACAAAAACAAAAAAGACAGGTCATATTAGCCTGATGTAGTAAATAAACATCTTCAAGATATCAAGACTTCAATCAAAAAAGTAAAATTTAAAGTTTTGCTTATGCTATAATCCCACTATTTATTGAATAGGGACTCTGCCAAAGCTCATTCTTACTTATGGTTTTAGGCCTGCAAGATCTCCACCATTTGAACCATTCTTATTGTTGTGATATGGAGAAAGAATTAACACATTGTGCTTGGACTTTAACACATATCTTTGGCCAAGAATTTATCCTTAGTATCTAGCACTTTGAAATAAGAAGCAGACTGAAGTATAAATCAAATATTTAATGACAGTAATTATGTTATTCACATATACTGATTCTCCTTTGTAGGTATGCTTAAGATTACACTTCTATACCCACTTAAATTAGTCATGAGGAGTTAATTTGCTTTGACTAGTGAGCATGAGTGAGGATAATATGACATGTCTTTGCTGAAGCATCAAGGTCTAGTGTGCATTAGAAATTTTTCTTTTTGTGGGGGGGGCCCAGATGCATGGACTCTGTGATCCAGAGTCTCTGAATGAAGTTTAAATAGAGTTTAAGTCTCTCCTAACCTAAGCAGACACATAATATAAATAAGGACAAAAACTTTCTCTGTTTTATGTCACTGAAATTTATTTGCTATTGCCATTGATTCTAATTCATTCTGTTTCAAATAGGGAAAGATAGAAAAATTACTCAGAAGTTTAAAATGTATAGGTGTTTTTGCCCCATAAATTTCTGTTTAAAGAGTACTGAAGTAAATTTACTATCTATCATAGGGAGAAAAAAGATTAATCTAATACTTTGAGCATTTGGCCAGTAGTTGTAATTCTAGTTTTAGTGGATAATTACATTTGAGGGTAGTAACATTTGATAGTAACGTTTATGTTGATTATAGCTACAGAATAAGGTTGAATCCACAAATTATCTTCTTTTAAAAACATAACTTTATTAGATGAGCCATTACAAATACATCTGGTTTAATGGTAGTGCTACTGAAAATGAATTGTCTTAATATGCTTGTTTTTTTTTTCTTAAATTTATTTAAATAGATTCGCTGTGTGGTTAGAGATTTAAAATTTTTTTTAATTTCTTATATTTGTGCTTTAGAAAACAAGAAAAGGGACATAAAGTTATTCTATAGGTTTTGGGAGATACTACTAGATTTGTCAGACAAATAATGTTTCTGTGGATTTCAAGAATTGGCTACTCTTGAAAATCAGACATCATACATTCAGATGGAGATTCTACCACCTTTTGATAATGTGACCCATGGCAATGCTCTTCATCACCTTGAATCTCAGTTTCCTCATCTTTAAAATGAAGATAATAATACTGGCATAAGTCATAGGGATGTTGTGTGGATGAACTAATTAATGATTGTAAAATGCTTTGAAAGTGCAAAGCGTTTATAATTGTTAGGTGCTATTATGAAGGAGTATTATTAGTGTTGTGTTTAATTTTTATTAGGGCTTCTCTTTGCTTTGAAGTTGGCATCCGCGTGGATTTTGGGGTGGGGATACACTTACAGATGTGCTTTTCTAGTCCCTTTCTTGCCTGGAGAAAATATTCAGTAGCTAGGGTAATCATCATTATGAAGAAAATGTTTTCAAGATAAAAAAAGACAGGAAATTATCTTCCTTTTAAAAAAATGGAAATTACTCTAACTTTAAAAGTATCAATCAATTCTTTAAGGTCTCATATAGCACTGTGTTTCAATAAGGTCATAACAAAGTAAAAATTTGAAACTTAGGGCATCTTTTGCTTTATATAAACTAGAATATGTTTTTGATAAATTTTAAATCAGCTGAACCAGCTCTTTATAATTTTCCTAGTGTTTGTTTCAAGGATAAAAATCAGAGAAGTGTCCTCCTGAGAACAGAAATGTTGATCTGTGGCTGTGTTTTGCATTTGTGAAAACCCCAATACAAATTAATTTTCACTTACCTTCTAAAATCTCTGTTGGGAAATATGTTTTTTAGGCACCTAAAAACAAACTATTTGTTTGAAGGCCAACTGTGCACCATGTTTATATATTACTATATAATATAGCTAAATATCATTGGCTTTGTAGCACAAGGAACACGTAGAAGTCAGGAATATTTCTTGTATAATTTTGATAAAATAATTTAATCCAAATTAATAATTTAATATAGATGTGTATGTAAAATAAGTTTTACTTACCAAACAGGCTTTTAGAAAAAGTAAAAGAATTCTTGAGAAATATTTTATTTGTAATATTAAATTTATAAAATATTTCTTGTTTTGGGGGTTGGGCCACACCCAGTGATGCTCAGGGATTACTCTTGTCTATGCACTCAGAAATCACTCCTGGCTTAGGGGACAATGTGGGATGTCGGGATCGAACGGAGATCCATCCTGGGTCAGCCATGTGCTATCACTCCAACCTCATATTTATAAAATATTTTTTAAAATTATAAGTAACTAAAATGTTATAAGTATAATATTTCTTAAGAATTCTACTTCGACCTTTACTATCTTAAACTAGTACAAGTTCAGTTTGCTATTTAGACAACAAGGTAGCCATAATTTTGTGTATATTAAGAATGTAAGAAATTTGTATTATTTCCTTGAAACTTTAAATCATATAGGTTATTTGACATAAAATATGAGAAAGATGATGTTCTTTTTAAAAAGATGTTTATCAAAAATGTCAAATAGATGTCAAAGATTTGATGGACAGCTTTGACCATTTTCTTTGCTCCTATTACTCTTTTCTTTCCCTTTAATCTCTGTGCTGTGCTACTTAGCATTATACTTAAAAATTCCTAGGAACTTTTTTTTTTTTTTGGTTTTTCGGGCCACACCCGTTAGATGCTCAGGGGTTACTCCTGGCTACGCACTCAGAAATTGCCCCTGGCTTGGGGGGACCATATTGAATGCTGGGGGATCGAACCGTGGTCCTTTCCTTGGCTAGCACTTGCAAGGCAGACACCTTACTTGTAGCGCCACCTCGCCGGCCCCAAAAATTCCTAGGAACTTTTGTGAGCAGGAAAACTTATCTAAAAATGAAGAAATGAAGAAATACTAAACCTAGAGAAATGTAGCTGATTGTATGCTTTACATGCTGGAAGCCTTGATTCAATCCACAACAGTATCTGTTCTACTGGGTGCCACCAGGAATATAGTCCTATGCACAGAACATGGGTAGCCTTTAAATTCTGTTAGTTATAATTTCTAAACCAAATAAAAAAATATAAATGAAATAAAAAATATCTTAGCGAAGCAACATTAATCTTTTAAGACCAAAGGATACAAATTTCTTTGCTCCATTGTGGTACCAATATTTTCTCCCAAATATTTTATTTATGATGACTTAAATATTTGCAAGAACAAATCCATTTATCTCCTAAAATGCTTAACTTGAGATATGACAACCTAGTTTACAGAGATGTTTATCTATCTCAGATAGCAAAGAGGTAATGGAATATTCCTAAATATATGTGCCCTTATTTTTATACCTATTTGTATACAACCTAAGTTGATATTCTTGTGTGCTACCCAGATCCCTCTTTCAGATCTAAGATACTTTTTCCATATTATAATGGGGGACTGTTATTTATTTGTTTTTTGCCTATGACCTGGAACTTAGCTCCTATAGTAGAATTGATAACTTTCTTTTCTTTAAATGAAAAGGAAGTAGGGTAGGAATTAATTTGAATCTTGCTCTCTTGTGCTAAGCGGTCTCATATCAAGGAACAAATGAATCAGGCATTTTCAGTAGTAGAACTTTTATCCTTTGAAGTAAAATCACTGCTATTTCATCTAATAAAGCTCTAATATATAATCATCTTCTGATGACATCACATGCTTAACATTAATCAAAAATGGATTTTTCTTCTCTTAAAGAGATTTTTTCTCTCTCCAACGTTCTGCTTGCCTCTGGGGCTAGATTACTTTTCATGACTCTTCAATATAGTCAGAGTCAGTCCTTCACTCTGGATTACTTGGGGGGGGGGGAAGAGCAGTGTTTAAAAATTATTTTAACTTTACAGGGGGAGGGGCAAAAATATCTTTAAACTTTAGAACTTCCTGTAGAATTGTTTGAAACACCTGTTACAACTGAATTCCAGTTTAATTTTTGTATCAGCCAAACTTCAGTCCATCAGGGTAATAATGTAAGGGGCTTGTTTCCAAAAGAACAAGGGAGGGGCCGGAGCAGTGGTGCAAAGGGTAAGGCGCCTTCTTTACCCGTGCTAACCTAGGACGGACTGTAGTTTGATCCCCCGGCGTCCCACAGGGCCCTTGAGCCAGGAGAAATTTCTGAGCGCATAGCCAGGAGTAACCCCTGAGCATCACCGGCCCCAAAACAAAAACAAAAACAAAATCAAAGCAAAGCAAAGCAAAACAAAATAAAAAAACAAAACAATGGAGTGCTCTGCATGCTACAGGAAGAAGCCAAAAGATTTGTAGGGCCTAACTAATCTGTAATGTCATGAACAGGGCGAGTATGTGTGAAGCTTGGAAATACTGAATTAATGGCTGAGAAATAAAATAAAATGTATAAAGTTCTCATTATTCAGCATGAAGCTGAATAAGTCAGGCTTTAACATGGAAGGCTTCTCCTATTTTGCAGTTTCATGTGAAAGAAACTTCTTGGTTAAATCATATTAATGTATTACTGGGATAGCTCTTGGAAGCCTAGAAAAAAATGATGAGTTACAGAGCCAAGGAGACTGATCAGAGAGCTCGAGTGGATGCCCTAGACACTGAGTTCAATTGCTCAAATGACATTGGTCCCTGGGCATCACTGGGCATAGCTCTGTTGATCCTCATCACTTCTAGGTCGAATTGTAACTGCACAGTTTGAGCAGCACCCCATCAGCAGGTCATAGAATGAAGTGTCAGAACAGCACAACCAAGATGTGTTATCAATGGGATTGACCTTGATGCTCCCCAAGTATTATTTGAAACCCCCACCTCCACTTATTTTTTAATGGAATCCCCTGCAGAATAAAAACACAGTGATGGCTGAATTTTTATAATAAAAAGTAAGTGAAGAAATCAAAAAGGTCAAACAAGATGGATTGATCGAGTAGGTAGATATGCCTAAAACCCAACCAGATGTTCATATACTGAAGCAGAAAATAAAGTGTGCAGCATTCACTAAAGTTATGCTGAAATCACCAGTGAGAAATTGTAGCATGAAATAAGTACCTGAAACCCACCCATTTCTGGGAGGGGTCTTGGGAACTGAATATTAGGTGTAACCTTACCTGCAAGACCCTCCCATTCCTGGGAGGGGTCTTGGAAAAGGTAGATAAGGCTGGGACCAAGGGAATTTGGCCCTTTTGGCTCTTTGCCCCTTTTTGGCCGTTTCCTTTGGCCCTGAAGATGGCTGAAGTGAGTTAAGACGCAGGGCTAGCCAAGAATGGCTGAATGCTTGAAAGGTTATGAGTAGGCCACACACATGTGGTGGATAGGGCATGAATAAAGTTGTTGCTTCCTGACGCCTGCCTGTGAGTGAGTGATTACGCCGATTACCTGGGCCTGGAACCCGCCGGCTGCATGGGGGATGAAGCCACATGGCTGGGGCCTAAGCACAAAGGCCTCCATCCATCGCCATCCAGCCCCATCATTTTGCAATGTTTCTTCGCTGTTAACTTTGCTGGGTATTTGTGAATCCAAGAACAGTCCCCAGAATGAGAAATTACTTCCCATCCCCTTGTCCCCTTTCGGGGGAAGACCTTGGTAATATTTATCTGCAGCAAATAATAATCCACACAGACAAGAACGATAGGGTTTAAAAGATCGGGCAAGGAGAGCCAGAGAATCCTCCTGCAGCCAGCAGCTTTTCCCAGAAGGACCCCTCACTCCTGTCCCTCAAGCTATTTATTCCCAACTCCAAAGCGTCCCACCTGGAAGGGTTAGGTGGGGCAAAAGTCACAGAACAATCCTAAGGAAACACTTTTATATACAATTCCAAGAATCATCTTATGGAAACTTTTTCATATGCTACAATTCCCCCTTTTTTTGTAAAGAAACAATAAACAACAATTCAGGTCAGAGTTCGGGCGCCATTATGTAGCATGAAATAATTAATGATGGGGCTGGATGGCGATGGATGGAGGCCTTTGTGCTTAGGCCCCAGCCACGTGGCTTCATCCCCCATGCAGCCGGCGGGTTCCAGGCCCAGGTAATCGGCGTAATCACTCACTCACAGGCAGGCGTCAGGAAGCAACAACTTTATTCATGCCCTATCCACCACATGTGTGTGGCCTACTCATAACCTTTCAAGCATTCAGCCATTCTTGGCTAGCCCTGCATCTTAACTCACTTCAGCCATCTTCAGGGCCAAAGGAAACGGCCAAAAAAGGGGCAAAGAGCCAAAAGGGCCGAATTCCCTTGGTCCCAGCCTTATCTACCTTTTCCAAGACCCCTCCCTGGAATTGGAGGGTCTTGCAGGTAAGGTTACACCTAATATTCAGTTCCCAAGACCCCTCCCAGAAATGGGTGGGTTTCAGGTACACCACAAGAAATGAACCATAATTTCTGATAAAAGCTATATATCTACACTCAAGCATAATTCACCTAAATGGTTTGCATCTATTTGATCTGAACGTCATTCTCATCATGATTAAAAAGGAGGAACAAAAAGGGATAGACTACTGTTAATATGAGGATCAGAGGTTTAGACTACTGTTAACTGAGGAACAGAAAGGGTTAGACTACTGTTAACATTTATGTTCTTCTCCCAAAGTTATGCTCTCTGAATTGCTCTCTACAGGGATCTGTGCTATCAATATGACCAGCTGAATGTCATGTTGATTTGCTATTTGATGAAATTAATATTATCATATTGATCAGAAAAAATGGGTAAGCCATAGTTAGACCTGTGTGATCAAAAGAGTAAGAGATAAGCTTAATGGAAATCTATGGTTATTATATATCAGTATATTTTTAGGACTATGAAGTGTTCTGAGACATTCTCTCCAAAGTAATAAGAAACTATTAAAGCACACATTCCAGCATTATAAAGGGAGCATAATATCTGGTAGGCTCTTTGGGTTGGAAGGTATCCAAATAAGTATTTCACGCTTAATATCCAATTAAGTATTCCACACCTAGGAATCTTATAGATTAATAACAATAACAATAAACAATTCAAAAGTAGTTATTGCATTGTAAAATTATCTCTTCTACCATAATCTGATAAATTTTATAACACACACTTCAGTGGGTAAAATCACACACCAGAAAAGACTGTAGGTTAAAAAGGCCATTCAATCTGAAACAAATAATATTCTACTTTTGAAAAAATAACTCCTAGTGTTCTGATGTGCATTATTAGTAGGATAGATTTAATCATATGTGATCTTGTGACTGCCAAACATCATGACCTTGAACATATGTTCAGTTATAGCACTGGTGGGTTCTGCCCATCCATTGTAGGGTATACATGGTAAACCTGGGAAAGCACAACCAAGGCTGGAAGGCCTAGGTCCATTGTGCAAGCAGGTGGCTCAGTTTTGCGTGTCAGACTCTATCATTATTGCAGGGTTGTTTTCTTGCTCACATTAATAACTGATTTAGGATGGGAGATTTTTTTTCCATCTGACAAAAGAAGAGAAAGGACAAGCTTGATTTATGAATGTGTCAACTTAATAGATGAGTGCCTGCCAGAAATGTGTTTCTGCTGCACAACTGCCTTATACAGGGTGCCCCTGGAAGATAGCAATGTGAGGAAATACTCTCAATAGGAAGAGTTTGAGGCATCCTTTTGTATAGACCAAATTAAGGATATACACCAATATATCCAGTCACAGATAACTTGGCCTATTGATCAGAGAGCTAAGAAGTCAAAGATTGAACATTCAAATGAAGAGTTTTAAGAAGTGCCATTTAAGTAAGCCTATTGAGTATGAAATATCAGATGTTTACATTAGACCATTACATGTCATTAGAGGACACTCACAAGTGAGTAACTGAAAATATGATAGAAAACTATTATTTTCTAACCAGCCTTTATTGGTGGCCAATTTGGTGATAATGGATGAAATGATTACAGTAATGGAAAAAATATTATATTAAAATAAGGTCTAGAATAATCCCAATAGCACAGACCCAAAAACAAGCTGCCTTAGCTATTTTTATTTTTTGAGATTTTTCTGAAAGTCTAACTCCCTAACAACAAAGACAACTCTATGATCTTCATGCAGTGTTACCTCTATTCTAGAGAGCCGGTTAGTTGGAGACACAGTATAGTGACAGACCATTTTCTCTTTTTAAGGGATAGTGATTTATATTGTTTGAAATTGATGTGATTTTGCCTTTTCTGATTCCTGGAGGTCAGCCTTATTGCTATTAATGTATAACATTAATGATTTTTTTGGCCACACCGAGTGATGCTCAGGGGTTACTCTTGGCTATGCACTCAGAAATAGCTCCTGGCTTTGCGGGACCATTAGGAAGCCTAGGATCGAATAGAGGTCTGTCCTGGGTCAGCCAGGTACAAGGCAAACGCACTACCGCTGTGCTATCACTCTGGCCCCAAATGTATGACATGATTTTTAATACTTGTGATACTTAGTCTTTGGTTTAGTATTCATAAAGCCTTCTGCCCCATCACAAATGTTTTCCACTTGGAAACGTATAGTCCTTTGTCAGAGCATAATTATTATATTTTAATAGAAAGAACTTCTTAAGGTAAATTTGTCAGCTTAGGGATAATAACTATAAAGAATTTGCTTGTAGTGAAAGGACTTGAGAATCGAATTTTTCCTTTTTTTGAAAGGAACATACCAAAGGATTACTCCTGACTATGCACATCTGTGGTACTCATGATACCATATTGAGTGCTGAGGATTGAACCTAAGTTAGATTGATGGATAACAAGTGCCCTATGGAAATTTTTTGACATAGTATATTTCTTTCAGTAGTATTATTAGAGTATTATCTACAGCAGCATGATGCAGATATTTGAGACACATGGAGTAAAAATAGGAGTAGCCCTGCATAGTACCTCTTCTACCAATACACTCAAGAACATTTGTGTTTTTCATTTATACATTTTTAAGATTTTTTATAGTGCTACTGATATGAATAGGAAAAGTACTTTCACTAGAAAAAATTATGAGTTCCAGGGCCGGTGAGATAGCATGGAGGTAAGGCGTTTGCCTTCCATGCAGAAGAATGGTGGTTCGAATCCCAGCATCCCATATGGTCCCCTGTGTCTGCCATGGGGAGATTTCTGAGCGTAGAGCCAGGAGAAACCCCTGAGCGCTGCCAGGTGTGATCCCCTCCCCAAAATAAACAAAAAAAATTATGAGTTCCATCAAACACGAGGTTAGGATATCTCAAAGAATGTGAACAGATGAAAATAGAAGTCTTTGATAAACTCAACAGAAACAACATAAGAATCATTGGAGTCCCAGAGGCCCAGGAAGGGGATCCCCAGGAAGAACCAACAGTCAAAGACATCATCACAGAGAAACTCCCAGAGCTAAAGACTGCGTGAAATCAAATCCTGCATGCCTGAAGAGTACCCTAAAAGAGATTAAGATGATAGTATAGTAGTAAGGGTTTTTGCCTTGCATGCAGCCTATCTGGTTCTATCTCTGGCATCTCATATGGTACATAAAGCCTGCCAAGAATTCTTTCTGTGCATTGCCAAGTGTGGCAACAATCAATCAATCAATAAACAAGCAAACAAATAAAAAGAGAATTTCATCAAACTTAAGAGGCATGGTTGCTATTTGCTTACACACTAATTCCTCTCTGGCGCTGCCTTATGCATGAAATGAACAGGCAAAGAAAAGACTCATTCATATTGGCAGGGATAATTAACCTTGATACCAGTGAGAAATATATCTTTCATGCACAACAGCATTGAAAAAGATTGCTTGGCATGCAGTTCATTTACTCCCACACAAACAGAGAGATACAGCAGTCATGGCCATAGAAATTTGTAGTGATCAGAAACTAAGACCCTTCCAAGATGAAGGTCTCTATGCTCCCGCCAAATAGACCATATGTGCTCACAGAGTACTCACGAAGAAGGAAAGGAACTAAGAATAAAAATGGAGGAGGAAGACAATGAGTATCAGTTATGTCCTTGAAACAACCTAAGATGGTATATTTTTTTTCTAACATTCCTGTGGCAAATTTCTTCAAAAATGAGACTTACTCGGGTTCAGAGTAAGAATATAGCAGGTAGAGCATTTACTTTACATGTTGCCAACATGGGTTCTATCCCCAGCATCTCATATGTTTTCTTGAACATGGCCAGAAATAGTTCATGAGTGAAGAGCCAGTAGTAACCCCTGAGCATTGCTAGGACTAGCCCTAAAATGAAAATCAAAATGAAATAAAATAAACAAGAGACTAACCATAATCCTTAAAAATTTATTGCCCAGTAATAAGAGCTAATTATACAAAGCAAATGGGTCTTATACAAGGTATGAAACTCTTCTGAACCAAATACATTAACATGGGCAAAAGGAGTACCAGACAGATGATTCCCTTTGGAATGAATTTACTTTATGGGAATTGAGTCATACTGAAAGTAGATCCTTCTGCAGGATCATGACCTTTTTTCCAGGAGGTCTGGTTGATCTTTTGGTCACAAAGACCAGTGCCATTGCCTCATGACTTTGAGGGGCTGGATAGGACTAGGTCTGAAGGGTGAACCTAAAGTCAAGAATTCCAGGGCCGGGCGGTGGCGCTAAAGGTAAGGTGCCTGCCTGCCTTGCCTGCGCTAGCCTTGGAGGGACCGCGGTTCGATCCCCCGGTGTCCCATATGGTCCCCCAAGCCAGGAGCAACTTCTGAGCACATAGCCAGGAGTAACCCCTGAGCGTTACCGGGTGTGGCCCAAAAACCAAAAAAAAAAAAAAAAAAAAAAAGAATTCCAGTAGGCTGAGGTGTTTTGTACAGCTCCTTGCAGCTTCTTTTTTTTTTAATCCTGTCATTTTTTTCCAGACAGACATTATTCTTGTGATAGTTTCATAATAAATATGTCTGAATGATAAGGCTCTGCATTCAAATTTGTTTTTGGAAGGATCAAACTTTGGACCTCAATCATTAAAATGCATCAAATTAAATCACCAAAATACTATTTTACTCTGAAACACTTAAATTAAAAAAGTTAAGCAGGGGCTAGAGCGGTGGCGCAGAGTAGGGCATTTGCCTTGCACATGACTGACCTAATACAGACCGCAGTTTGATTTCCTGGTGTCCCATATGGTCCCCCAATCCAGGAGCGATTTCTGAGTGCATACCCAGGACTGACCCCTGAGGATCACTGGGTGTGGCCCAAAAGCCAAAAAAAAAAAAAAGTTAATCAATCCTTACTATAGCACATCCCAAAACTACTTTGAGCATTCTCTTTGCATACTTTAAATTTTAGGACTTATATATTCTGTTTATTTTCTTTGATTCAGAAATTTAAGACTGGGGCTGGAATGATAGCATAGCAGGCAGGGGCATTTGATTCCTGGCATCCCTATGGCTACAAGACATACAAGGAGTGATTTCTCAGCACAGAGCCAGAAATAAACCCTGAGTACTGCAAGTTGAGGACTCCAAATAAACAAATAAATAACAAAACAAAACAAACTTTAAGTGCCTACTTTGTATTAGGCTCTAGATTAGGCATTCTGGATTTGATGACAGTGTCTGACCTTCTAGTTGAATAGAAGAAATAATTAAGTTAGTAAATTATGTTTGCTATAATTAATAGAGGATATTATAAAAAGCCATTATCAATAGTATTATAAACTACAGAATCTCAATAATAAAAATATATTTCATAAATATAAAATTTTAGAGTTGAAAGGTGAAACTTCTAGTTTAAATTTTTGAGTAGATTTCAGAGAATATTTGAAACTTTTTCTGAAAAAGTATTGTTCAAGTATTTAAGATATGTGGATTTTATTTAGGTAAGTGAAAGATTTATTAATATGTTTATATAATAGAAGCAATCTGAGATTAAAAAGAAAAAAGGTTTGGACATGAGAAAGCTCTTCTTAGAATCAGAACAAGAGCTAGGGTATAGATTATGTTAGTTACAGGGAATTTTTAATATTCATTAATTACTATAGTTTGGGTAGGCATACGATCACATTTTCATCCTAACTTTTAATTTTAGTGGCAATAGAGAGAAAATAAAGTTAGGAATCCTTACAGCAAAATGATTCTTTAAACTACTGTAGTAGCGAAGGAAATTGAGAAAAAAATAAACTCCTGAGATAGAAAGGGAAAATTGAACGGTGAATTTATATGGGAAGGTACAGAGAGGCATTTTTAGATATTTCTGGTATCTATCTGGGTTGTTCTTTTAGAATAGCTATTTAACAAAGAATTGTTGGAGTAATGAAAGTAATGGTACATGTCAGTGTGTTTTATGTTTTGGGGAAAATTAATAAAGGCCGAACAATTATGTCTTTTATTTGATATTTCTGTTAAGAAAATTTGAGATGTAAAAGGCAATTGAATATATGATTTGTGTGATGTTGGATTAGGAGAATATCATGGAATAAATTCATTTTAGGATCTGATATAGTGTGAGAAGACAGTGGGACTAAAATAAACTTATGTAGAGCTAATGACTACAGTTTTTGTCATCAGCTTTCCAGGAGCCTTGAATTACATGGCTTTAATAAGGTCTCTTGTTCAAAGATGAATCATTCCAGATTTCTTTGTATACAGATTTTATCACAGTGTAACTGTTTTACATCATTTTATATTATTAGTGCTACTGTACCACACCAGCATATCAATATCCCTATAACAATATCCTAAGGTTTTGTCCATCTCCTTCCCCCATAGCATCCTCGATTTAAAGTCCTATTGTTCCTATCAGAGTTTGTTTACATTTGTGATGATATTGTGAATAACTACACAATAAACAGAGGTTCCTATATGTCCCTTCAAATATATGTTTATATATGTGTCTGTTCACAGGTGAGGTGCTCAGGAATAAAATTACAGAGTGATATAGAAATTTCATTCTTAATTTTTTGAGAATTCACCAAACCATTTTTTCTGAAGAGACTAGACCAGATAAATCCTCTCAGCAGTAAATTTATTATATTTTTCCAGAATTTATTGTTTTTGTAATTTTGGATTAGACCATTTTCTATTGATGTGATATGATATCTCATTGTTAGGTTGATTTGCAATTCCCTGATAATCAGGGATGATAAACACCCTTTGATATGCTCCTTTTTCCATCTTGGTGTTTTCTTTGAAGATGTCTGTTCATCTTCCCTATCATATTTTGATGGTACAAAGCTTCTTAATCTTTTCTTAGAATTCTAATGGTAATTTTCTTGGAAACTTGGCCAAAATATGTCATTTTCCCAGCTAGTTGTTTACATCAGAATTAGACACATTGCATTTATGTTATTATCATCGACAAGACAGTATTAAGACATTATCACATGGTGTCATACACACCATTGCCTCAGAAAAACATGAATACCACTTGTAACTTTTCTAAAGTAGATATATCAAAGGAAGTTTGAAATATCTTGCATAGCATAATAAACCTATGCATTAAAAATTTATCAGCACAATCCCTGAACAAGGCAACAAGACAGGAAGTGCAATTAGGGTGACACCACCTTTGTGTATAAAACTAAATAAAAGTGCATTTAATTTTTTATTAAATATTTATCTCTATTAAATAAATCACATACCCAGCAACAACCCCCCCAGAAATATAATTCAAAGCAGAGCAGATAGGCTTAATTTGTAAAAAATTAACTGTTACACTTCATTGCTTGTAAACAAAACTTTAAGTCTCAAAAGTAGATGACACAAAATTATCTTTTATAAAGAGAAACTTTTCTAGCTTAGAATATTTATTTTTTATTTATTTTATTTTATTTTATTTTATTTATGAAGATGTTAAGTGATTTTGAAAAAATTTTAATCAGAAGTTAATATATTAGAAATTCATGGCATTATTAATAATGGTTATGAAGCTGTAGGGAAGTTGGCTTTTCTAAAACTTGAATGATGTAATTTTTTTTCTGATTTCCTTTCTTCAAACTTCCAGAGGGATAGTGAATGCACAAATGCTAGGAGAGGGTCCCATTACAATGACATACTATAAATTTGCCTTAGGTGCTAGCTATTATCTTCTAGCCAAGCTCTTTTTCTTTCTCTCCTAACGAACCTTTATTCACCTTTCTATTTCTGGTCCAATTTTAACATTTCTATATTCAGTAATAAAACAATAGTACTTGCTCTCATTTTTCTCTGCAAGAAGATAAACATTCAGGGTCATCAGATCATTAATTCTTATCAGATCCTATTATGCACCATTGAGTGTCATATTCATTTATGTTTGTTCATACTATTATTTAGGGACTGTGGAGCAAACATAGGGCCACTTGAATGCAAAATGAGCGCTCTGTTGCTGGGTCATATACTCAGGCCTATTACCTCCCTCTTTTCTTATTCTTAAGATTTACAACAGCTGAAAGTATTGGAACTAATATTATCCACTTTGAGGTATGAAAAGATGAGTAAAGAACATTAGGCAGCCCTATGGCTAGAAAGTCATAAGGCCAGGTTTGCTCTCAGTTATTTGACTCTTAAGCTCATTCTTACCTGGCTTCTTATCCCATCTTTCAAAGGTGTGAGCTTTGAAAGTAACTCAAGATATTCAGTGCACTATAGAATGAAGTTGGAGAATTGAAAAAAATTGGGATAAAAAGAAGATAAATTTTTCATTGGTGTTCAAGAGTTCAAAAGCCCAAGAACTTTTCCACCAGTGTCTAAAATGTGGACAGTAAGGGAAGTTCAGTAAGACTGGTACTGGAATGTCATATGCCTAAAACTTAATTCTGAATACCTTTGTAAATCATGGTTTTTTTTAAAAAAAATATTTCAAATAGAAATCTTACTTTATTCTGCTTAAACTTGTTGCACGGAGAAAGGAAATTTTGACTTGTTTTAAGAAGTAGACCTCAGGGATTGAAATTTCAAATTGATGTGAATTAAGACCCTGACGTATAACCCGCGCAAATACCAAGATCGCTAGCTACAGTGGCTTGATTTTCTCACACTCAACCGAGAGGAAACTTTCCTGGCATCACAAAAAAAGCCTTTGGGATGGGGTAATGAGTATATAGGGAGCTAGGGGTTGATCCCATGATAGTATGCTTCAAGGATGGAGAAACCCTGAATCTCTTAGGCCACGGGAATTCCCTTTCTTCCCCAATGCTTACTGTGCCTATGCAAAAAAAAAAAAAAAAAAAAAAAAGTGAGGGGAACGCCAAACCCTGCAACTCCAGCACCCATACTTTTTCTTGCTTTGTTTTGATTTGTTAGTTTTCGACTTTATTTTCCTTCTCTTTTTTCTTCTATTTTTCTCTTTCTATTTCACTCTTGTGGTTATTATTTAGAGATATATTTTTATTTGCCGGGTTCATTTTTTCTTTTTTTCTTCCATTTTTCTTCTCTTTTTTTTTGGTAGTTGTCACCAAATTTTTTTCTCCCTTTTTTCTTATCCTTTTTATCTCCAATGACGGTGGAATGGATGCTCAATCTACAACAAGCTGTAAAGTGGAGACCAGTTGCACTAGCAATCTGGGGGGTAAAGAAGGGAGATATGGGATGCATACTGGGAACAGGGGCCGAGGGAGGACAGCACTGGTGGTGGGAATGCCCCTCGTTCATTGTCACTATGTACCATAAATGATGCAGTGAAAGATTTGCAATGCACTTTGGTCACAATAAAAATTAAAAAAAAAAAGATTTGCATTTGTTTTCTAAAAAGTCATGAAAATCTTAGCATTAATTTAGACTCTCTAAAACATAAATCATATATGCATATTACTTCTAATTATGACTTTCCCTCTAAATTATTGAACTCCTACACAATAGGATTTTAATTAGTCCACACTAGCACAAAAGCATGGTATGTGAGTTGAAATATGCCTGTTATCAGAAAAATGTACTCATTTAGGCATTTATAACATTTCAAAGGTACAGGCAAACAATATTTAAATTGAAAGAAAATTTTATTATGTATGTTGGGAAAAATTTCACTGTCTAATCTCTGTTGAAGTGTTTGATATATCCTTTCAAGAAATAATTCAAACATACTTAGATGAATTCAACAACTTCCAACATTGTTTTAGATGCAAGTTATATAATATACATATATTTCTTTTCTGTCTTTTTTCTTTTTGTTTTGGGCCACACCCAAAGGTGCTCAGGGGTTACTCCTGGTTCTGAGCTCAAAAATCACTCCAATTTATCATGCAATAATGCTGAAGGATCCTTAGGACTATTTAGCTTCATGTTTGCTTTATGTGATTCTGTATTATAAGAAATAATAATTGTGTACTTACTATAATACCCAAGGCTTGTCATTGTTACAATAAAAAACTATCAAGTATCATTTTAATGTTATTATGAGTAGAAAAGAAAATTAACTGAAGTATTCAGTTAACCTACTTTGAATTGTCATGTCAAATTTATTTTTAAATTTCTCTTTGGTAAATATATTTGGTATTAATGTTCATATGGAGGATATGTACTTTCTTTCCATCATTCAATCTCCAAAACTGAGATGAAGCATTCTTAAAAGATTCCCCTTTATGACTTCAGAGATGATTATCAGTTCCTACTTCTCTCTCTGTATTTATGAACTCTATACTCACAATACAGCATTTGATAATTGCTCAGCTTTATACATTCCAGGGACAGTCCTCCCTTTACCCCACCTCCCATATAAATAAAACCAGAATATGCTTAGAGATAATTGTCTAACCTAAGGAGCATCTCTACCATATAGTTTGGAGGTGAGGTCCATAAAAATCAAGACATAATGATATGGAAGCTCTTCCATTAATTTTGTTTTGTTTTGGAGGGACACACCTAGTGGCCTTCAGTGGTTACTCCTGGTTCTGCACTCAAAAATCACTCTAGACAGGTTTGTGGGACCATATGGGATGCCAGAGATTGAACCCGGGCCAGCCATTGACCAGGCAAACACACTACCACTCTGCTATCACTCAGACCCCTGAAATTTTATTAATATAAAATTTTATAAAGTTTTAGGTATGTGGAGGTATTATCTACTATAAATCTGTTTATTCATACTTTTTTCTCACTTTCTCTGGGTACAATAGCAAAATTTACTCTTACTCCACTGTATCTCTTTCTGGGTCACTAAGGGAAACAACTCTAATACCGAGGCAAACATATAACTGGTATTCCTGGAACTATGAAGAGATGGCGTGTACAGAAAAGAAAATGAAATCTAGAGATTTCCGTTTGCTTTATTACCAGGTTGATCAGGCAACACCCATACTTTTTTTTTAATTTCTTTTTATTTCCTTTATTTTTATTTTTTCTTTTTTCTTGTTTTGGGAGGGGGTTTGGGTCACACCCACTGACAGTCAGAGGTTACTCCTGGCTATGCACTCATAGAAGTTGCTCCTGCAAATTCGAGGTACATCCTGAATTGGCCGCGTGCAAGGCAAATGCTGTGGCATGGCTCCACCCCAACACCCATACTTTTTAATGTTAATATGGTCTGCACCTACAATGGAATGTTCTTTTTGTTATTTTTTTTCTGTAGGACAAGAGAAAATATTCATAAAAGTTAAAAATACAATACCCTGATAAATTTTAGAACATTTTATTGTTTTATCAGAGCTTCCTCCTGGCTCTGTACTCAGAGATCATTCTGGATCCCTGTTGAGAACTGAATGTGAGTCAGCTGTGTTCAAAGCAAGAGCCTTGCATGCTCTGCTATATCAACAAGAATTCATTTTCAATATCTACTAAACAGATATTGTTCATATTTTGGTGATTCAAATTTTAATAAATTATGATCCTTTATCTGGGTCATCAAATTCAGATTGATTACAGGTAAAGTTAAGGTGGACCAACTAAAGAATAAACTGTTGAGGTGAAGTTTAGTAAATGACAGAATTAAACTTATGAGAAATTTGCACTTGGGTAAAATATAATTCAGGATAATCAAATAAGTCTCCCAAACACAGTGTTCATACTCAACAAAAAATACAAAGAACAGAATCACTGAAATGACATTTCATATTTTATAAACAAGTTGCATTTTTACAATATAATATACCCCTTGGAAATGAAAAGCAGAAAAATCAATAGAGTTGATTTGGGAGAATATCATGAGAAGAGAAAAGTTCTGAAGAATTTTATACCAGTCCTTAGGCAGCTGCCTGTCCATCCACTTGAAAGCATTAGCTTGCCTTTACTGTATTTCTGAGTGTCAGATTTATAGATATACTTCGACTTCTCTTACTTTAAGAAGAAAAATATTAACTCTGTGATGAATTGTATCTTCACTTTTCTTTTTGTTTGCTTTGGGAGGCCAAACACTTGGCGGATATTCAGGGGTCACTCCTAGCTCTGCACTCAGGAAATACTCCTGGCAGTACTTGGGAAATATGGGAATAGAACCCCAGATGCAGATAGGACCTGTAGACTTACTTTTAAAAAATGCTCTTCAAGGGGCCGGGCGGTGGCGCTGGAGGTAAGGTGCCTGCCTTGCCTGCGCTAGCCTAGGACGGACCGCGGTTCGATTCCCCGGCGTCCCATATGGTCCCCCAAGAAGCCAGGAGCAACTTCTGAGCACATAGCCATGAGTAACCCCTGAGCGTCACAGGGTGTGGCCCAAAAACCAAAAAAAAAAAAAAAAATGCTCTTCAAAATCTGTTTAGTGCTCCAGATGGGTTGGGAATGTGGCACAAGTGTTAGAGCCCAAACTTTGCATATGTGAGGCCCTGAGCTAAAAGAGATGAGTTATTTGGTTACCTTTCAGTGCTCTTGTTAACTGCTCTAGCATATAAGTCTTTATAAAGTCGATACTTTTCTAGCCATTGTTTTATTGTCATCAAGATGCCTAAAATGGATTAATATTTAAAAAAAAAGACTGAATAAAATAAAACAGCGACACCGTGGGTAAATTAGAGCTGAAGTTTGCACTTTGTCCCCTCACTCAAGAACTCTTTCCCAACAACTTGAAGAACCAAATCATACCTTTGTGTCATTTTGCATGTGTAGACTTTTTTATTTTGGGGATTTTGGGCCACACCAGGTGATGCTCAGAGGTTACTCCTGGCTACATGCTCAGAAATCGCTCCTGGCTTGGGAAGATCATATGGGACGGAGGGCAAACTGCGGTCAGTCCTGCCACTGTGCCATGGCTCCAGCCCTACATTATAATGTTCCAGTTTTCTTATCGTATCCTTTGTATTGCCACACTAATCACTGTCATTTTTGAGTTGGTATCTAAGTAGTGGCTGTCATGTAATCTCCATTTTGAGACATTCCTTAGAACTCACTGAAGTGATAGGTGTTTTTTCCATTTTGTGGGTGGAAGTTTTCTTTCACATTTGACTTCTCCAGTGGAAAACACTTTTTTTTCTGTCCTGCTTGATGACTGGACAAAGAGCACTTTCAATCTCACTTCATTCTCTCAGTATTTTCTCCCTTTGCAACATCAGGAATAAGACACATTTCAGATGGTTGACTTCTATAAAATGCTTTCTCTCAATATCCGTCAAGATTGTAAAAGTCAAGAATGAACTCTTTTTCAATTGTGATTTTCTATAATCTTGTTTTTGAAGTGTGAATTATGATTTTATTCTTTTTAAAGCTTATTTCCCCCATATTCTAAAGCTGGGAATAAAAGGCTACTCAATTTTATTTTGTGCTTATTTTGAAATAGAGGGTAGTCTCTCTTGCACTGTGAGAATTTACACTCATTCTATCAACAAAATTATGGTGAAATTTATTTTTTCTACTAGTACTTTGGGTTATTAATGTGATATTTACAATTCAATTCTATTTGTTCAATGTGAACAAATGTTGGATAACAATTTTTAGGACATACAAGGAGAGTGTATGAGAGTATATGAGCATACTCATATACTGAAAGAATCTTAGGAAAGGGAATATTATTTTTAAAACTTTCTTTCTAATTCTCTCTGTTTTCTACTATTTTCAGGCCCTAAAATTATTGGGGAAAATCAATTGGAAATAAATTTTTATTTATTTTTATTGCTACTTTCACAGCTATGGAATGAATGGAAAGTCCTTTTTATAGCCATAATTTTTGTTTTAAAAATAAAGAATTAATTCTTTTGACTGTTCGGTCATACCCGGTGGTAGAGCTCTGTGCTCAAAATTTACCCCTAGTTGACTTCGGGGACCTTTTAATTGCTGGATATTGGTCCCGGGTCAGCTGTGTGCAAGAAAAATATCCTTCCTGCTATGCTATTGCTCTGATCCCCCAAGAACTTATCATTTTTATGAAAAACTAATGTTTTCAACTCTTTCTATCAAACTTTTATACAAAAGTTAACAGTCAATTATAATACATATTAAATAATCAATTGAATAAAGCTTTCATCCATTTAAATTTAACCTTCGTACATGATGTTAGCTGGGGGTCTAAGTTCAATTTTTTGCAAGTGGCTAGCCAGTTATGCCAACACAACTTGTTGAAGAGGCTTTCTTTGCACCATTTAGGATGTCTTGCTCCTTTATCAAAAATTAGGTGATTGTATGTCTGGAGAACATTCTCTGAGTATTCAAGCCTGTTCCACTGATCTGAGGGCCTGTCTTTACTCTAATACCATGCTGTTTTGACAACTATTGCTTTGTAGTAAAGTTTAAAGTTGGGGAAAGTAATTTATCCCAAATTCTTTTTCTCAATGATTGCTTTAGCTATTCTAGGGTGTTTATTGTTCCAAATAAATTTCAAAAGTGCCTGATCCACTTCTTTGAAGAATGTCATGTGTATCTTTAGAGGGATCGCATTAAATCAGTACAATGCTTTAAGGAGTATTGTCATTTTAATGATGTTAATCCTGCCAATCCATAAGCAGGGTATGTGTTTTCATTTCCACGTGTCCTCTCTTATTTCTTGGAGCAAAGTTTTATAGTTTTCATTGTATAGGTCCTTCACATTTTTAGTCAAGTTGATTCCAAGATATTTGAGTTTGTGTGGCACAATGTACATTTCTTCCTTATTACTATTGGTGTATAGAAAGGCCAGTGATTTTTGTGTATCAATTTTGTAGCCTGCCACCTTGCTATTTGAGTCTATTGTTTTTAGAAGCTTTTTCATAGAGACTTTAGGGTTTTCTAGGTAGAGTATCATGTCATCTGCAAACAGTGAGAGCTTGATTCTTCCTTTCCTATCTGCATTCCTTTGATATCTTTTTCTTGCCTAATCGCTATAGCAAGTACTTCCAGTGCTATGTTGAATAGGAGTGGTGAGAGAGGACAGCCTTGTCTTGTGCCTGAATTTAGAGGGAAGGCTTTCATTTTTTCTCCATTGAGGACAATATATGCCTCTGGCTTGTGGTAGATGGCCTTAATTATATTGAGAAAGGTTCCTTCCATTCCCATCTTGCTGAGAGTTTTGATCAAGAATGGGTGATGGACCTTATCAAATGCTTTCTCCGCATCTATTGACATGATCATGTGGTTTTTATTTTTCTTGTTGTTGATGTTGTGTATTATGTTGATAGATTTATGGATGTTAAACCATCCTTGCATTCCTGGGATGAAACCTACTAGATCGTAGTGGATAATCTTCTTAATGAGGCACTGAATCCTATTTGCCAGGATTTTGTTAAGGATCTTTGCATCTGCATTCATCAGCGATATTGGTCTGTAATTTTTTTTTCATAGCATCTCTGTCTGGTTTAGGTATCAAGGTGATGTTGGCTTCATAAAAGCTATTTGGAAGTGTTTCCATTTGTTCAATTTCATGAAAGAGTCTTGCCAGGATTGGTAGTAGTTCCTCTTGGAAAGTTTGAAAGAATTCATTAGTGAATCAATCTCGGTCTGGGTTTTGTTTTTGGGCAGACATTTCATTACCATTTTAATTTCATAAATAGTGATGGGGGTGTTTAAATATGCTACATCCTCTTCCTTCAACCGTTGAAGATTATGAGTCCAAGAATTTATCCATTTCTTCCAGGTTCTCATTTTTAGTGGCACATAGTTTCTCAAAGTAGTTTCTGATTACCCTTTGAATCTCTGCCATATCAGTAGTGATCTCTCCTTTTTCATTCCTAATATGAGTAATCAAGTTTCTCTCTTTCTTTGTTAGTATTGCCAGTGGTCTATCAATCTTGTTTATTTTTTCAAAGAACCAACTTCTGCTTTCGTTGATCTTTCAGATTGTTTTTTGGGTTTCACTTCATTGATTTCTGCTCTCAGGTTTGGTATTTCCTTCTGTTTCCCTATTTTTTGGTCCTTTTGTTGAGCACTTTCTAGTTCTATGAGCTGCGTCATTAAGCTACTCAGGTAAGCCCCTTCTTCCTTCCTGATGTGCTTGCAAAGCTATAAATTTTCCTCTGTGTACTGCTTTTGCTGTGTCCCATAAGTTCTGATAGTTTGTGTCTTTATTATCATTTGTTTCCAGGAAACTTTTGATTTCTTTCTTGATTTCATCTCGGACCCACTGGTTATTCAGAATGAGGCTGTTTAACTTCCAGGTGTTAAAGTTTTTTTTCTGTGTCCCTTTGGAATTCACAAATAATTTCAGAGCCTTTTGGTCAGCGAAGTTAGCCTGCAAAATTTCTATCTTCTTGATATTATGGAGGTATCTTTTATGTGCCAGCATGTAGTCTATCCTGGAGAATGTCCCATGTACATTGGAGAAGAATGTGTACCCAGGTTTCTGGGGATGGAGTGTCCTATATATATCCACTAGGCCTCTAACTTCCATTTCTCTTTTCAGGTCTAGTATAGTCTTGTTGGGTTTCAGTCTGGTTGACCTATCCAGTGTTGACAAAGCCGTGTTAAGGTCCCCCACAATTATTGTGTTGTTATTGATATTATTTTTCAGATTTGTCAACAGTTGTATTAAATATTTTGCTGGCCCCTCATTCAGTGCATATATGTCTAGGAGAGTTATTTCTTCCTGCTCTACATACCCCTTGATTAATATAAAATGTCCATCTTTGTCCCTTACAACCTTCCTGAGTATAAAGTTTGCATCATCTGATATTAGTATGGCCACTCCAGCTTTTTTATGGGTGTTGTTTGCTTGGACAATTTTTCCAGCCTTTTATTTATATTTATATATATGTAATATATATAAATATATATAAATATTTATATATTTATATATATATTTATATTTGTTCTGACTATTCAGGTGTGTTTCTTGTAGGCAGCAGAAGGTTGGATTGAGTTTTTTGATCCATTTAGACACTCTGTGTCTCTTAACTGGTGCATTTAGTCCATTGACATTGAGAGAAAGAATTGTCCTGGGAGTTAGTGCCATCTTTATATCAAAGTTTGGTGTGTCTGTTGGTAAACCTTGTCTTAAAGTATGCCGTTCAGTTTTTCTTTTAAGAATGATTTTGAGTCTGTGAAGTTTCTGAGCTGTTGTTTGTCTGTGAAACTATGTATTCTTCCGTCAAACCGGAAAGTAAGTTTTGCTGTGTATAGTATTCTAGGTGAAGCATTCATTCCATTCAGTCTTGTCACAATATCCCACCACTGCTTTCTGGCCTTGAGTGTTTCTGGTGAAAGGTCTGCTGTAAATCTCAAGGATGCTCCCTTGAATGTACTTTCCCTTTATGATCTTGCTGTTTTCACAATTCTGTCTCTATCTGTGGAATTCGTCATTGTGGCTAGGATGTGTCTTGGGGTATTTTTTTCTGGGGTCTCTTTTGGTTGGTACTCTTTGAGCATGCAGGATTTGATCACATATATTCTTTAGCTCTGGAAGTTTCTCTTTAATGATGTTCTTGACCGTTGATTCTTCCTGGAAATTTTCTTCCTGGGTCTCTGGGACTCCAATGATTCTTAAGTTGTTTCTGTTGAGCTTATCATAGACTTCTATTTTTATCTGTTCCCATTCTTTGACTAATTTTTCCATTGTCTGTTCATTTGCTTTAAGTTTTTTGTCCAATCTCTCCTGCTGTATGGAATTGTTATTTATCTCATCTTCTACAGCTCCAATTCTATTCTTAGCTTCTGATACCCTATCCCAGAGCTTATCCATTTTGTCATTCACTTTGTTTACTGAGTTTTTCAGGCCTGTTATTTGACATGTTATTTCAGTTTGGAGTTTTGTGATTTCTGTCTTCATATTTTCTTGGTTCTTGTTAGTGTTTTGTTCAACATGATCCATGTTTTTTTTGAGTTCTTTGGCATCTTCCATATTGCTTGTCTAAAGTCCTTATCTGAGAGGTTGATTGGTTGGTTGGTCATTATCTGGTCATCAAATTGTCATCTTCATTCTCTATGTCAGATGCTGGCCTGCGTTGTTTCCCCATTTTCACACTTTTATTGTAGGTTTTTTTATGTGTGGTGGTGGTATTCATTGGCTAAATGATGTACGCAGCCACACTCCTCTGGCTCCACCCTTTCTGGTGGGACAACTTGCCTCAAAGGGAAGGGAGTCCTCTGTGGATGAAGCCTCTCACAGGATCAAATCTTAGGGTTGAGCATGCAGCAGAGAAGACAGTCTGGAGAGAAATGCTGGGCTTCAGTGATCCAGCACAGTTCTTAGTGTGATTTTTTTCTTCTTGTTGTGATGGTGTTCTTTCCTTAGATAGAGCACAAGGCCGTGTAGCGAAGCGGAGTCGCCGAGCTCTTTGGAGCCTCTTTTCAGCCTACTCCCAAGAGTTTCACATGACAGGACAGGAGTTAGACACACACAGGCAGCACTCACAATTTTTCACAGTCGGTCCCTACTGGGCAAGCGTAGTTTCATAGATTTTCCCAGTCTGACGTCACAAGCAGGGAACTTGGCTTCTGCAAAATACTGCTTATAGCCGGTTTTCATGTTATGAAGTAGTTCCTTGGCGTTCCCTCCCTAGAATGAGCTTCTGGGAGAGCGAGTTTTCTGGAGCCTCTTTTCGGCCCACTCCCAAGAGTTTCACGTGACAGGACAGGAGATAGACACACATAGGTAGCCCTCACAAGTTTTCACAGTCTGAATAAAGCTTTCCTTAAGTAATAGTTAATATCATTTAAGCTAATAATTATTTAATAAAAAATAAAACACTGGGAACTTTCTGAACTAAAAGTCATTTAAACTTACTTGAAGTGTCTTTTTTTTCTGCTTTCTTCTCTATTCTAAACTCTGCTTTTCAATTTTTTTTTTCAATTTTTTGGGGGGCCACATCCATTGACGCTTATGGGTTAATCCTGGCTATGTGCTCAGAAATTGCTCCTGGCTTAGGGGATCATATGGAATGCTGGGGGATTGAACCGCAGTCTGTCCTCGGCTATTGTGCAAGGCAGACACCTTACCGCTTGCACCACTGCTTCAGCCCCTGATTTTCAATGATTTTGTTTAGTACTTCAGTTTAGACCACTTGTGATTACAGTATTATCTTTAAGGGATTTAGAATAGCTTCCAACCTGAATCTACCAACATTTATGTAACCTTTAATAGGTTATTTTTTTATTTTTTTGAATTTGATGTATTTGGTTTTATAATAGTATCATATTTATGTTTTAGACATACAATGTACTATATACCACTTATTCCCTTAACTCAGGGGTCTCAAACTCAATTTACCTGGGTGCTGTAGGAGGCAAAGTCAGGGTGAGGCAGGGCCCCATAAGAGATCTCACAAAAAAAGTTCTCAAACATCATTATTAACAGTTTTAATTATTTCTTCTGAACATGAGTAGAACATTGAGTGAAGATCATGAACACTTCTGAGCATGGCATCTTTCGCTATTCCATGCTGCCAGAGACTTGACAGCACTTCTCACATATCTGAACCACATTTGGCTTTAGAGAGGAAGCAGTTGAGACCCTCAGATGATCATCATTAAGTATAGACCTGTACTTTCGCTTATTAAAATTTAATGTGGAGAATAAGTTTTCACACAAATATGTGCTCCCAAAAAAGGCACATGGTGCGCTTGAACATTCGGGAAAGCTCAGGAAAGCTGGGAGGCAATTCTCTCAAAAATTGCCCATGCAGGTCTGCTTTTTCATTAATCTCCCTGGATATGGCTTTAAGATCAGAGTTGCATTGCAGGTCAATGAGCTCCATTTGATGCACAGAAGGGGCATCTTGCACATCAAAGGAAAAGGGGTCCACAAAAATTTGGAAAGTGGCTCTTTGCTTTTTGAAGTCTGCAAATCTGTGATCAAATTCCTTCTCTAGCTTAAAAATAGCATCAACATATTTCGCACCACTAAATGGTATGCCTGCATCCAAAGTTTCTTGCATGCTGGGAAATGGCAAAGTTTGTCTGAGAGAGCTGGGATTTCCATAACACAAGTTTTGTGGAGAATGCTCTCATGTTGTCATAGGCAGCACTGATAAGCTGCCCCGGGCCTTGTAAAATCTTGTTTAGTACATTCAGCTTATGTGTGATGTCAACAAGGAAATCTAAGTCCATGAGCCATTTGTGATCACTCAACTCAGAAACAGCATTCCCATCCTTCTCCATGAAGACTTTCACTTCTTCTTTCGACTCAAAAATGTTTTTCAGGACATTTCCCTTGCTGAGCCAATGTACCTCAGTGAAATAGAGCACATCTCCATATTTTGACTCCATTTCCTCTAAAAAAGCACTGAACCTCCTGTGCTTTAAGCCCCTGGATCTGATTTGGTTGATGTATTTCACAACAACCTTAATATGTTGTGGAGTGACATTGATTATTTCAGCCTCTTGTTTGCTAATATATGCCTATACTGCTTTGAACTTCCTTTTTCAAATAACTTTTTCTGAATCCCATATACATAGTTTGTGAATATTTGTTCTCATTTGCTTACAGGGATATTATTTATTTCTCCATTGATTTCCTCTTTACCCCAACAATTGTTTAGTAGCATATTGTTGAGTTTCCAGAATTTGATTTTTTATCTATTAGACTTTATAGGATTGTAACTTGAAGACACTTGAAATATTTCTGTTCTTCAAGATATATGGATACTTGTTTTGTGTCTAGCATATGATATTTCTGGGAAAAGTTTATGAGTACTGGAGAAAATATGTAGTCATATTTGGGGGTAGGGGAACTCTATATGTGTTTATTAAGTCTAAAGTTTTCAGTTTTTCCCTGTAAGGCAATTATAACCATACATATGGTTATAATATGTACAATATCTGTATATATATATATATATATATATATTATTTTTTGGCTTTTGGACCACACCTAGTGACATTCGGGCTACTCCTAGCTATGCGCTCAGAAATTGTTCCTGGCTTGGTGGACCATAGGGGATGCCGGGGATCAAACCAGGTCCATTCTGAGTTGGCCACATGCAAGGCAAATGCCCTACTGCTGTGCTTTTGCTCCAGCCCCTTTTATTGATTTGTTTTTTTGTTTTTTTGTTTTTTGTTTTTGGGCCACACCCGGTTACGCTCAGGGGGTTACTCCTGGCTGTCTGCTCAGAAGTTGCTCCTGGCTTGGGGGACCATATGGGACACCGGGGGATCGAACCGTGGTTCGTCCAAGGCTAGAGCAGGCAAGGCAGGCACCTTACCTTTAGCGCCACCGCCTGGCCCCTTTTATTGATATTTTTGTCTTGTGCACTTACTCTCAAGTGGTGAGAAGGGATAAGTTAAACAGTCTTACAGTTGAAATTATTTTTAGACATTTTATTATTTGAGATATTTTGATATTTCTTCATATGCTGTATAAATGTCAATGATTTCTGTATTTTTTTTTTTTTTGGTTTTGGTTTTGGTTCTGGTTTTTGGGTCACACCCAGCTGAGCTCAGAGGTTACTTCTGGCTCTATGCTTAGAAATCGCCCCTGGTAGGCTCAGGGGACCATATGGGATTCTGGGATTCAAAGCACCCTTCTTCTGCATGCAAGGCAAATGCCCTACCTCCATGCTATCTTGATGTGTCAATCTTTTAATTATTTTAACATTCATCTATCTCTCTTAATACCTTTTTAATTTGAAGTATATTTTGTCTAATATAAGTATATTAGACTAAGTAAGGTTTGTTAGGTTTCAGACTGGTTGACCTCTCAAGTGGTGATAATGTAGTGCTGAGTTCTCCCACTATTACTGTGTTGTTATGTCTTCAAGTTAGTCAGCAGTTGTTTTAAATTCTTTGCTAGTCCTAATTGAGTACAAATATATTTAGGAGTGTGATTTCTTTCTGTTGTTCATATCTTTTTGATTATTAAAATATGTCCATATCTGTCCCTTATAATTTTAAGTGTAAAATTCTGTGTTATTTACATTAATATAGCTACTCCAGCTTTTCTAAGCAAGTTATTTTCTAGAATGATTTTCCTCCAACCTTTGAATCTGTGTTTGTTCTGACTATTGAAATGTAGAAAAACATTGGATTCAGTTTTTGATCTATTTTGATCTATTTTGCCTCTATCTTTTAACTGGTGTAGTTAGTCCATTGACTTTGAATGAGAGGGTTGTCATGGGATTTGGTATCATCTGTATTAGGAGTTTGGTGTGTCTTATGGTCTGTCTTATCTTAAAGTAGATATTTCAGTTCATCCTTTAAGGCTGGTTTTGAGTCTGTAAAGTTTCTAAGCTGTTGCTTTTTTCTGTAAAGCATTGTATCCTTCCTTCAAACCTGAATGTAAGTCTGGCTAGGTGAAGTACTCTTGGTGATGTATTAATTTTGTTGAGTTTGTCACTATATCCCACCACTGCCTTTGGGCCTTGAGGGTTTCTTATGACAAATCTGCAGTAAATCTTAGGAATGCTCCTTTCAATGTGATTTCCCATGATTACAAGAATGTTTGTAGTTGGGATCCTGTGACACAGAGAAGGACCTTTTTGCTCCCAGAGCAAAGGAGTTTCAGCTAAGAAGTTTCAGAGACAGCAGTAGTGGTATCCAAGCTGGAGTCTTAAGATTAACTCCAACTGGATTGAGACACTGTGAGCAATATCTTTAGTTTCTTCTAAGACATGGATAATAAAGCACCCTGTAAAACAAAGCCTTCTTTACAAATAGGAAGAAGCACTCCACCTCCCCAGCCTCTCACCCCCACCCCCCCCAACCAGCTCACAGCTTTAAATGAACCTTGCACATTCAGCAAGTCTTGCTTCTGTCTAGGTACCCATCATCTAAAGAAAATCCTTGCCTGAAGAAACTGAGTATTTTATTTCTCTGTTTATTTACTTATTGGTGAAAGATCATCTGGCTGTGTTCAGCTCAGGGTTTTCTCCTGGCTCTATGCTCAGGGACTACTACTGGAAGGGCTCATGGGCCATCTGGGGTGTTGGGGACTGAACTCAGGTTAGCTGCATACGAGGCAAACACCCTAGTGTTTATAGCATCAGGATATAAAATTAAATAAACTAGTATATATAAAGTTGGTAAGTCAGTAGCACAAATAGGTCTATATGTCCTAGATAAAGTAATACATACTGGGGCCAGAGAGATAGCATGGAGGTAAGGCGTTTGCCTTTGCATGCTGAAGGACTGTGGTTTGAATCCCGGCATCCCAAATGGTCCCCTGCGCCTGCCAGGGGCAATTTCTGAGCATAGAGCCAGGAGTAACCCCTGAGCGCAGCCGGGTGTGACCCAAAAACCAAAAAAAAAAAAAAAAAAAAACCAAAAAAAAAAAAAAAAAAAAAAGTAATATATACTACTTAATTTATATCACTTCAAGTTTTGATTCAGAGCTACTGGGCATCTTATTTACCACTGTTATTCATGGTGCTACCATACTGGCAATATATTTACTCACTTAATTGCCTGGAGCTCCTAATTTATGTGGAATAAATTAATAAGTGTAAATCAAGTACAACTAATGTTATAACAGAGTCTAAGGAAATCTCTCCTTTCTTCGGGTGTGGGTATTTAAAGTATTTTAAATAGTGTTTGTTGTCTTGTAAAATCATTAGCACATCATTAACATCTATATCATTTATTCTTACAATTCATTCATTTCATGTCCTATTTCAGTGTAATTCAGTCAGTTCTTTTCTGCTCTAAAATGTTTATTATTTGTTATGTTTCCAACTCTTTTAGAACACTAAAACGGAGTTAACATCTGCATCAAGGGAACTTCTTTTTATCAGTAGTGACTTAGTGACCTAACTCCAGATTGGATTATTCATTCTTTTATCTATAGTCAGGATATACTTACATAATTCAGTGGGAATTTCTCCACTCTTTTTTCTCCTTCAGAAAAAGGAGAAATTTGAAAGATTACAAAATGTCATTCAATAATAAGTCTAAACACTTACCTAATCTATTGCAGTTCAAAGCCTGTAGCTAAATACAGCTGTACAACATCAAAAATAGGGTTTACTGACTATGATTCTAAGTTCCTCCTTGATTGAAGTTACTAAGTGTCAGGATTGCTTCAGTATTAGAATTACCACTCACAGGTATTGCGCAAGTATATCCAAGGCCAGTCTAATTGGAATACAAATTTTTTAGAAGATTGAAATTGAATATAATTTGAATCACTCTGAAAAATAAGTGGAGCACAAGTGAAGTTGTAAGTAGTTTTTAACAACCCATACCTTTTTTTTCATTTCATCTATAAGCTCCAGAAAGGTTTCTAAATAATTTTTTAAAATATGTGGCAGACTTCTTTGCTAGTTATAAACTTATAGACATTAAACATATATAATTTTTATGGAAATATCATATGCTAAAGATTTTATTTGTGAAAACTAAATAATGTGACTTTACAGCAATACAAATAATAAACACTGACAGATGCTTAAAAATCACCATCACTCACAAATAGTGGTGGGTGTAAATGATATTTTGGAATCTGTGCATCAACTGGAATGTGATAGGAAAATATATATAATTCTCACAGTTGTCACTCAGGTTTCCCTAAAATCATTTTGATTTGTTCTCTGCCTTTATAAGTGAAAGTAATGTTAAGTTTCAGTTAGCTTTATACAACTAAAGATCTTATTTTCATCCAAGTTCATGCACCAAAAATGCCTAAGGATACAGAAAGCTGTAAATCTTATTTTCAGTTCTTGAGGAATTTAGAATCTGGTGAAAGCAGTAGGTATCAGGGTGTAACAATGCCAGAAGTAGGGATTCTATCACCCATCAATTTTCTTCTTATCCCTCCAAAATATCTCCAAATAAAACTTTAACTCTGGTGTAATAAAAAAATAACTTTTTATGCCACACAGTGGAAAGAAAACCTCCATATTTTCTGTAGGAGGACAATCTATTTCACATTCCCACTATCCTCTTGCCATTGCTTTCCTGTTACCCTTCCTTTTTTCTCTGGGGAAATCTGGAGCCCTTACTGGCTCAAATAAGAAGCAAATGTATAGATTTAATCCAGACTTACAGAAACACTGTTAAGTCAGCGCTAAGAACCTGGAGACTGAGCAATAAAGTGGCATACTGAGCTGTATGGACACCTTGGAATCATGATGTTCTACATAACATAAAACTCATGCAGTTTTGGGTACATGCCACAGTGTGTACTGCCAAACACATTAAAATGTGAACCTGTTTTTGTTTGTGCAAATGAAGTTAAAAGTTTGATTTAATTAATTTCCCTGAGATGAAGACAGTCTTGATGAGCCTTGGGATCGTTTGCAGATATATATTTTGTTAGTAAAACAATGTTATTTTTGGTTGGATAGATAATACAACAGGTTGAACACTTGCCTTCCATAAGGCTGAGCTAGGTTCAATCCCTGGTATTTTATATGGTTCCCAAATTCAAGGAGTAAACCCTTGAGTGCAGAGCCAGGTGTAATCCTTGAGCAACACTGGGTGTGGCCAAAAACTTCTAAAATAAAAATACTTAAAATATTTATTTTAAGTTAGAATATGCTATTTAATAATGTACTCTTCCTGAAAAATAAAGAAAAAGGAAGAGAAATGCTAATTATTACATTAATTTCTTATATTTAATGGCATGGCCAATCCATTTCATCATTGAATTCTTTAAAAGAAAAAGACTAATATATTTTTCAAAGATTTCTGCAGTTATATTTAATCACATGAAAAGGGAAAACAATAATAATAAAGTAGTATTGAAGTATGAAACATTTCAGAAAATTGGATTTTGTTTGTTTTTAAGTGAAACTATCACTGACAAGAAGTAATTCTAAAACAATATTTTAAAACATTGACAAATACATGTAAAATCATTGTCATAACATTGTAGTCTTTTTTTTTTTGTTTTTTGGGCCACATTCGGCGGTGCTCAGGGGTTACTCCTGGCTGTCTGCTCAGAAATAGCTCCTGGCAGGCACGGGGGGCTATATGGGACACCGGGATTCGAACCAACCACCGTTGGTCCTGGATCGACTGCTTGCAAGGCAAACGCCGCTGTGCTATCTCTCCAGGCCCATAACATTGTAGTCTTTAGTCATCAGAAAAAAATCATTTAGAAACTTAAGCTATAGTTAAACTTTTTTCCAGTCTGTCCCTTTCTATCCCAATTTTTATTTGTTTTGTTTCCATTTACTTTTAATTACCATTAACTAAAAAATAAACACAGGTGATAAATAGGTGTTGCTACTTATATAATATTTTACATATAAATGTAAGAGTGATATCATTTTAAAACTGTCACCAAAAATTAGGAAATGGGTAAAAATAATACCATATGTAACTATAAATAACATCAATTTTCTATATAATAAGCATATATTTTAAATATATATAATAAATATATATAAATGATAAAGACATTATAGGATGAGGCAGGAAGGTAAAATTTATCAGGTAATAATCTAATATAAAATGTCATTGGAATACTAAATTATGAAAAGTATTTAAAAAATTATGAGACATTTAGTGTTCCTTCTTTTTCATTGGAAAATTTCATTGACTAACACAATAGATTATTTGTGCAATCACCTACGATATCTTGGTTCATTTTAAACTTGGACAGTTATGAGTACAATTGCCATGAGCATCTGTTTATTGATTTTTATGTAAATATTTAAAGGATTTCCATATTCTTTGAGCAGAAATTTTAGAGTTGATTTGCCCCATCAAGTGGGATAATATGTTTCATCCTTAAAAAAACTACCAAAATGTTTAGTGGCAATACCATTTTGTATTCAGACCAAGGGTATGAGGTGCTATTAATAAGTGAAAGAAACAAATTTTAGAGGAATACACTTGATTCTAACTACATGCTATTCCAGGAAAAGAGGGAAAAAAATCATGGGAACAGTAAAAAGATCAGTTATTACCAGAGTTTGGGGATGTATGAAGAATATAATAGTGGGGATGTAAGATGTTTAGGACAATGAAATTTCTCTGTATGAGAAGCTCTAAAGGAAAAGGATGCCATTGTACTTTTGTCTAAACCTGTAGGATGCACAATGTCCACATTGTGGACAGTGGGTGATGTTTCCATGTAGGTATGTACTCTGTGCTAACAAATGAGTAAGTCTAACAGGGGGTGTTATAATTAGGGAAGATATATATATATATATATATATATATATATATATATATATATATATATATATATACTGGTGAAGGACTATGTGAGAAATTTCAACCTTTCTTTTAATTTTGTTCTGACCTTAAATGGCTTTTCTAATAAAGTTTTAAATTAAAATATAAAATAAAATCTATGGTGATAGATTAAATGTTGATCTCAAAAAGCTACAAAGAAAAGAGAACTAAATCCCTACAAAAAAAAATGAAAGAACTTTGAAATTGGCTTTTGAAGATAAGTTTTCATATTTATTTATGCCTTCAATTCTCTGCACCTTTTACGGTCCCCCACTTCTGCTAGCCAGATGAGGCCAAAACCAACAAAGTAATTGCTGAGTATCCCTCAACCAATGGTGACGGGAAAATTATTATATTAACAAGGATTCTACCATTATTTCAGGTTTTAGAAATCTAGCTGAATGAATAATATTTCTGATAAGATCTTTTCTTTCTCTGGTCCTTTCTATACCACTCACAAGCTTGAACATACTATAAAATGTTAAAAATGTTACCCTTTATAGCTTGGTTAAAAGAATAAGATATTGGGATTGGAGAAATAGTGCAGTAGATAATGTACATGAATAACATATTAATTTGCTTTCTTAAATTCAAACACCTTTCATGGAGGGATCTATTCAATTTATAACCTTTGAAAAAAGATTTGTTTATATTAAAGCACATTCATGTAAATACCACACTAACATCACTATTTCAGCTTACAGCACTATTTACCATATTATCACATTAAGGTTTCAAGATCATTTTTATTTCCCATAGCTTATAAATCTAGACAGTGACTTTGTTTTAGGGTGAAAATATTGTTAACATTTGTATTTGTTGTAATGGGGGAGTGGGCCATACCCTGCAGTGCTCAGGGGTTACCTCTGGCTCTGTGCTCAGAAATCACTCCTGGCAGGCTCTGGGTTTATATGGGATACCATAAGGTATATAAATAATGTATGTGTATATATATATATATATATATATATATATATATATATATATATATATAAAATTTTAGGTTGGCCAAGTGCAAAGCAAATGCCCTTCCACTGTGCTATCACTACAGCCCTTCACTTGTTGCATTTGAAAGATTCTTTCAAAGGAGTTATTTAATATGGTTTTAAATAGAAGATGCAAGAAACGATAATAACAAAACATATTCTTACTGTAATTAATTTTAATGTCATGACATAGTGAATTGAAGAAGGTAAAATTTTTCCATTTATAGGGACCACATGTTCTGAAATGGATGTTCTAATTCCAGATGAATTGGTAATACGTGATCTTTGGCACATTGTTTATTGGAATTTGCTTGAACTTTTTATACATTATTTACTAAGTAAATATATAGACACAGACTTAAGATCAATTGCAGTGTTAATTCTCCCTTGATAAATTACAATGTAATTTTCTAGCTTACTAATTTCACTAAAGAAGGTAATCACTGGAGCAAAAGTCTAATCAGCTGCCAATCAGGATTCCTTGAAGTGCAGAATATGAAATATTGAAGAGAATTTTATAACTCATAAAAGCACTTATGTTCTATTATATGTCATAAAACCTGTGATGAAAATCTAACACTGATGAAGCAAGCTTATTTCTCAAGTGCTTTTTCCAAACAAACAGCTTTCACATTCAGCCAATTCTTTCATTAATATTCAAGTCTATTAATATAGTTCCATTATATTATCCATTACACTGTCATTATATTACCCAGCTATAGTAGGATAATTAGTTATATATAAATGCCAATCAAAAACTCAGTGGAATCATCATAGAACTTATAATAAGGTATTTTTCTTTCCCTAGAAAAAAATTGTCTCTCTGATAATACTACAGTGGATCTTTGTTTTTATGTTATAGAAACAAGGCAGCACATTTTACTTTCACCCTTTGAATTATTTATGATGCCATTAAGTCTTTATTTCTAACACAATGGTACACAATTTCATGAGGAACAACTACTATTTGAAGTCAGTAATTCACTTATTACTTAATATTTTAGTATCAGACTAAAGTTATTGTCCTGTCGCACTATAAATATAATTTTGAAGTTACATTTCTCCGTTATACCATCTTTCTTTCTGTTCAAACAAAGCCATTACCAGTGTGCTTACATTTTTTATCTGCCTTCATAGATAAATGTGAATTTCTGGAGTTTCTTGTTGATGGAGAGGTAGGAAGTGCTTTCAGCCATTTGAATATGTACTATTATTTTTCTTCATAAACCTATTGATTATGAACACTGTGAAATTCCTCATGCACCTTCATAATGATCAGCACTTTCTAACGAATTTGAAATAATCCTTATTAAAATATCCCATATTTATTGGTCTTGACTGTGGTTCCAACAACTATAAAATACTTTTTTTTTTTTTTTGGTTTTTGGGTCACACCTGGCGGTGCTCAGGAGTTACTCCTGGCTATCTGCTCAGAAATCGCTCCTGGCAGGCACGGGGGACCATATGGGACACTGGGATTCGAACCAACCACCTTTGGTCCTGGATCGGCTGCTTGCAAGGCAAACGCCGCTATGCTATCTCTCGGGGCCCAAATACTTTTAATAAATTACTTTATTTTTTGTAAAAATAATTGATTGAAAAGTTCTTAAAGTTTTACCAGTTACATTTTTAGATATTTAAATAAGTTATTCAGTTTATTTACTTGATTTTTATTTCAGCAGCTGTTGCTTTCTTCTTTCTTCCCATTTTAAAACATTCAAGACACTCAGATGGTTTTTATTAATAATGCTAATGGTGAACACACAAAAAATTTCAGTAGCGTAGAGGGTGTTTTGATAAAAAGGGACAATGCATTTGCAATGGGGAAAATGGAACATTGTGATGGCTGGCTGTATTGACTGTGCTCAGGGATTCTAACATTGTCATGAAGGGATTATTTCTGGTAGTATTTAGATGACTAGGTATCATATGTAATACCAGAGATTTAATGGGTGTTGCAAGAGAAGAACCTTATCTCCTGTACTCTTTCTGGCTCATAAGACATTTATTTGTACTAGTTAGGGCCAGGGAGATACTCAAAGAACTGGAGAACATGCTGTGCATGCTGGAGCTTGATCTGGCATGGCATGATCCCTGAAATACAAACAGGAATGTTTATCAAGATTTAAACTAAAAGTTCTTATGAGCAAATAAGCAAAAGCAAAAGCAAACTCAAAAAATCTAAGTGCCAGTTTTAATGCTAAAAAATAAAATATTTCAATACATTTAATGTCATATTTTGGTACATTTAGTGTACTTCAACACATTTAACATATTTCAATACATTTAATTTCAATGCATTGAAAAGGTGAAAGAGGATCTGGAGTGGTATTACAGATTGTAGAGCAGTTGTCTTACATGTTCAATCCCTGGCACTACATATGGTTTCCAAGCACCACCAGGAGTGATCCCTGAGCAATGATCACGGATTAAAAAATGAACAAAGCAAAATTAGAAAAGAAAGAGAAATAAAGAATAAAAGGATGAAAGGAAAGAGTAGGAAAAAACCATCGAAGAAAGAAAAAGAAAAAAGAATGAGGAAGAAAGAAAAGGAAAAAATAAGAACAAAAAATAGAAAGATAACAAAGAGGGTCTGGAGCAATAGCACAGCAGGAAGAGCTTTTATTTTGCACACTGCTGGCAATCCCAGCATCCCATGTGTTTTCCCCCAGCCTATATGGAGTGATTTCTGTGTGCAGAGCCAGGAGTAACCCCTAAGCACCACCAGATGTAGTCCAAAAACAAACAAACAATAGGAGGGAGAAGGGGGACGAGAGTGCATAGGGATATTGTTTTTTAAATATATGATGAACATTATTTTGTATATGAATAAAATTTAATTTGTAATTTTAATGCTTTATAATATTTTATAGACTATATATAATTATATATTCAGCTAAGACCCTCACTATTATTCTAGAAGAATCTTTAAGACTCAATGTCATTATCCAATTGTAATCAAATTAATCTACTATCAGAACCCAATTAATCTACTAGTAACAGGTATTTAAGTTCTTGTCTCATCTAGAAAATATATAAAGATGAGGATAAAAATCCAAATTTTTTTCAAATTGTATAATGCAGTAGGTCTATATGTTAACCTCTGACATGTTTTTTAGGGAATATTCACAGATCTGGGAACCTGCAGGTGTGTATGAATTCCTCTACTTCATGTTCAAAACCATCCATACAAAGGCTTCCACCTCCCTCACCAGTTTTGTTTAAAAAAAGTTTACATCTTAGGCACTAGACAGAAATAAAAAGAATTACATGCTTTAGTGTCAATCATGCTTTTATTTTATTTTTTTTCTGTCATGGGTTCAGTTAACACTGACATGACACATGAGCCATCTGGAAAGAGAAAAGGATTTTAGAGATTAGTGAGGTCAGGGTTAGCAGAACTTGTTTTAAAGGAGGTACAGTAAATTTTATTAGATATTGATCAGCACTGATATCTACAAGCTTTGTTCTCAGGAGATTACCAATTTAAGTCTCGAGGGGAAGACTCATAGTTATTGCTTATAGCTTATAGTCTCTCTTTTCTGAACCATTATCACAGTCTTAGTGGGAGAATAAGCAAGAAATATTTCCTAAAAGATTAGGAAGGGCATCTCAAACTTAGACCTATGAATTAAGTTTCGGGTTTCACATTTATTGAATGGTTAGCAAAGATTTGAAAATGGAGCTTGACCGTGAGACTGAGCACATATATAGAGGCTAAAATCTTGGTGCAGTTCTCTAAGTTTGTTCTTAGATTGGGTATAATGGACACCAAGTTTAGAATCCTGAAACTAATATCAGAAGATTCTTTTTGATAGCATCTACATGTAGGCTTGATTCTCATTGAGTCTCAGTCTGGGTGGTTCTGGGACTATAGAGTAAATATACTTGTCTCTTGCTACTGGATACGATCTGAGACTGACATATACTGATTAAACACTTGTTTTTGCAAGGCTTCTGTATTGAAACTTTAATTTGAGCCAACAGTTTTATTCTCAGGAGAATCATTCACATAATCAGGATTGAGGTAGCAAGTATAAGCATGAATTTTGCAACTTATTTTTATTTCCTCAGCATAATACATTCTTTTGTAAATCTCAGTGAACTTATTCCATGTGTTTGTATGGAACCTCATGATGGTTACTTGAACAATTAGATAGGTGTTTTTCCATACTTAAAAGAAACTAGGGGGCTGAAGCAATAGCACAGCAGGTAGGGCATTTGCCTTGCATGTGGCTAACTGAGGTTCGATCCCAAAACTCATCACGAGTGATTCCTGAGCGCAGAGCCAGGAGTATCCCCTGAGTACCTCCAGGTGTGGCTCAAAAACCAAAAAAGAAAAAAATGAAAATTAGGTATGTATGACTGAGGTATACAGTGTTCGCCATCTTTTTTTTTTTGGTTTTTTGGACCACACCCATTTGATGTTCAGAGGTTACTCCTGGCTAAGCAATCAGAAATTGCCCCTGGCTTGGGGGGACCATATGGGATGCTGGGGGATCAAACCGTTGCCCTTCCTTGGCATACACCTTACCTCTAGCGCCACCTTGCCGACCCCAAGTGTTCGCATCTTATTAGGTCAACATACTCTATTCTGACTTTAACTGTTAAAATGCTAGTTATCATTATGGACTTCCAATTTCCTTCAGGTTCAATTGTTATCTCACTATCTAGATCTTTTACCTTAAGGTAAACTGGAAAAACAACATTGATAATAATTTCCTAAACCCTGTACCCCCCATTTTTTAATCTTTAGCCTTTTAATAAGTGATCATGGAGATTAGAATTTATAATATGTTAGTGATGTTAACCATGAGAAATTTAGAATTCTATAGTCAAAAATTAATAATTTCTGTTTTTCTTATGAATTTAAAAATAAAAATCTGACTTTTTTATGTCTTACATAAAAACAATATTTGATGGCAACCCGTGAACTATTCCTCTATAGTCATATAATCCTAACACAGATTAATTCCTTTTGTCTTTTGTATTGTTTCCCCACCAAAGAAGAGGGTTTTATAAAGAAAAGATTTAAACTCATTGCATTGTCCAGATAGTTATGAATACGTGTACATAAAGTATAACTTTTATAATGACTTTTATAATATAATAATTTTATAACTTTTATAATTTTAAGTGAAAGACTTAAATGTAAATTAAGCTCATGTCACTTAAACTATGATAATCATTAAAAATGATAGCAAGAGATATAATTATAGTCTGTTTTTAGACGGAGAGCTGAACATTATCAATAGATACATTATTGAAACCAAGTTAGTAGAATATAATAGAGCAAATGAGATGGACTCTCTGAGCTACTACAGTTTTACATAGAAAAAGGGCATTCATCTTTGTTATGGAAATGGTACTTTATATTTTATTTTCCTGTCATTGATTTATTATAAATATTTTCATAAAGTATAAGGTAGTTGATTACTGAGTCTTTGAAATTTTTTAACATAAAGTACTATTAGTTTTTAATCAGTGACTTTCAGTGTCTGTTATATTAATATTACTTTTATCAAAATTTCAGTGTAGCTAATTTGCCAAAATATTTTCATATATATGACATCAATAAGATGTTCTTTTTTCCATATTGTTTGACTATTGAAGATTTTGTAGACTTACAGCTACCATACATATAATTTTTATTACTATTCTTTGAGTAAGAATTTTATTTATATTAAATTGTGACTATTTTAGGGGGTACAGCTTCAAGTCACTTCTAAATATATTCTACTACATAATACCAATCACCAAAGCACAGTTCTCTTTTCACCACAATCCTCAGGCCTCCACCCACCTTTGGTCCCTCATTCTCCTTTCCCTTCTGCTAATCTTAGTTCTTGGTTTGACAGCATGAGTTTTATATTGTTTGTTTGTTAGCTAGCTTTGTTTCTCTAGATTCCACAAGTTAGTGAGTTTATATGGCATTTTGTTTCCTAACTTATTTTCACTTAAAATGAATCAATTTAGATCTATCCATCTTACAACGTTTATCAAATTATTTGATCACTGCTTTAAACAATAAAATAAAAAATAATATTTTGGAACTATAAAATACCACCAAGGGTTTTCCTTCACAAGGACATTTAGTTAACATTTCAGCTTATGAATGCATTTGTATACCATATTAGAAGGTCCTAAACTCATTATGGACTACCAAATTAAAGGAATTCCAAAGCTGACAACTTTTTGTTTGTTTGTTTGTTTGTTTGGGTCACACTTGGAAGTGCTCAGGGGTTACTCCTGGCTCTAGGCTCAGAAATAGCTCCTGGCAGGCTCGGGGAACCATATGGGATGTCGGGATTCGAACCACCATCCTTCTGCATGCAAGGCAAACAAATTCCCTACCTCCATGCTATCACTCCGGCCCCAAAGTTGAAGACTTTTTGACAAAACTAACTGCAAGATTATATAAATGTCTACCTAAACTGATAGTTCTAACCTGTTTCCTCATCCTTGGCAAAGTCATTCTGGCTACATTTGGCCTTCCATCCATTTTTCTCAGTCTTATTTTTATGTATGTCAAGGCTGGGAAGGAATTATTGGGCTTTTAAATATAGTGTGTTCTTTACACTGGAATTCCAGTGTTATAATGAAGTTATAATGAAGCCATTCCTTACCCATATGATACTATAGCAGTTTAGTGTCATGCATGATGTTTGGAGTCAAACCACCCAGAATGTTTTATCTGCAAACCATCATTAATTAATCTTGACTGTCCTTGTGTCAAATTTTTAACCCTCTCTGGCCTAGCTTGCAAGCATTAAAAATGGAGTTTTTTTTCTTATTCACATCATAAACTCACTTTAAGACTTAAATGGTCCAATATGTAACAGACTAATAGGCCTCCCTGTATTCCCTGGACCCTCTTCAGACAACACTGACTGAGCACATTTCCCCCTGCTGCTCGCTTTCCTTTTGACTGCAGGAACATTGTTGGCTCATTCACAAGGCAAACTGGAAGTCTATGAAATCAAGAACTCTCAAAGCTGTTTCTTATTTGGAATAATTCTGACGCACTTTGTGCACATTTTCCAGAGTTCCCTGGCAGTTGAGTCTCAGTTGCCCATAGATCTTAACTGTTTGATAAGCTTTTATGCTTCCTCATCTAATTTCTTCTTTCCTAGCTGGCTTTCCTGGGGTTTTCTTTCAGATAAATTACTTACACTCCAATCTCTATCTTACTTAGGCTTTACTTCAGAGAAAGCTCAAAATGAGAACTATGAAAGGCACAACACATATTGATTGACACATAATTAATAATAATATGATTAATTCCAGAAGATATGTAGTTACCCACACAAAAATTAAGGAGCTATATTTTTTGTTAGGCCACCTTCCTGGTTGCCATCTCTGCTATGGTTATTTTTCATTCTCTTGTTTCAAAGCTTTCTATTGAAACTTTGTTTTCTGTTTAAACAGAGGGAGACTGTTTGGCAGGAATATTTAGACAATGGCTTTAAGTCACTGATTTTTTTTCTACCTTTTAAAATGATCGACAGGCTGGCATGTTTGTTTTTCTGAAAATAATAAAAATCATCATTTTCATGCGCAGGGTTAAACCTTTGTATTTGTATCTAGCAGCCTTATAGAACAGTTCTTTATTTCACATGCACACACACTGTTCTGTTTCCTCCTTTTAGCGAATATTGAACATTGATAGTACGTTATGATAAATTAACTTTTATATCTTTGGAGGCCAAGAATCTTGGATAAAGCCGCAGTAACATCTTAGGCAAACTGGAAAGCATTAGATTTACACCTGTAACTCATTAATTTGGACAAAGGATTAGATTTCACAGAAAGCAATTACTAGGATGGATTGAGTTCTTTTCATACACAGTGGTGTATTTTTTTTAATTGTAAGACTGTTTTGAATATTTTCTCTAACCATAGATGCCTTTGGCAATACCCAGAATGGTTCCCATCAGTGTTTCTTGTTTTTTAGTCTAACTATGAATGTCTACATTAAAAAAATTAGATTAGATGAAAATACCACCCTCTATGTTATCTCTTTCATCTCTTCCTTGTAGGACAGAGTGAGGGGGTGCACCCAGTAGGGTTCAAGGCTTTTCCTGACTCTGTTCAGGAGTAACCGTTGGAAAGTGGTGTTAAGATTCAAACAGGGGTGAGCTTCATGCTGGACAAGTGTTTACCTCCTAAATTAGCTCTCCTTAACAATTTATTATTATTATTATTATTATTATTATTATTATTATTATTTGGTTTGGGGTGGGGGGGGGGTCACACCATCATTGCTAAGGAGTTGCTCCTGGCTCTGCACTTCTGACTGGGTAAGAGGAACTAAATGAAATTCTGGGGATCGAACCTGGGTTTACTATGTGCAAAACTAGTGCCTAACCTGTTGTACTACCTCTCCATCCCGAAGAGTATAAATCATTATTAGTAGAGTGAACATGTCAGTTACGAAGCATAAATTAATTTCTCAAATGCAAAACTTTTTTTTCTTTTTGGGTCACACATAGCGATGCTCAGGGGTTACTCCTGACTATGCGCTCAGAAATCACTCCTGGCTTGGGGGACCATATGGGATGCCAGGGATCAAACTGTGGTCCATCCTAGGTTAGCTTGTGCAAGGCAAACACCCTACTGCTTGCGCCACCACTCCAGTCCTGAAAAACTTATTTTTAACTAAGAATAGATACTGTAGGAACAGAGTTGTAGCACAGTGGTAGAGCATTTGTCTTGCACACTCTGACCCACCACTGACGTGGGTTCAATCCCCGGCATCCCGTATGGCCTCCCAAGCCAAGAGCAATCAATTTCTAAACAGAGCCAACAAATGGTGTTGGCACAACTGGCTAGCCACTTGCAAAAAATTGAACTTAGACCCCCAGCTAACATCATGTACGAAGGTAAAATCCAAATGGATTAAAGACCTCGATATCAGACCCAAAACCATAAGATATATAGAACAACACATAGGCAAAACACTCCAGGACATTGAGACTACAGGTATATTCAAGGAGGAAACTGCACTCTCCAAGCAAGTGAAAGCAGAGATTAACAGATGGGAATATATTAAGCTGAGAAGCTTCTGCACCTCAAAGGAAATAGTGCCCAGGAAACAAGAGCCCCCCACTGAGTGGGAGAAACTATTCACCCAATACCCATCAGATAAGGGGCTAATCTCCAAAATATACAAGGCACTGACAGAACTTTACAAGAAAAAACATCGAATCCCATCAAAAAATGGGGAGAAGAAATGGACAGACACTTTGACAAAGAAGAAATACAGATGGCCAAAAGACACATGAAAAAATGCTCCACATCACTAATCATCAGGGAGATGCAAATCAAAATAACTATGAGGTACCACCTCACACCACAGAGACTGGCACACATCACAAAGACTGAGAATAAACAGTGTTGGCGGGGATGTAGAGAGAAAGGAACTCTTATCCACTGCTGGTGGGAATGCCGTCTAGTTCAGCCTTTATGGAAAGCGATATGGAGATTCCTCCAAAAACTGGAAATCAAGCTCCCATATGATCCAGCTATACCACTCCTAGGAATATACCCGAGGAACACAAAAATACAATACAAAAACCCCTTCCTTACACCTATATTCATTGCAGCACTATTTACCATAGCAAGACTCTGGAAACAACCAAGATGCCCTTCAACAGATGAATGGCTAAAGAAACTGTGGTACATATACACAATGGAATATTATGCAGCTTTCAGGAGAAATGAAATCATGAAATTTTCCTATACATGGATGTACACGGAATCTATTATGCTGAGTGAAATAAGTCAGAGAGAGAGAGAGAAAAACGCAGAATGGTCTCACTCATCTATGGGTTTTAAGAAAAATGAAAGACATTCTTGCAATAATTATTTTCTTTTTTTTTTTTTTTTTTGGTTTTTGGGCCACACCCATTTGGCGCTCAGGGATTACTCCTGGCTATGCGCTCAGAAATCGCCCCTGGCTTGGGGGGACCATATGGGACGCCGGGGGAATCGAACTGCTGTCCGTCCTACACTAGCACTTGCAAGGCAGACACCTTACCTCTAGCGCCACCTTCCCGGCCCCGCAATAATTATTTTCAGACACAAAAGAGAAAAGAGCTGGAAGTTACAGCTCACCTCAGGAAGCTCACCACAAAGAGTGATGAGTTTAGTTAGAGAAATAACTACATTTTGAACTGTCTTAATAATGAGAATGTATGAGGGAAATAAAAAGCCTGTTTAGAGTACAGGCGGGGGTCGGGTGGGGAGGAGGGAGATTTGGGACATTGGTGATGGGAACGTTGCACTGGTGATGGGTGGTGTTCTTTACAGGACTGAAACCCAAACACAATCATGTATGTAATCAAGGTGTTTAAACAAAAAATATATATAAAAAAGAATAACCCGAGTTCCATTGGGTGTGACCCCCCAAAAAATGAATAGATACTGTATATATGTTTTGTTTTATAAATGTACTTTTATTTGTGTTCATGTCTGTGTTTTACATCTGTAGTTACACATTTGTTAGAAGTTATCTATTTATGCACAAGTTAAGGATGAATAAATTCATCTTTTTTCAGTTAGCTCGTGCATTAGCACTTCCTTTTTTCTCAAATATCATTTTTCACGTATTTCGATAGCATTTTGCCAAATTATAAATGGAGGAAGTTTATGTTAGCTTATTTTTTGCCTTGTTTTTAGTTTCACAAATATTTATTCTTTTCTCTTCTCTTCTGCCTAATGCAGCAGAATATCCATATGTGTTAGGCCTATGTGTAAGTGCATTTTATATTTTTGTTTATTAATAAAAATTAAAAATTATAAATAAACCCCCTGAAATCACTCAGTAAAACTCTATTGACCAACTTTCACTCAAAACTATGGCTTGTGTGCATTTAGGCTACAATGAATTAATTGACTTGCTACGGAATGATAGTAGCTATCTTAAATCCCACAGATTCCTGGGATGTTTTCATTTTCAAAGTAGCTGTGTTTGGCTTAATACGCATGGGCTCATCCTAACTCCTGGAAAGTATAATCAGGGGAGATTAATGGGCATCTTTCTTCTATTAAACGAGAAAAGAAAGGTTTTAGAGTATGTGATACTTTCCCAGAGACACAGAGCTACATCAAAGATGAGAGTCAAAGTAGATGTTACTTTTCCCATATTCAATCTATTTTCCTTTATCCTAGTTGTTCTGCTGAAGTGGGGCTAGTTGGTGCTTTACTTGGCCATATTGATATAGCAAATGTCAGAAAGATGAATACTCTAAAGGACATCAGGAATGTATGTCCTACTTTGTACGCTGGAATACAGCAGACAGAAAACTTGTCTTGTGTGCGGCCACCCTGGGTTCAATATCTGGAAACCCTCAAATAGTTTTCAAGATCACAAGGAGTGATCCTTGAGCACAGAGCTAGCAATAAACTCTGAGCATCTCCAGGTATGCCCCAAAGAAAAAAAAACAAATTTCCTTCCTCTATCTCACTTATACTTGACAGTTAGTATGGCAAAGAAATTCATAGGACTACTTTGTAATCTCATTGCATCAATTCTAACTTTGAGTGTGTTTGGGCCAGAAATTTTGGGTTTCTGGGCTGTAATCTCCTAAATCTAGGTTTGCTCCTAAATCTGTGCTTGAGGGATTGCTTCTGGCATTCCCCTGTTGTGAAAATTTACTTACATCTTAACATCCATGAACCAATAAATTAAAAAAAAATTCTTAATAGCACAGAGAAAATGCTAACCATATACAGCAGAGAAGAATTTTTAAGATGAGAAGTCCAAAATTATAATACACTCAGTAGCCCTTTTGTTTGCATTATAAATAATATCTGTGTCTTGTGATTATCTGGAGAAATGCCATTTATGAGCATGATTTCAACTCAGAAACTATTCTGATGGAAATGAAAGGTATGATTATTGTGTGAGTTGTATTGTTGTAATTTGTTTAGTTTCTAGTATTCTTAGTATATAATTTTGGACTTCTCATCTTAAAAATTATCCTCTGCTTTAATATTAGTATTTTCTCTGCTATTAAGAATATATTTTTAATTTATTTGTTCATGGATGTTAAGATGTAAGTGAATTTTCACAACATTATGAATCTTACAGCCTCTTCATTAGATAGTATATGTGCTTGTACAACATTTGTAATTCAGAGAATTCTGTATACATATATAGACAAAGGCATACACATTCTCAGAAAACTGAGGATTGGATACTGGTAGCCATATTGTCATTTCAAATATCTGTGCTTTATTTTACATTTTCCACTGTATTAGCATTATGGATTTTTAAGTTCATGTACCAAAGAAGATTTACATAATTTTCAGTATGTTGATTAAAATCATTTAAAAATAAAATCTAATATTAAAGTTACAGTGCCTCAATCACTGATTCCAGTTAGCAACCATCTCTTTAATGTGTTATTACTTATTCATTAATTGAATCCCTTTAATTTTATAATCTGTTCTTGGCAATTGTGGCTTATTTGGTGCTTGTTACAGTCTTTTTAGACAAGAAAATAAAGTCAGATGAAAAACCTTAACACCAGCTGGAAATAAACCAGTAGTTTCTATTTGGAATTGGCAGAGTAAAGTACTACAGGGCTACATGGCAAGAAATACAAGCCAGAACTGTTACATATTGTGAGAAAAAATTATATATCTCTGGAGTTTGGGCCTATTATGTAGATGGTTTTAGTGTGTGTGTGTGTGTGTGTGTGTGTGTGTGTGTGTGTGAGTACTTTGAGTGTTTTGTTTTTGTTTTTGGTCTATGTTTTTTTCCACCTATATGGCTGGACAAGAATTCTACAATTATTATCACAAATCATTATATATCTTTCTGGTTGTGATAAGAACCTTAAACATAAAACAATGTAGAACAGATATGAAAAAACCTTTTGGGGAAGCTTATTTTTGTTATTTTAAAATTTTCCTTTACTAGTATTAGTTCAAGAACATGGTAATTCTAGGGGATTAGCAGTTTTTATCAGACCACCCAGGAAAAAATTATGCTCTACCAAGAAAGAACCCATTGGCTTGTACTGACTCGCCTCTGACTTCTCAGACACTAGTTTTAGTAAGGAGATTTTTTTTTTAATATAGAAAAAAAATGATTCGGTATTACTTAACATCAGAGAAATACAAATCAAAATCAAAACAAATTGTGATATCATCTTTTACCAGTAAGACAGGCACATATCAAGATAAACAAATGAAACTAGTGTTGTTGGTAAGGAGATCCTGTGTGCTTTTGCATTCTGGGCTTATTTCTACCCTCTTTCAATAAAATATACACACTATTTTTTTTAAGTTTGTTAAATACTTTATGACTTTAATTAAATTTTTTCATGTCTATCTTGAGTTGTTTATTCAGGACCTGACTTTTAAGATTGAATATATAAAATGTATGTTATTATCTCTTCAATTTAAAAGCAAATTAAAAAATTAAAAATAGAGAATGGAGCTATTGTAGAGTGGGTAGGGCATTTGCCTTGCTGACTATTTTGATTCCTGGCATCCCATATGAACACTCCACTAGCACCACCAAGAGTAATTCCTAAGCACAGAGACAAAAGTAACCCTTGAGCTCCACCAAGTATGGCCCTAAAAGCAAAAAAAATTGATAAATAAGTAAATAAATAAATAAATAAATAAGTGATGTAGCTATAATAGTTACTTGATAATCTAACCTTACTAATATCAAATTATCTGAATACTATTCCTTCAGTAAAGAATCTCTCTCTTTTTTTTTATTTTGAGCCACACCCAGTGACGCTCAGGGATTACTCCTGGCTATGCACTCAGAAATTGCTCCTGGCTCAGAAAAACATATGAGATGTGGGGAATCAAACTGTGATTCGTCCTAGGTCAGATGCCTGCAAAGCAAATGTCCTACCACTGCGCCACAAGCTCTGGCCCCAGAATTTCATTTCTAAGATGATTAGGGGTAAATGATGGGTTTATAATTTCTGTGACAAGACAATTTGAAATCAGTATGTCTAATTATTTTCTTTAAGTATGGTTTTGCAGATAAGATTAAATTCTTGTTAATTATTCTTTTTTTCTAAGGTTAATCATTGTGGAAAAATTAGGTTAAACCTTATCACTGAATCTTAGAATTTTCTGTCTTAAAAGATATCTTGGAGCTGGAGCAGTGGCACGGCAGTAGGGCATTTGCCTTGCATGCGGCTGACCAAGGACAGACCATGGTTAGATATCCCGGTGTCCCATATGGTCCCCCAAGCCAGGAGTGATATCTGACCACTTAGCCAGGAGCAATCCCTGAGCATCACTAGGTGCCCCCCGCCAAAGACATCTTGACCTTAAAATCTCAATATATTTTGTTTGTTTTGGGATCACACTCAGCAGCACTCAGGGGTTACTCCTGGCTCTACACTCAGAAATCGCTCCTGACTGGCTCAGGGGACCATCTGGGATGCTGGGATTCGAACCACTGTCCTTCTGCATGCATGGCAAACACCTTACCCCCATGCTCTCTCTCCGGCTCCAACTCTCAAATTTTTTTTTTTTTTTTTGGTTTTTGGGCCACACCCTGTGACGCTCAAGGGTTACTCCTGGCTATGCGCTCAGAAGTTGCTCCTGGCTTCTTGGGGGACCATATGGGACGCCAGGGGATCGAACCACGGTCCATCCTAGGCTAGCGCAGGCAAGGCAGGCACCTTACCTCCAGCGCCACCGCCCGGCCCCACCAACTCTCAAATATTTTTAATGCTTTTGGGGTTAAAAGTGGGAAGGAAGGATGATATAATTTTTGTTTTATTTTCTCTACTTCTACTTTTTTCTGTCAGTGGAGAAACTACTTTTAGAACTAATCTCAGAGTGTATTCTATGGCTAGATTTATTTATTATTTAAAACAAATTAAACACAATAGCCCAATCCTTTTGATTTCCATAAATATATATTTTTCTTAATGTAGTTATTCATTTAAAAACAAATGGTGCCTTTGACTTAGAGTCTTTAAATATCTTAAGAATATTTTAAAATAGCATTTCTCAAAGTTGTGTATAATCAAAATTACTTGATATTGTAGTTTGTCAAAATCTATATTTTTGAACTATACTTCAAAGAATCTAATACTGTTTCCCATTTTCGCATTTTCATCAAATTCTTAAATGCTATTGTTAGTTATTTCCTGACCTGCACATGGAAAATTTATGCCTAAAACTATCAGTATTTTTGTTAAGTAGTGAAACATACCACATATCTCTGAATTATAGGAATGTGGATAATGTACTTTTTAATTTTGTCTAGTCACCATATTTTCTGAAAGTTTATAAGTAGTATATATTTTATCATAAAATTATGAACATTTTAAATAACTATTTGTTGAATTAGTAATTAATACATCTATATTTACCTTTCACATCTGAATGTTTTATAACAATGCATGCTGTAATTTCCATCCTTATTATTTTCCAGTGTAATCTATCATGTCTAAGGGAAATTTTATTGCTCAATGCTTACCTTAGTGCTGTTCTGATTTTGCCAGAGCAAAATAAGAATATTTATTCTGTGGGGAATAGTAATTTAATTATAGCTAATTTCCCCCTTATCTTCTATCTTCTAAAGCTTTCCTAAGTTAAAATACCAAAGCATTCTATGTGAAATGCTATTAGCAAAAAAGATCTGGTGGTCAAATACTAAATGCCATTATGCCAGAGATTTTTAATTCTATTTTCCTTTTGGAGTTTTTATTGTTGATCACAAATTTGCCTTACTCAGAGTTCCTTATAAATAAAAAAATAAAAGAATATTATTTTAAAAATGGCACCAAAATTTTAGCCATTTCTTTTGGTGTTTTCTTCCCATAAACTTCTCCTAGAAATCATTGCTTTGTATTTTTATTTCATATTTAAAAAAAAAAGAAAAATACAACCAAATAGCACATTCTTAATTTTTTTCTAAAGTCTTAGTCTTTTTTATTTATAACTCTTAGAGGCATGTGAGGGAAGAGGGCTTTTGTTAAAGAGAATGAAGGTTATAACCTGCCCTGTTCAGAGAGACAGTGATTTTAATTACATTTAATTCCATTCACTCTGGATGTTATTTGATCTACTCATTGGTTTAAAAGCATATTGATAAATGCAGCCATGGCTTAACCTTTTGCCCTTCAACTGGTCTAGAATTGCATCCTAGCTTAAGTGAGTAGGCCACATTTAGATGTCATACTTTATTTTGGTGAAAATATATCGAGATTCTTCCTAGATAGTCGCCTTTATTTTGTTTCTAAAGTCCACATTCCATTATCAAAATAAATATAGAAGTTGCTGCAAAAGGGTTTCAAGATCTGGAATCTAGTCAAATTATAATATTTTTCAAAAACTATGTGTTCATGCTTCTCACATACATGTTAATTGTTATTCTCATTGACAACTGACTCCGAGTGTTTGAGTAAATATTTTGCTAAAGACATTTAGCTTGCTTACTAATTTGTTATGTTTATCAAGAGGAAGGTTTTCTGATATGATGTTAGGCCTATATATATACACACATATTTATATAACATTCAATTAATGTGTTACTTTAAATACATTTGCAAGCTACACCACAACAACATAGTACAAAGCATTACTATGGAAGTGCCTGATTCATATGATAGAGTAAAATACCTGGAGTGATCTCCAAGTATCCCTTAACATGTTGAGGCATGCCTCAACAAATATACATTTGATAAAAGACCATGCAATAACTGAATAGCCTTACTATTCAGAAGTCGATGTAAAATCACTTTACCTTTATAAAGGACATACTTTTGTTAATTTTGCTAATGCAAAAATATCTAAAGAGGATTTTACATTTATAAAAGGGTTGGGCACACCTAACAGTGCCCGTGATTTGTTCCAAGCTCTGTGATCAGGAATGACTCCTCACAGGGCTTAGGTATATCTGAGGTGCTGGGGACAAAAGGCAGATCAGTACTGTGAAATGCGAGTTAGCTACATTCTGTACTATCCCTCCAACCCCAAGAGGGAATTTACTTTGATGACAAATTGTAAAAATAGCCTTCAGCATTTGGTTCTGAAGACAAAAGACATTAGTGACTGTGCCAAGATCCATCGCCATTTCTGTCTTATACAGATTGCATATTATTATAGGATTTTGGCTTTTACTGTATGCTAGTGTTATTTTAGTTTATATTATTTTATTAATGGTTCTTTGAAATTTTATGTGCTATTTTATTAGGGGGTTATTTATGTTAGTTTATTTGGAAGGTTTCTGGAACTCTCAAAAATTTTTCTGCCCAAGTAATGATCATTGTTTCTTCATGTACTGCTATGTCATGACATTCAGTTTTATAATTAAATAATCCCATAAATATTTGGCCAGATAACATTTTGAGTTCTGGCTTTGAAAAAGAAAACACTAGAATTTTTTTCCCCTTATACTACCATTTTACACTTAAATTGGAAAATGGATGACTGCCTATATTTACCAATTGAATTTTTTAATCTTCTCTAGTTCTTTTTAAGTTTTTAATTCTAGAATGTATCTTGTAATTTTAAAATCTAATTAGATGTTTTGTGTCCTATCATACTGTCCTTTTTACATTGTTAGGTAATACATATTTTTTTACTTTTAAATTCTGCTTGTTAGGGAATCATGTCATATAATTAAATAATCTCTGGTTTCCTGAACATTATTATAAATAAAAAGGAAAATATTGTATTTTTTCACATGTGCCTCAAATGCCAGGGTTCTGGCTCATGAATCATGAAGAGCACAGACAGATACAACTGGAGTCCTTCCTAGTTCTCCTATTCAAGCCAAAATCCTGGCATTCAGGCAAATTTACAAGACCTATGTTTCAGCAAGCCCTTATGCCCATTGATTGAGTGGGCTAAAAAGAAAACGAAATAATTTTGCATGACAACTTTTCAGTAGATTGGATGGAGGAATATGACTGCCTCCTTAAAAGAGAACATTTTCTTGTATTATAACTATTCTTTTATCTCCTTATGGTTAGGTTTAAAATAATGCGGCACCTTAGAGAATAGTGCAGGGGTAACTTGCACTACTGTAGTGCTATAATACCTATGCAGGATATTTGGGACCCTTTCAGTTTTCTTCTAAAACACTGCCAATGCAAGAACACCCCTAAAATGGGATAAAAGCTAATGAGAATCACAACATTCATGATTCAAAGAAACACTTGCCATATTGTAAGTACCTTATTTTTTGGGTCCAAGTATATATGTGTTTATTTGTTTGTTTGGGGGGCCACATCCAGTGGTGCTTAGGGTTTACTCCTATCTCTCTGCTCAGTGATCACTACTGTAGCATTCAGGAAACTTGGGCAGTGATCAAGCTAGCAATTGAACTAGGGATCAAATCAGGCCATTCTTGTGCAAGGCAAATATAAATATAGCCTTACCCTGGGTACTCTGTCTATCCCAAGTTAATTTTTTAAACTCCTCCTGAAGGTAAGACTTGTTTGCATTTTGAAAATAAAGAAGATTGCTTCTTGCAACTCTTTTAGCACCATAATAGTAGAAAAGACTTTTATTTATCTTTTCTGACTTTGATGCCAGTGTCCTTTCCACAAATCTTGCCCTAAATCAGAGGAGTAACACATGAATTTGGGCATGGCAAAATTGTTGGATCCAGTCTCCCAGTCCATCCCAAGAACCAGAATACTCAAGATGCAATCAGGTAAAGAGTGATTTATGGAGAGCCACAAACTAAAGCAGCATGCTGGGGCCAACCATGCAAAGTTGGCGATCCTGGCCCAACTTACATTTTTACTTTTATACCTAGTTTAGAAAATTGTCAAATGGGCTAGGCTACCCTTGTGGGGATTGGCTACACATTATATTATTGTTTATAGGGTGCTATATAATTGGTTGAGGGAAAGCTATGCATAATAAGAATTTTATGGTAGTTGCGAGTAGGATGTAAACAGGATGTTGTTCTGGGGATAGTATGGCAAGCTTGTAGCACTTGTGTTATTCTAGGAACTTGCTGTGTCTTTACAGCAATGGGCCTACTGTTCCACCTGAACCTGTCATGACTTCTGTTTGGTCCTTTCAAAGTGAATTACGTAAGGGTTATTTGTATAGTGAAGTAACATTATATGCTTAAGACTATATTTGCACTACTATAAATCACAATACCTTCATAAAAATAGAACAATAATTAAAATAATAAATTAGCACTTGGGGCCGGAGTGATAGTACAATGGAAGGGCGTTTGCTTGCATGTGACCGACCTGGGACAGACCTGCGTTATATCCTGGGCATTCCATATGGTCCTCTGAGCCTGCCAGGAGCGATTTCTGAGTGCAGAGCAAGGAGTAACCCCTGAGCACCACCACGTGTAGCTCAAAAACTATAAACAAACAAATAGGCTAATTGTAACAGGGTATTGAATGATTGACCCATCTGTGATAAACAGTCCAAGAATTTTGCTAGATAGCTTAATTATGACACATGACTTCGGACTGTTTCCTTAAAGGCACCATATCATTGTTACTTTATACATGGTGCATATCCAGAGTCTTCTTGAATTAAATCAGGGCAAATAAGTAAGGTAATCCAATGTCGCTTAATTGAACAGCTCTTCATAGACTATATCAGCCAAAATCAATTAAAGAATTAAAGGAAAATCGCCAGTCAAGACTTCAGGAACAATTTGACTTTTTATTAAAAAAATGCATTATAGGAGATGGCAGGAGCAATTCACAAAGGTGTACAGAAAACTAGATACATATTTTAATACTGAACTTTATGTATTACATGTTTAAACATTACTCTAATATGATATAGCATATAAAAGTAGCTTTATTTTTTAAATTGAGATGATTATTTTACAAGACTAAATTATTTTAGGACAACAATTTACACCTCTTCATAATGCATATTATCACACTACCTCAACCAAAGAACCAATGTCCGTTGATTACAGAGTTGAAAATAGCAGTTGCGGGGCTGGTGAGGTGGCGCTCGAGGTAAGGTGTCTGTCTTGCAAGCGCTAGCCAAGGAAAGATTGCGACCGAGGTTCAATCCCCCGGTTTCCCATATGGTCCCCCCAAGCCAGGGGCAATTTCTGAGCGCTTAGCCAGGAGTAATCCCTGGCCATCAAATGGGTGTGGCCTGAAAAGCCAAAAAAAAAAAAAAAAAAAAAGAAGAAGAAAAAAATAAGAAAGTAGCAGTTACCTTATTTCTTCTTTACTCTTCACAATTATTTTTATTTTTAAAATTTCCCCTGAGTTGGTAATGCTAGTCTTTTCAGATTTGATGCCTTCTAATTTCATGTTACTTTCCTTTTGTGGCTTTTTGTTTGTCAAGTCATCTTTCCGAGAATAATTGACTTCCATTGATATATTTTTGAATTTTATTTCTCTCATAGCTGTTCAGCCTGATCATCAAATTCTCCATAGTACTTTTATCTACCCCCGTAACAACATTTTTATTTACAATTTCCGAGTCCCATATAAATTTAAAACTATAATGAACTTTCATTTGCCAGATCAATTTCCATTTTTATTTTCAACAGAAAGTACTAAAATTGCCATTATAAAATTTTCTGAAAGGAGTCTTACAAAAGTAACCCTGAGCGGTGTAGGAGTGCCCCCCAACCCCAAAGTCTAGTTTTTTGTTTTAGATCATATCAAAATTAAAGCGAATCATTAACAGTACCTACATGCTTATATTCCCAGGCTGTTCAAGATTCTAGCTTTCAGTTCCCCTGGAGTAACAGCTACTTATTCTACCCTTTGTATTGTGTTTTATTATTTTTTTACCAATGAGTATGCCAGTCAAATATACTAGTATGAATGATGAAGAAAATACTGTTTCAGACTATCTTCATACTAATTTGTGGTTCCAAAACACTTACAACAGAATAAACACCCAAATAGTCATTTTTTATAATGTATATAATGTAAAAAATTATTTTTTTTCTCCAGTTTCTTTGGTACCTAGGAAGGAAATACTAGACATCAAAATATCAGAATTTTCCCTAAACATGTCATATTTATGAATTAATTTATGAAACCATTCTTAGTAGGGAAGTTTACAGAAGTTAATCTCTTCTGTGTCTCTCAACCTTTTTTTCTTGTGTAACTTTGCTGCTCAGGCACAGTGGGTCATTATCAGAGCACCAAGTGCGCTGCAGAGAATTGAACTTAGGTCAGCCTCAAGCAGGTGGAGTGCCTCACCCTACTGTATACCACTAGTGCTCCAATCATCAACAACAGCTCTTTGTTTCCAGTTTTGTTTAATATAATCACAAACTAAAGGACATTTCAATATTTTACAATAATATTTTCTTTCAAAGAAAAAGGGCTTGGTGCAGGTGATCTGTTCAATTCAAACACTCTCATTTGCAGCTAGGCCATTTGACTTTAGAGTTGGCTTCCTTAATATTCCATATGATATACTGGATGCTAATTACTGGCATGCTTTGCAGATGGAGAGGAATAAAATGTTTTTAGAGTGGACTCTTTAAAATTCCTAGTTGCAAAAACCAGGATTGCTCTTGTTTCAGCCTGACAGAAATGGTGGTTTTAATAGGTTCCCTAGAGATTTTTCGTCACATTATAACTCTCTATGTGATGGTCACTTGGGGTCCACATTATGTGACAGGACTTTCAAATGTTTGAACTGGAGCCACGGTGTTGGGGATTGAGGGCTCTTGGAGAGCACTTCTTCTCCCAGGAAAATACAAGTATGTGCAAACATTTCGAACAAGATTCCAAATTGTGCTCTTTACAGCAAACAGGAGTCAGACTGATACCTGGCAGTCGTTACCTGTCTAAAGTAATGGCGGCTGGAATGTCTTATCTTTATGAAAATCTCTGTTGCTTTGCTCTAGACTTATAGATTATATCTCTTGCCATCATTCATTTTCTGAGGTCAAAACTGTTAGCACATCAATGACTCCCTTTTCAGATCCCTTGCATTACTCCTGAGCACTCCTGCAGAAAGCACAAAGTCTCTAAACTGTTCCCCTCAGACCCAGTGTGTGGTATTTAAATTAAAGCAGCTCAGACTTGTTTGAGAAAGGAACTGAAGTATGTATGGCATTGAGCCTTGCCAATTTACTGATTAAAATTCTTGCCAAGTGTTACATTATACACAGCATTCATATTTTGACTTTGAATTTCATTGCATATTTCTCCAGGATGCAAAAGATAGTACTATTTTTTTTATTTCAGAAGCCCACATCACAGACACAGCTCTCTGTAAAGCTGTTTGAGGTGTTGGGTGCCTGAGTATGTTAAATATAGGGCTTTTTAGTGGAAGAAAGCACACGTGCCTCATTTCAGCATACCCATACACATTTTATATGGAATACAATGATTCCTCCAGAGAAAAAGAAAATAGACATTTTGATGAGCTGCAAAATTATCCAAGACATTGCTTTATTCTCTCTGGTATTTTTCTTTTCTTTTCTTATGAACATGAAGAAAACTTAAAACTATATCTGTTGGGTTAGATAAATCCAGTTTTCCCTCTACTACCAGCCACTACTTCTAACCTGAATTCTTTTATTTATTTATTTTTTTAATTTAAACACCTTGATTACATACATGATTGTGTTTGAGTTTTAGTCATGTAAAGAACACCACCCATCACCAGTGCAACATTCCCATCACCAATGTCCCAAGTCTCCTTCCTCCCCACCCGACGACCGCCTGTACTCTAAACAGGCTCTCCATTTCCCTCATACATTCTCATTATTAGGACATTTCAAAATGTAGTTATTTCTCTAACTAAACTCATCACTCTTTGTGGTGAGCTTCCTGAGGTGAGCTGGAACTTCCAGCTCTTTTCTCTTTTGTGTCTGAAAATTATTATTGCAAGAATGTCTTTCATTTTTCTTAAAACCCATAGATGAGTGAGACCATTCTGTGTTTTTCTCTCTCTCTCTGACTTATTTCACTCAGCATAATAGATTCCGTGTACATCCATGTGTAGGAAAATTTCATGACTTCATCTCTCCTGACAGCTGCATAATATTCCATTGTGTATATGTGCCACAGTTTCTTTAGCCATTCGTCTGTTGAAGGGCATCTTGTCTAACCTGAATTCTTAATGGGTGAAATTTAATAAAAAATTTTTTACCAAACAATCCCATCTTTGCTAGAACATCATGAGAATTTCTTCACATTCTATGGCCATCCTGGGTGGAAGACCCCATTGTCTTATAGTGGAAAAATATCATTTCCAGGGAAATTAGTGTAGAATAGATATTCTTATCAAGACAGCACTTTGGACATGCAGATTGTTTCAGAATTGCGAAAAAGGAAACTGAAACTGTTCTTAAATTTCTTCTGCAAATATGTTTTATTTCAGTAGTATATTTGAAGAGAAAGAGGCATTACAAGGTCTGTAGGCCAGGGGTCTCAAACTCGCGGCCCGTGGGCCGTTTGTGGCCCTCTGTACATTTTGTGGCCCGCAGCCGGCCTTCAAATATCGCAGTATTCGCGATTATTCACTTACCGAATAATCGCAATAAAAGTCGCATTAGTAAGAAAAAAAATTGCATTAAACATTCGCATACCCCGAGCAGTTCCATTCGGGGTATGCAAATGTTTAATGAGATTTTTTTACGATTTTTTTCTTACTAATGCGATTTTTTTATTGCAAATATTCGGTAAGCGCAACCCCTTATGCGGCCCTGCCTCACCCCGACTTTGCCTCCTGCGGTCCGCAGGTAAATTGAGTTTGAGACCCCTGCTATAGACAGATCAACTTTCATTTAAAACTCTAGGCTTGCACTGTGGAGGCTGATGGTTCACCACTAGCCTGACTAGCACTAGAACTCTCCTGTAACTTATACCTGGCTTACTGCTCTTTTGACCCAAGAAAGACATGATTCTGAAATTCTCTCTTATTTCCCTAGCTGGAAAGATTTCCTGGAGAAAAAAAGGTGACCTCCATCTATCTATTTGAAAATATTTTATTTGAGTGTGTGAAAATGAGGATCTACTTTGAGAAATGATGTGTCATAATTTATTCTATTCTCTTTCAGCTTAGGTTGTACAGTTTTATTATACTAAAATTTCAATAGAGGTACCTTTGATTCATTCAGAATTTTTTCTAGCATGTTTATATCAGAATTTATAACTTTCAAGGCAATGTTTTATCCAAAAAGGCATATGTGTGTACATATATATTCAAATTACTAAAGGAGATTTTATCAGTTATAAACTACATTCCATTAAGTTTAACTATTTAATTTAAAAAGTCTAACTATAACTACAAGTGGAAAACAATGCAAAAGAAAAGATAATTTGGGGGAAGGAGAGAGTGTAGCAGAAAGGTGCTTGCCTTGCATGTGGCCACCCCAGATTTTATACCGCACCACACTGTCTCCTCTGAACAGAGCAAAACCTAAGTTGTGTGCAGAGAAAGGTAGGGCAGAAGAAGACAGAGAAAAAGAAAACAAGAAAAAACATATTATTTAACAGAATGATCAATATGTTTTTTTTTTCTCCTAAGCTTTTTTTCTTTACCTAACAGTAACTTGCAAAGTGTCTCTTGAAAACAAATTATGAGTGAAGAAAAAGTCAGTATTTGGAATGGGACTGACAATTTCCATTTTTATGCATGAAATTTGGGGTAAAAAAAGAGCTTCCCACATCTATAAATGAAGGATCATTACTCCTTTAAAAATTCTGGAAAGCAAACTGTCAAACTCTGTTGCAAAAATCTTATGTGAGTAACAGTTTTATATTTCTGCAAATTCATTTACACAGAAAAGCTTTTTACTATTTTCTATTAGGCTTGTATGAAAGTTCAGAGATAGATACGTTTTTTTTCTCCTAAACATTTTAATCCTTGATGATAAAATCATTTTTTTTCTTTTTCTGAAGAAAAGGTGAATAGGAACCACACACTGACATATGTACTTCTTTTAGAAAGAATATGAAGATAAGAGCCTAGTTTATAAGACAGTTGAAATTAAAATACTGAATTCCTTGAGGAAAAACTGTCTTTCTCCATAGGCCTCATTTTCTGATGATACAAATGAAATTATATTTGAGGTACCTGTTAATATTGACCTACATCATCTTTATATCTGGACTTGTGTCCCCAGACATTGGGAGATATCTGATAGACAAGAAAGTATTACATTGACTCATTTTTTTTTTTTTTTGGAAAAAATAGAAGTTTCTCTTCCTCTGTGATTTTGATCCACTTAGTCTTTATTAGAAGAATTTTCCAGAAAGAAGGGCATGACCTAGTTTCTAACCCAAAGATTCTTTCATGAACCAGGTTTGTTATGGCTGTTATGAAAATATATTATTATGAATTTCTTTAACTTAAGGTACAAAATCCATTTATGTTAAACTTTTCATATATTTTTTGAATAAATATTTTTAACAGTGTTTGATGGAACCTTAATTTTCACTTTTTTTTTCTTTTTTTGAGATGTGCTTCTGCAGGGGTAGAGGAGGAATTCTTGAACAAGATCTGAGTTTCTGTTTTTCTTTCCTATCAAATGTTCCAAATTTACCTAAAATGGGATGTATTCTAAGTTGTCACACTTTCAGTTAATGCATCCTTTGTCTGAAAATTCCTATCATTTCTGAGACCAAATTCACACTCATTTAGAGGGTGGATTTCCAGAGACCTATGATCATAATTTTCTTCTCTAATTACTTCAGTGGCATCTCAATTTGACCTTTGAGGTCAGGAGATTCCTTGTTGAAGTAGCTCTTTCAGTCAGCCCAAGGTTGTTTCAAATAACTGGATTTCTTGCATCTGTAAAACTTCAAGATGTGGATATCTCTGTGATTATATCCTGATCTCTCACAGACATTTCTTCTCCTTCCTAAAGGGAACACTAGCTTGCTCAGTTCCTGACACATAAATCTCCTTTGCATGATATAGTTGACCTCTAATGGAATCAGCTTTTCACCTCATTACTCAGCTATATTTTTTCCCAAGGGTTTAGGACAATTATTTATCTTTATACCATCATGCTTATATTTAAGAGAAGATTATTTCTCTGTGTCTTTTCTAACAGCCAATGCCATAGGCTATCACTTAGCTCTTTATATGTAACAAATCACTTCCACAATTTAGTAACTTTAAATAAAATTTATTTTTTACAAGGGTCTCCTACCAGCTTTATAACCAAGTGGATTTTTTTTCAACATAAAAGGGGCCGGGTAGGTGGCGCTGGAGGTAAGGTGTCTGCCTTGCAAGCGCTAGCCAAGGAAGGACCGCGGTTCGATCCACCGGCGTCCCATATGGTCCCTCCAAGCCAGGGGCGATTTCTGAGCACATAGCCAGGAGTAACCCCTGAGCGTCAAACGGGTGTGGCCCAAAAACCAAAAAAAAAAAGTTATTTATTTATATTTTTAGGAAATACCTTTTTTAATATGCTTTTTCTTTTTTTTTGTTTATTTGAAACTATTTTTCTTTATTTAAACATCTTGATTACATATATGATTGTGATTAGGTTTCAGTCATGTAAAGAACACCAGTGCAACATTCCCACCACCAATGTCCCAAATCTCCATCCATCCCACCCAACCCCCACCTGTATCTAGACAGGCTTTCCAGTTCCCTCATTCATTCACATGATTATGGTAGTTCTCTGTGTAGTTATTTCTATAACTGCACTCACCACTCTTTGTGGTGAGCTTCATGAAGTAAGCTGGAAGTTCCATCCCTCCTCTCATTGTCTCTGAGGACTGTTGCAAAAATGACTTTTATTTTTCTTAAAACCCATAGATGAGTGAGACTATTCTGCATGTCTCTCTCTCTCTCTCTCTCCCTCTGACTTATTTCACTCAGCATGATAGATTCCATGTACATCCATGTATAGGAAAATTTCATGACTTCATCTCTCCTGATGGCTGCATAATATTCCATTGTGTATATGTACCATAGTTTCTTTAGCCATTCGTCTGTTGAAGGGCATCTTGGTTGTTTCCAGAGCCTGGCTATTGTGAATGAGGGAAAGGTGGTGTACATTATAAGATGGAAACCCAATTATGAACAACTTTGGACCACAGTGTTAAATAAAAGTAAATGAATGATAGAAAAATAAAGTGATGACCTAAAAAAAAGTTGGTAATTTGCTATCATTTTCTTTACATAAATATCAATACCACACCACAGTAAGATTTTGTTTTGTTTGTTTACATTTTGGGGTCTAGCTAGGCAAAGTTTGGTGCTTTTTCTGCCTCTACACTCAGGAATCACTTCTGGAGTTGGTTGAGGACATGATGTTGTGCCAGGAATTGAACCTGCGTCAGTTACATGCAAGGCAAATGCCATCCCTGTTGTACTATCACTCTGATCCAACACTAAGATTCTTTATGCACATAAGATTACACTGTGCAATGTAAACACTGTAAGTTAACATTTTTTAAAAAATAATTTGTTTATTTAAGTAACATGGTTACAGAAATGTTCGTAGTTGGGTTTCAGTCATAGATTTGGCCCCACCTCCCAAAGTTAAGTATTTATGAACTTAGACTTTGTTCTTTATTGGTAAACTTTTAAAATATCAGTTAAACATTTGAAGATATAGTTTTATCTCCTTTATGACTGTCTTCTGTTTTAACTTTGAGTATCATACACCAAGAACATTTTAATCATAATCCAACTGGCTATTGCTGTTTGGTTCTGGTTCTAGTTAACATTGCCTATTTTAAATAGATTTTATTCTATGTATGTACATTGGTCCTTCACCAATGTAATATTCCCACAATCAATGTTCCCCATTTTTCCCCCACTTCCCATCCCCTGCTTGTCTCTGGGACAGGCATTCAGCTTGTCTCTCTCTCATTGTCATGGTAGTTATCAGTGTAGCTAGTGCTCTAACTGCATTAACCATTCTTTATGAATAAGCTTCTTATAATGGGCTGGTCCTCCAGGCCCTCATCTCTATTGTCTCTGGATATTATTACCATACTGCCTTTTATTTCTAATATCTCACAGATGAATGAGACAATTCTATGTTTATTCTTTTTCCTCTGACTCATTTCATTCAGCATAATAATCTCCATGTCCATTCATATAGAGAAATTTTATGACTTCATTTTTCCCAATGATTGCATAGTATTCTGTTGTGTAGATATACCACAGCTTCTTAAGCCACTCACCTTTTGTCAGGCACATGGGTTCTTTACAGATTCTGGCTGTTGTAAATAGTGCATTGTATATATTGTATATATTTATTTTAAATAATGCTGTTATGAATGTAAGTTAATATCTGATTTGTATGAGCCCTACAAAGATAGGTATAGCATAGGTATATTGTTGTGTATGTAAACATTTTTATGGGATTATTCTGTTACTGACCCTACCCTGATCGGTGATTGTGCCCTACCCTAGTGTGTGACCTGGCATTCTGCTCCCACCAGAGGGTGGTACCTGATTCTGCTCCCAGCACTGGGTAGTATCTGATCCCACCATTGGGTGGTACCTGATCCTTGCATAAAAGCAAGGGTCTGTAGAAGGTGAGGGGCTTTTTTTTTCCCTGTGGGGTCTATTCTTAAGCCTTTTGGCTTCACAGAATAAAGAGCTGTTTTCTTCGGAAGCCTGACTGCCTGTTGGCTTTCTTCCCACCGCATTCACTTCAGAACCGCCGGCTGAACTGGGTAACAGAGGCGTGGTCTGAGCTGGAGGAGAAAGGCCTCATCCTCCATCCCTCCTTCAGTCAACCTCATCAGGGGCTCATTTGCAACAGTATATGACATTTACCATGCCCACAGTTGACCTGAGTTCCATCACAGCACCACATATGATATTCTGAGAATCATTCTGAGTGATGCCTGAGCACAGAGCTAGGAGTAAGCCCTGAATATAGCCTGCTGTGGACAAAGCCTTTGTGGCCAAAGCCCCATCCCCAAATTTAAGTATTTATAAACTTAAACTTTGTGCTTTATAGGTAAACTTCTAAAATATCAGTTAAACATTTGAATATATTGTTTTATTTCCTTTATGGCTGTCTTCTGTTTTAACTTTGGTTATTATACACCAAGGACTTAATCAAAATCCAACTGGCTATTGCTGTTGGTTCTGGTTCTTGTTAACATTGCCTATTTTAAATAAAATTATTCAGGGCAGGATTCGGTCAGTATTATTATGATGTATAGGATCTCTGGCTCTAAATTTCAAAAGGATCTTCTAATTGGCAAGATTCAGGATTGAGTTTGTGTATCCAAATGAATGCTCAGATTGTTACTTCAACTACTACCATGAACTGGCACTTTGAAAAGGAAATCAGATAGTAGAGAGGAGTAATAATTAACTTTTTCTCTTGACAGAATTTGGCTGTTTTATCTGTGAATGTATAAGGTGCAGACTTTTGGATTTTTCTGGGAATACTACTCTTGTAGATTTAGACTTGGATCTAGGCATCAGCATTTATTTCTTTAAATACCCACACCTCATTTTCCCAGCTGATATTTTTTATATTATGAAAGTCATAAAACTTGAATGCCTGGTCTCTGAATACTACCAGGACTAATATTGAGTACAGAGTTAGAATCACACCTTCAGTTCTAAGTGTTGTGTTCCCAAAATCGAACCAGGTATACAAACAAGCATGAATATGTGAACAGGTGGGTTTCTGTAAATAGAGACCACAGAACTTGTTGAACTTCTCTTAGTGTAAAATGAAAAAAATTAAGTCTGCCTGTCTGGCAAAATTGTTTTCAGAATGAAATATGTAATGATGTTTGTGAAGAGATACATAAATGTAGTACATGTGACATTTTCAAAGGATTTGTAGCTCTATTAAAAGACAAGTTTTGCATAGTAAAACATTCTAAATATAGTCCATTGTTTACTCTCTTTTAGTAAAAGTTTAAGTTTGAAACATTTTGCCCAATTGTGTTCTTAGAGAAGGAACCAAATTTAATAATTCTTTAATAATTCCCTAATAATCATTTCCCTTAAGGGTAGTAAAGAATATTTTGTTTTGTTTGGGGTCACACCTGGTGACATTCAGAGACTATTCCTGCCACCACACTCAAAAATCACTACTGGTAGTCTTAGGGAATCATAAGGGATACCAGGAATCAAACCCAGGATGGGTGTGTGCAAGGCAAATGCCCTACCTGCAGTGATATTGCTCTGGTCCTATAAAAAGAGCATTAGCACAATCATAGACTGTGATAGCAACTCCCACATGATCTTGCATGAATTACTTAACTTCTAGCTCCTTATTTTTTAAGTAACTATACTAATACATTTTATCTATACCTTTTGTGTTGATTAAGCAGTGAATCTATGATTTATTACATAGGTATATGCACATAATATTCACAGTGTTTATCTCGTTAGAACAAATTTACTCACAAAACCCTATAAACTTGAGTTTTGGTTTTTCGGATCATACTTGACTGTGCTCAAGGGTTATTTCTGGCTCTGTGCTCAAGGATTACTCCTTGAGGTATGAGGTATCAGAAATATGATACCGTACCTGTAGTGCTATTTCGTGGGTAGTTAACCTGTAATTTTGAACATATCTCTTATGGCATAATCTGTTTTACATATAAGAACAATCAAAGTAGAGGGCCAAGGTAATAGTATAGTGCATAAGATGCTTGCCTTGCATATGACTGACCCAGCTTCAGTTCCTACCACCATGTTTGATATTTTGACCATGCCAGGTATGATCTTAAGCACATTGTATGTGGCCCCAATCCCCAACCCACCTCCATGAAAATAATTTAAAAATATAAAGAGAAAATAAAGTCAAAGTATTGGTAGCATTGGGACTCCAATCTCAGCCTTATAATGCCAGAACCAACTTATTTCTAATTTACAACAATGTATTTCATTAAGTGAAAGTCTGCAAGTCACTGATCACACCAAAAATAGCATAGTAAATTCTCCAAGTATTATCATTATTTGATTCCCTAATAGCTTCTTACATAATGCATGTGCAAGATAGTTGTTTAATAAATTTATGTTGATTTGATTTGGAGAGAAATCTTGTATCCTCTTGGGCTTCTAAGAGATATATTCAACAAGAGTCTCTTATTTTTTCTACTAATGTGATTTGTGTGGCTGGCTTTAGATTAAATTACTGTATTTTATTTATATGAAGTTTAAATGAATATTTGTAGGTTTAAAACTTAAATTTTTCTCTTGCTTAAAAACGTTGAAGTACTGTATCTGTAAGACAATGAAAATCCCACTTGCTAATTTTTTGTTGTTGTTGTTTTTGGGCCACACCCATTTGATGCTCAAGGGTTACTCCTGGCTAAGCACTCAGAAATTGCCCCTGGCTTGGGGGAACCATATGGGACAATTGCCTCTGGCTTGAAGGGACCATATGGGAGCCTGGCTAGCGCTTGCAAGGCAGACACCTTACCTCTAGCACCACCTCACCGGCCCCCCACTTGCTAATTTTTTAAATAATTGGGTTTTACTAAGTAGATTTTTTTTAAATGTGTATATATGTAAGTAAATTTAGTTTCTGGTATTTTTTAGCTCTTATATTTACTGGTTCATGTAACTGGTGGAATTCCTTTTCAAGTTTTGCAACTTGATTTTTCTCAAGATCAACTTGTTCATTCTTTGTATGAAATAAAGGTGGCAAGAGGCTTCACCTGAAAAATGCCAACCAGGCAGCATGGAAATCCATGAGGAAAAATAAATCTTGGGCTAGGAAAATGTATGTGGATACACGATCTATCTTTCTTGTCTTTATTAGAGCTATTTAGGTGGTAAAATGTGACGATCTTAGAAGAATATTTTCAAGTTTATTCTCTAAGGCAATAATGATAAAAGTAAAAAATATACTTCCTGAAAAAGCTTAACTGAAGCTCCCTTTTCTTCCTTTTCTTCAACAGTCTAATTTTCTAGGCTTTCATGTAAGAAGCCTAATTAAGATGTCCTAATTAATAGGCTGAAGTCTTAATTTAGCTTATGTTAGATGATTGGGGGGCAAATAAGCCAGAAGTCAAAGGCCCTTGCTTTAGTTAACCATCTGCCTTCAAGCATTTTTTACTTACTGTCAAAATGGTAAATGGCAGGTATGTCTGTGTAATAGCCAGAGTGATTTTAAAGAGCAGCTCTAGTCAGTTGCCTCTTTAGTCTTGATGAAGAGCAGTCCTAAGGATAGTCAGTATTCAGCCTATTACTGAATATGGTAGATCATACCATGTGCATTTTGTAAGCAGACTTTGTTCTGGGTTTCATCATAAAGTAGGAGGAACTGCTCTTTGAATGAGTAGGACAGGCTAGTTTTGGTGTTCAAAATTCTCAGTCTAACATGATTAAATTCACTAAGAGATTGTAGGAAATGAACACTAGTGAAGTGATGGATGTTGAGATATTCTCAGAAACTCAATCAACAACTTTTTAACTTATCTCGGATGATTCAAATTAAAAAAATAAATCCTATTCTTGGTCATAATGTTCAAATATTGTACTATTTTCCAAATGATGCTAGTAAACTTTACTTAAATGGTACTAATACAATAATAAAAGGTTTAAAGACAAATAAAACAAACAAAAACCAAAAGGAAAACAAGGCAAATCTAGAGAAACAACCTTAGCAAAGGAATTATATTTATACCAGTATTGCCAACTTATTTATTTTTGCATAAAGGTTAAAAACAAGTTGTAATCAAAGCTGAATTAAAGTTCCAGTTACACCAAAATATTAGTTTATGCAAACAATTGTTATAAAGATACCATAATTTCTGTAGTTTTACATGGTTAAGATTTATATATCTCTATAGTACAGCAAAAATGAGGGATAGGCTAGAACTTTCTTTGACACAATTATTTAGGTATTCCACAGGATTCTAATTATTTAAGGATTGCACAATTATTTAGGGATTCAGCAAAAATGCTTAGGCACTTTGTGGTGTTGGACTCCATCTAGCTCATAGACAGTGCATCTAGTCTTTAGAAAATGGGCATCCTTGGAAAAAGGTGGTTTGCAGGGCAGGGTTAAAGCATTAATCATGCAAATAGTAACATCATTTTCCTATGCTCCTTTAGATAAATACATCTCATGACTTGACATAACAAGAAGGCATAGAAGTTCTCTTTGGATATATACTCTAAAAGAAAAATAAATGAACTTGGCTGAACATATTACAAAATGTCTTTAGAAATTCAATAGTAATTATGGGGCCAGAGCAGTGTCACAAACAGTAAGACATCTGTCTTGCACGCGCTAACCTAGGACAGACTGGTTTGATCCCCCAGCGTCCCATATTGTTCCCCAAGCCAGGAGCAATTTCTGAGTGCGTAGCCAGGAGTGACTCTTGAGTGTCACCGGGTGTGGCCCCCCAAAAAGAAATTCAATAGTAATTAATAAATTTATAGGGCTCAACTGATCTTTTTTCTATGAGTCCTTTATCTCCCTTGTTAGGATAAAAGATAGAAAAAGTGTTTTTGCTTTCTAGAAAATTGTATCCAACATCCTTTATTTTTTAGAATCAGATGTTTCTGTTAGTTTTAAACTTTTATTATTATTCTAAATTGTTTAGAAATTTTTGTTGGGACTTAATAAATTCTGTGTCAACCTGAGTATTGATTACAAGGGCCTCCACATATTTGCAACCCACCCAGGGGGAGGGGCTCATTGAAAGTGTGAACAATATGACACTGTTGAATCTCACATCTGGCCACTATTCAGCCTTCTATATTTCTTTTGGTCTGATCATGAAGCCAACTAAAGGAACAGGTTTTATAACCATTTGCATCAATCCTGAGAGCAGTCTGTGTCTTTTCAATTTTTCTGAATTGAGAGGAAGGACTAGTTGAATGAGGAAAATTTGAATAAGTTATTAATATTACAGATCATCAGATTTGTAATTAGAACCTTTTGACTGTGTGCAATTTACTCTCTACCTCTTGAATCTTTGAAGTTTAGGTTTTTTTTATCAGTATTTTTTTCTTGAAATCTACAAGTTTTTATCTCAAGTCCAATTGAATGAAACACCTGCCTTCCAAAAACTAGTTATAAAAATAGTTGGAGTTATAAAAGAATTAAGCCACTATGCATACCATCAAGAAGCTAATTAAGAGGAAAAGAAATATTATTAGCATATAAGCATTCTACTATGTTTATGTAATATTTAAAAAACAGTTTATAGCCATGAAAATGAGAGTACAGTCGAGAATGTTTGGGCAATATAAAAGTATGTTATTTGTCCTGTAAAATGGTAAATGGTTTTGTAAATAAAAGAAATGTTGAACTGAAAGTTGAAAAAAGTGGAAAGATATTGACAGGCAAAGAAAAAGAGATATCAAAGGTGGAGAGCACTTAGCCAAGAAAACTGTAGTGTGTTACAGAATAGTGAGGATTTAGGCATGATCTGCTCTGATGACATGAATTAAGAATTGGACTGTCTTATAGTGAGAATATTCTATTCATAATTTTGAGGGGGAAGGGTCTTGGTCAAATCTGTCAATACACAGGGCTTAATCCTGGTTCTATACTTCTGGGGCTGGAGAGATAGCACAGTGGTAGGACATTGCCTTGAATGCTGCCAACACGAGAATGACCCAGGTTCAATTCCTGGCATCCCATATGGTCCCCTGAGCCTGCCAGGAGCAATTTCTGAGTGCAGAGCCAGGATAACTCTTGAGTGCCACTGGGTGTGGCCCAGTCCCCACCCCCCGAAGAAGATGCCTTTAGCTTTAATTTTATGGAGTCTTCCTTTTTATCTTTTTCTCTATATAACTTATAATTTCAAAACTGGTAGCAAGGTCTTTAATCCATATTTAATTGGCCTTTGTGCATGGCATAAAAGAGAGATCTGAGTTTACTGTTTTTTGCAAGGAATTGACCAGTTTTCCCAACACCATTTGTTGAAGGGGCTTTCCTTGCTCTACTCTGTATTTCGTGCTCCTTTATCAAAGATTAATTGATTTTATAAATGGGTTTCAGTCTTAGAATATTCAAGTCTATTCCATTGATCTGAGGGTCTGTCTTTATTACAATGTCAAGCTGTTTTAATGACTACTGCTTTATAGTAGTTTAAAGTTGGGAAAGTGATGCCTCCCATTTTCTTCTTTCCAAGAATTTTTTTCTCCACTTATAGATGTTTATTGTTCCAAATGAATTTCAAGAATGTCTGATCCACTTCTTTGAAATATGTCAAGTATATTCTTATAGTGCTTGTATTAAATATGTCCAATGCTTTAAAATTATTGCCACTTTAATAATATTGATTGGCAAGATCTGTCAATCCATGAGCAGGGTATTTCTTGAAGTAGTATTATGTATTTTTCTTTGTATAGGTCTTTCACCTCTTTAGTTAAGTTGATTCCTAAGTACTTAATTTTCTGAGGCACAATTGAGAATTGAATATTTTTTTTCCTCTCTTTAATCATTTGTATATAGAAAAGCCATGGATTTTTTGTGTGTATATTTTATAGCCTGCCACTTTACTATATAAATCTATTGCTCTTAGAAGGTTTTTACTAGCATTTTTTGGATTTTCTAAATATAGTATCATCTGCAAATAGAGAACTTGAATTTTTTCTTTTCTATATGGATTCCCTTGACATCTTTTTCTTGCCTAGTTGCTATGGCAAATACTTTTAGTACTATATTGAATAGGAGCAGAAAGAAGAGGCAATTTTGTTTCATGTCAGGTCTTAGATGAAAGACTTTTACTCTTTCTCCATTGAGTATAATTTTTGCCATTATTTGTGGTAAATGACTAACTATATTGATAAAACATTTTTCAATTCTTATCTTCTTGATTGTTTATATCATGAGTGATGGACTTTTTCAAATCCTTTATATGCAACTATTGATATCATATAGTTTATTTTTCTTTTATTGTTGACTTGTATATGTTATTTTTTATTTCTTTGTGTGTGTGTGTGTGTGTGCGTGTGTGTGTGTGTGTGTGTGTGCGCCACACCCGGTGGCTCTCAAGGGTTACTCCTGACTCTGCGCTCAGAAATTGCTCTTGGCTTGCTTGGAGATCATATGGGGTGCCGGGATTCAAAGCACCATCCATCCTGGGTTCTCTCTCTGACCCTTTGACTTGTATATGTTAAATCATCCTTGCATCTCTGGAATAAATCCTACTTGGTCATAGTGTATTTCTCCATTAACCAATATTCCCATAGTGCCTGCCAGTATAACAGACCCATTTAAAGTTTAGATTGTTAAAGTTTGGGTCTCTTAATTCCATATTTTGTTGACTTTGACTTGGATATTTAGTTCTTTTTTTTTTTTAACTTCACCAATGCACTTGAGGCCACTTGGTCGCTGGACGCCATCGTGTGTGTGTGTGTGTGTGTGTGTGTGTGTGTGTGTGTGTGTGTGTGTGTGTGTGTGTGTGTGCATATTTCTCCTCCTCCACTCAATTTCTTTCCTTTTCCTTGCTAGGACCATGGGTTCTTTTAATATTTCAACTCCTGGCAATTCTAGGGGAAACCATAGATGATGTCCATGATAAAGCTAGGTTTGACCGCATGTAAGGCAAGCACCTTACCACTATTTGTCTTTTACCACATCTTTATTCATTCATTCTTCTGTGAATATTTTGATTTCTATTTTAAATAATGCTGTAATGATCATATAACTCATATCTGATAAGTTAGCATTTCCTTATAACATCTCTGACATTGTATATTCTTTTTGGGGAAATGAATGAAACAGCTACATTTTTAATTAGATTTTTTTTGCAGCTTTTTATGAGCTTTCCTGTTTCACTGTATAGGTCTATCTTCCTGTGAATATTCCTCATCCTTCTACTTTATTAGCATATTGAGTTTTCACCTTACTTTATCTCTAGAATATCTATTTTTTTTGTTTTATATTTTAGGCAACACCTCAAGATGCTTCCCCAAGCATCTTGAGACAAGCATCTAGAGACATAGGAATATATGGGATTCTAATCTAGGGAATCAAACTTGCAACTTCCTCATGCAAAGTAGGGATTCTATTGAAATTATTTTAATTTCTCTGAACTTATTAAGATTTTTTGTAACTTAGCATATGGTCTATTCTAGAATTGGTTCATTTGTGCTTGGGAAGAATAAGAATGTGTGTTCTTTTTTTTTTTTTTTTTGGTTGGATAAAATGTTCTGTATATGTCTGTTAGGTCCATTTGGTCTGTGTTATTATTAAAATTCACTGTTTCCATAGTGATTTATTTTATTGGGAATACGATATCAATGGCCCCTACAATTAATAAAGACCTTAAGAGTTCTTATAAAAAGAAAAACATTTTTAATATTTATATCTTTTAAAGATAGTGGATACTAATCAAATTTATTGTGTTAATACTTTTACAAAATAAAAAATCAAGTTATTCTATTGGGAAAAACAAAAATATTGAGTGAAATAGAAGCTAGCTCTTTATCTCTTCATGATATTTAAAATTTTATAATAAACCAGCATTAGCTTTGATAATATAAATTAGACTCTCTGAATTAAGAGATAAATTCAATAGAAAGAGTTAGAAAGTTCTGTAACATGCCACATGCAATAACTCAGACTTCCTGGATTTAAGTTCTGAAGGTAGTTTATAATAGTGAAGAGCATGACTTCTGTATTAGTCAAACTTAGAGAGTCTTATCGCATTGCTTGTATTTTCTGAACATAAGAAAATTTCTAACTCTTAAAGGCTTCTATAAAAATAGAAATGATAAAATTAGAGTCTATTTTATAAGGTTGTCTTCAGAATAGTTCCTGGAATTAGCTGTAGTCCTTTTTATTAAATAGCTCTTCAACTAGACTTTCATTGTGCTAATACAGTCATGAATGCTAGCATATCATGAGGAGCTGGAGAATTAGATATCTACAAACTGCATTAGATGACAAGCTAAATAATGGAGATCACATTTGATGGCATATGATTTAGTACACTAGCAAACCCTGTTTTAGCATAATCAGATCATACTAAGTCGTTATTTCTTTTGCCAACAAAAGAATGTTTGCTTTAAAATACTTTACTTGAAACCCTGGAAAAAATTTGAACAAAGAGAATTTAGGAAGTTATTTTCCCTAATAGTTTGTTTGTTTTTCATGTCATATCACTATTTTTATAAAATAATAGTGTCAATTTTTGCAGATAGACATTTTATATTTCTTATATATGTATTTACATATAAATGATATGTTATCATATATATAAAGTTGAACAAAAATGTGATTTTTCTAAGCCTGGCATTGCACTTTGAATTTTTTGTACCTTAGAATTGTATACAGGGACCAGAGCGATGGCTCAGTAGTAGGGCATTTGCCTTGCATGCGGCTGACCTTGGATAAACCACAGTTCGATCCCCCAGCATCCCATATGATTCACCAAGCCAGGAGCTATTTCTGAGCACATAGCTAGACTCAGTAACCCCTGAGTGTCACCGAGTTCCCCCCTCAAAAAAAACAAACAACACACACATAGAAAGAATTGTATATAGTCGCATTCTTTACTCAGTCCCTTATATTGAAAGCACTGATGTAATTATTATCTATTAGAGTGTTAGTTACATGTTTTCAGTCAAAATGAGATTCAGTCAAAAATGAGGTTTCAATGCCAGTGGCAGAAGTCACTTGGATATTAGATGACTTATAAATCACTTCATGAAAACTTTTTCTCCAATATCCAGTTTTGTCTTTAAGTTGCATGACAATAAAGAACAGTGATCAATTTTACTGCAGTTTGGATATGGACAGTGGAGAAAAAAGGGGGTCTTTATATTGCTTGATTTGATATCCAAGAATTCTATTACATTTTAAAGAATTTTTAAAAATTAAATAATTGTGAGATAAAAAACTAAAGTGTTGCTGCTATTTCAAGACCCTTCCATTCACCAACTGTTCATTTTCTGTCATTTGCCCAGTTACACTTCCATCATCCCATCTCTACCCCAGCCCTCCATTATGGCAAAAATGTACCCCATTTTATGTTATTCCTCCTGAATTTATCCCAAATTTCTTTGTCATCTGTTCATTTATTTGAGGCATTTTCCAGCTTCTGTTTTGTCTGGAGGTTTTCTGCCTCTCATCTTTGAAGTCACTGATTGGATCATTAGCAGTTCTTACTTTACTAGTGAGACCTTCAAGTTTTTCAGTTCTGACATTTCTTTTTGTATTTTTCTCATTTCTGCTCTCATATTCTCCTGTGTTTTATTGGCCATCTGCTCCACTATTTTTTGCAGTTACTTGTACATCCTAATCATGTTCACTCTGAATTTTATTTCAGAGAAGTTATATAGGGAGTTACTACTGATTCAAATGCAGGGTGCAGGACTGCAGTCTTCAACTACAAGTAGTGGTGGGTTTTTGCTCTGCTTTACAATGATTCTTTTTGTATTTCAAAGGTGCTTCTTTCCTATGTCACTCAGTATTCCCTTCTCCAAGGTGTGGCCTCTGACTTGTATGTATGGGCTGCAAGGCCATTCGTTTGGTAGTTCAAGTATATCACTTGGCACATTTCCTCTATTAATTTTAAATGTAATTTCACTCCCTACTTTATCATTTTTATTTTTCTTTGTGTTATTGTGTTTTTTTTTGTTTTGTTTTGTCTTGTTTTATTTTTAGGACCACACCTAACAATGCCAAAGTTACTCCTGGTTCTACACTCAGGAATCACTCCTGAATGTGCTTGGGAACCATATGGTATTTCAAAGATTACATCCAGGCAAAAGCCTTATATGTTATACTATATTCTGGCATCTTGATTTCTTTCTTTCTAGTTTCCATTCAACAATGGGTCCTCATTGTCCTAACTTCTGTGCCTATAATTTTTTAGCTTTGCTCATAATGAAGGGCCTCATACAGGTTAGACAAAACTTTATTTCTTTTTTTTAATTATTCAAAAAAATTCATCACATACTTGCCATAGTTGATCACAATACATTTGTTTCTAGATAAGTAAAGTCAAATTTATTGAGAAAAAAGAAAAAGAAAAAAATAAGAAAGTAAAGTTAAAAATAAGAATAAAAGTACAGTAGCAAGAACATTTGTAAAAATTTTCTCCTATAAAATCATTAATACAATGGCAGAACAGAATCAAAGCTCTCAAATAAAAACTAGGACTAGAGAGACAACAGCAGCTCAGGAGCTTTCCCTGCCAGGTTAAGTTGGATTCCTAGCACCATATATGTTCTCATATATGAACCTAACCAGCAGTGATATCTGAGTGCAGACAAGAGTAAGCCCTTCAGCACAGTTCGGTTTTAGCCCAAGATTTAAATAAATGAATAAATGAAAAATAAAGACTTCTGAACTTCTTCTTATTCAACAACATAACACATATATCTTTGCTCATTTTGGGTATATTAGCATGAATGTTCCTATATCCCTTTCCTACTTTTTTCTAGATCATTTTTTCTTTTATGACTTCTATAACTCATTAACTTAAATGTTAGAAAGATTAGAAATGTTAGAATTTAGAAATGTTAAAAATGCATTTCTCCCCAGTCCTGTGTTCAGTGATATGGAATTGATTTCTAGAAACTAGAAATGCTCTGAACGTTTTTACCACTAAAATTTGAAGATACTGCAAATCAAGACTCTCCAAAGAAACCTGATCTGTTGTCTAAGATTTAGCTGTGCAGTAGCTTTTCAGTTGTGTTTCTGATATAGGACAGGGGGTGTGGAGATGAGGAAAGAGAGGGAAAGAAAGGCATAATGTTTAACAAGTGTTTGGCCTACAGTGCTTTCCAAGGAGGGTAACTCAAATTACTTCAACTTCCTTGTTTCCTACCTTGAATTCTACATTTATTTCAAAAGAAACCAAAAATGGGCTCATGTTTTTTCTCTCTCTCTTCTAGTGGATGGCTGTATTCACAGAGCAGCTGGTCCTTGTTTGCTGGCTGAATGTCGTACTCTGAATGGCTGTGAAACTGGACAGGCAAAAATCACAGGTGGCTATGATCTGCCGGCAAAATGTGAGTTAGAGTTTTTTGTTTTTTTTTAGGAACTTTCAAAAATCCAATTATCACTCTTTGTTTTATTTTCCAAGTATAAAAATCATACGGAAATGGCAGTATTTGACTAAATGTGCTTGTATTAATATTTTGTATTTGCTTTAAAATATTTTCTAAATATGTCTCATATATTTATGCATCTATTCTATATTTCTTAATCTAGATATGTGTAGACATATATAATATATACACTTATTCATATGCATATAAATACATGATGTATAAATGTAGGTGATTTTTGATGAAGACTTTGGCAGAGGGATTCTAAAGCAGAAAAAAAAAGACATGAACAAAATGTACATTATGCTATCTAAGTGTCACAGAGTGACAGCTTCTAGAAATGATGCCAATTTTTTATTTCTTGTTCACGTTTCTTGATTGTGGATATGTTTAGAGCAAAGGAGATCAAAGTGATGTATTGTGTTTTCAGCTGCCATGTAAAGGCTGATTGGCAATTATAGCCAAGGCATCTGTCACACTTTGCTTTCAGGAAAAGCCCATGGAATGTGGTTGTCAGTGTGAGAATGTATTTGCTCTTTGAGTGCCGAATGGTCAAAATCTCCATTATATTTGAATAGAGAGAGTATTGAATTTGATTGACCTTGTTGCTTAGTCATTTAACCAATTGGATTGCATCGGTATATTATAAAAACACTGAGAGAAGATGGTTAACAGCAATGGTGTGTGTGTGTGTGTGTGTGTGTGTGTGTTTTAATCACATAATCTTCAGGACACAATGTGTGAAGGTAGAATATTTGAAAGTCTCTGTGTACTTTTAGTGTGTGCATTGAGCTTAAAACTGGGACACTGAATTATTTTTTTCTTTTACCTGTTTCTTATAATATGGCCTGGATCTCTGACAGGTTTTATTCAAAATTTAAGCTTGCTGTATTTTTATTTTAAAGGTGGAGAAAATATTTCTTACATACTATTGCATGTACAAAATAATACATTTAGGGGCCAAAGCAGAGGTGCAAGTGGTAAGGCATCTGCCTTGCATGCGCTAACCTAGGTAGACTGTGATTCGACCCCCTGGTGTCCCATATAGTCCCCAAAGCCAGGGGTCATTTCTGGATGCATAGCAGCAGGACATCACTGGGTGTGGCTGAAAAACCAAAAGAAAAAAATATATATATAAATTTAGGTTTCTTATCTGATCTTGAATTTACTAAAAATATATTTGAATGGAGGGATGGAGTTATATTTGAAAGATTATTCTAATGAATACTTAATTGTAAAGTTAATTATAGATATTGATATATTGAAATGTTGTTTTTATTTATAAACATCAGAATGCTGCATTCTGTTTTACCATTATAGCCAGTAAAAATATATTAACTATATACTTTTCCCTTAGTAACTTTATTATTTTCTTCTCATTAGTGTAAGAAAAAGTCAAATCATGTGCTAAAATTACCTCAAATGCCTAGTTCAATTAAATGTACCTACTAAATAAAGTACAGTGATATTTAGGGTAGTTTTTACTCTTAGAGAGTATACAAGTGCTTAGAATATTTTTTTCAGAATTATACAGGGCTATATTTACAATGTTAGTGTTTATTTTCTTTAGCACAACAATAGCATGTAATGCAACAAATTAATACTGTCCTGAGAATAATCAGATCCTTTTCACTTTTATAGTTGGGTCTGTCCTTAAGTCAGGGAACAAGGCCTATCTCAAATTCTTTGACTTATCTCGTACATATTAAAGCACAATTAGAAAGAATCTTGTGTTTTGGTGGTGGTGAAATACTTTGTACATCAAAATCAAATGTTAATGCTAATATCATATTACATAAAATATAATAAAATTTTAATTTCTGATATTTATAAAAACAGACAACCTCAGAATCATAAAATATGGTCAAATGAAATGGAGGGCATAATGTGTATGGACACCAGTAGGATTTTTAAAGTCCCTTTAAATAAAATTCTCCTAATCAGTGATTCAGGTCCCAGAGAGACTAGGACTTTTACCTTGACATGACTGACCTGGGTTTGATCCTCAGCATCCCATTTGGTACACTGAGACTGCCAGAAGTGATTTCTGAGTGCAGAGCCAGGAATAACCCTTGAACACTGCTGGGTATGGCCTAAAAGTAAACAAACAAAAGTTATTTAGCTTATTTTGAATATTATTCAGTTTCTTCCACAGTTACTGATGATTCATGCCATACTATATTGATGTACAAAATCAATATCAGGGCTGGAGTGATGGCACAGCAGTAGGGCTTTTGATTTGTACATGCTGACCTAGGACTGACCATGGATCGATACCTCAGCATTTCAGATGGTTCCCATGCCAGGAGTGATTTCTGAGCACATAGCCAGGAGTAACCCCTGAGAGTCACTGGGTGTGGCCTAAAACCAAAGAAAAAAGAAATTAAAAAAATATATATCATCAATCCCTATGCTGTGTTTGAGAAGTACCCCTGGATGAGTCATATCATTGAGCTAAGGTATAGAATTTCCTGGGCATCCAAGTGATTTTCTGTAGAAAATTACACTACACATGGAAAGTCAATATATATATGATTTATTCCAAAATTTGTATGAGCTGAAAAAATGAAAGTCTACCTACCATTAAGTCATGGCACAAAGTAAGTAAAAATAACCAATAGCATAAGCAGTTACAAAATTAAATGGCAGTGTCATTTCATGAAAGTTATGACATGGACTATTTGAGAAATATTATGGTATTTCTTATATTTAAAGTATTTATGGTTTATATTTAAAACAAAATAAAAGTAATAAATTAAATACAAGTAGTGTATAAAATTAATGATGTGTCAGCGAAGTTGTTCAGAGAGCAGTAATACATGCTTTACATTAGATAACACCCACCACCAAGAATATGCCCTAAGGAATTCTGGAAGTAGCCTGCACAAAAAATAAACAGAATTAACTTACATTTTTGTATTAGATTTTAGTATTTCACAGTATTTTTACAAGTATTAATAGTATTTATATTTGAATATACATATATAATTGTATAAATTTAGGGTTGAGATTAGTAAAGATCTGCCAGACATTTAACTAGGACATCATACATTGAAGAACTCTTAAGTTCCTCATATCTTAAATGATATTTATTTCCTATATATTTTTGGGGGGTATCACACCCAGTGATGCTCAGGGGTACTCCTGGCTATGCGCTCAGAAATCGCTTCTGGCTTGGGGGACCATATGGGATGCTGGGGATCGAACTGCAGTCAGTCTGTTCTGGGTCAGTCACGTGCAAGGCAAATGCCCTACCACTGCGCTATTGCTCTGGCCCCATCTCCAGTATATGATGTTGTGTATTTATTTTCCTCTTTCCTATTCCTGAGAGATGTTTTTCTTTCTCATCAATTTGGCTCATACATTTCAGAGTCATTAAAAATCTGCAGATGTTCTTTTGTAGAAAACAAAATGAAAAGGGAACTCATTACATAGTGTTTGGGTCATTTTTCCCCTCTATATTTAATAATTCCATGACAGTTTGACAGCAGAGACTAGTTTCTATCTGTCCTCTGTGACAGCAAGTTTATCATTGGAGAGGTGCTAAAGTCAGTCAACCAGCTACTAGCAGTAATATCTTTATGCATTAGCAATTTGTTTGGAAAGTGCTATTGTCTGGGTAATAGGCGGACTTTATAATTTTGAACTGGTCTTTGCTCCATTTATGCTAGTATTTTAATGAATTATACTTGTATTCTCTATCCTTGATTCACTGTGACTGGTAGAATGATATGTTACTGAGCTTGAGTTTTTTCTTCACTGCTTGGATGTTTTGAATTATTTCTTTTAACGCAGTATCCAATCATTCTTTCCCAATAAAATCTATAGAATGCAGAGAGCTGGCTAATATTTTGTTTAAGATAGTTGCTACAGAAATGACATTGAGAGGGGGTGAAGGGTTGAGTATAAAATTAGGCTTTTGAGTTCTTCTCTTTTACAGTTTCAGATACTTTATGGGTTCATAGAAATTTGAGATGTCTATAGATTTTTACAAGTCTTATAGTGTTTAAGGTGCTTTTTATCCAAGCTATCATAATTCTACCAGAAATTTCATGTGGAAAAGCTTATCCATCTCAGCAATGGAAATCTATGTTTATTAATGTTTGGGAATGTTTCTATTAATGAATTTTAAAACTTTTCATATTGAAAACAGCCTTTTAACTGTTACTTTTATTTCTAATACTTTGTATTTGCAATCTATTTAGTCCAATACCAGTTGACTAACATTCCTAAATTAGTTTTTAGAATTATTTACAAAAAGTGACTCTCTTTACCTCTCTAACACCGTCTGCTCCCTTCCTCATATCTCACATAGGCTGAATTGTGCCTTTGCATTATCATGTCCTCTGTCTGGATCCCTATTCTAGACATTTTTATAGTTTTCCTCTTGCTTGTTAAGCTCTTGTGCCAAAGTAATCTTAGAATTCACCATAATCAACCTTTTGAAAGTCATTCATTTCTTCACATAATCACATAGTATTTAACCTTCAAAGATTCTATTATTTACTTTTTGTTTACTTTTCATGTTTTCTTGAAACATATTTAACTACTTACAGCCTCTAAATTTATTTTAATTGCTCACAATGATATGTTTGTGCACTTTTAGGACTATCTAGAAAGCTCTTTATTTGGTTCATTTTACCTTTGTTTCAACTTAAATATCACTTCTGCCTTGTTACTAACCTTTATTAGCTCACCTAAAAGTGCTATTTTACCTTCCCCAAATTAAAAATATGCCATAGTAATACACTAAGAGCACTTTTTTTTTAGTGTGCTACTACTTATTGTCATGTGTGCAAATTGCTATCATTTCTATTAGTTTCTTGTTTGTGGTGGATACAAGAGAAACTTCTAGTAGGAGAATTGATTGTAAAGAAACACAGCTTGGTTGATAACTAACATTGGATGGATGTAGAAGAAAAGTTATAGAGTATTCCTAAGAAATAATACATTTAGTATAAAATACCCATTGTATTTTAAAATAATATTTTCACATATGTTAATTTAAATGTTTTTCATCTAAAACATTTTTCCTTATTGCAACTTCTCCTAAAATATGCAGAGAAGAATGAAAACACCATATAACTTTATTTTATGATTTTAGCATAACACATATTGCATTTATTGAGAATGCTCTCCTTTTAGGGTTTAAGGCTGAACAGTCATCAAAGATAAATGATAGAAATATTAAATCCTTGTACCTAACATGTTGGAATCTTTTCATTTTATTCCTTATATTTAGTTCCTTGAAGACAATACAGTTTTTTGATTAATCACTTGAAAGAAAACTCTAGTGAGAAAGACCATAGCATAATGTGTTTGAATAGTATAAAGTGTCATGATTTAGAATTCTTGTTCTATTCCCAGGTGCAATAATAATCAAATGATAGTAGCTTAAAAGGGAGAATTGATAATAATTATTACTTCTCTTGTACCCTTCATCAAGAAATCATTGTACTTTTTAAGTATATGCTCATCAGTTCTTTTGAAATTCCTATGAGGAAGTAACATGACAAGTAATTATATTTTCTTTAAACATGCACAGAAACATTACAGGCAGACAAGTTACGTTTTTTGCTCCAACAAATAAACCAAGACTGCATTTGAGGGAGTAACCAATATTCCTGATTTGTGACAGGTGTTGGCCAGCTCTACTGCCTGTTTTTTTTTTTAATGAAATTTTCTTATAACAGCCATTCCATGTGTTCATATATTGTCTATTGTTGACTTTGTGTGATAGTTGAGTTGTTGCAAACAGAGCTGCTTGACTTCAGAGCCTGAAAAATTGACGATCACTATTTTTACAATAAAGTATGCCAACTTACTGCCTATAGAGCTCATCTTTTTTTAAAGATGGCTGAGAGTCTTCCATTTATTACATGATATTTAATATATGTATCATACTCAAATCATACACAAATCACTTCTGAAAAAAATTGAGTCTGTCTTATTTTTATGGATAGTCTTTATTTCAGTTTCCCCAATCAAACATTACTTTGGAAAAATATCATATCAGCACTTTTCAAATAATAAGGTACTTTGAAAAATAAACAATAACCTATCAATAAAAGGTCATTTTTCTCAATAAGATGAAAACCAGTGAAGAAGTTGTCATTGAAGTCATTAAATGATGAATTAATTCAAATGACCAGAATGTTAGGCAATAAATCTTTATTCCTTACTTCCTCTACTAATGTTAACAAGGGCGTCCTTCTGCAAGGGAGTCTCTAATCAGAGAAAATGCAGTTTCCCGAGAAGGTAAATGCAAATATATTTCCTAGTCTTCTGCAATGCATGACCTGATTTCAGCCATTCTGGGTTCTACCAGCAGGTGTCTGATTGTGAAGGCAATGGAGGGGGCCCTGCTGCTAGAGTGTGACTCTGCTGGGCATTGCTAGAGACCTGAGGGCTCTTCTAAGCCCCATCCATAATTAGAGAACATGTTTCATGAAGAAAAAAAATTCTAAAAACACTAAATTTTCGTCCTTCTTAAAGAAAGAGAGAGGGGATTGTTCCTCCTGAAATCAACTCTGATTGGCTCATTTTCGTGAAGTGCTCTAGGAATTTAATTTCTATTTGAATTTATTTCTCTATAAATGCCACATCTTTTATATTAAGCAGTTTCACACTTTATAACTCCTTGCCGATTCTCACGATATCTGTAAAAGAAGGGAAAAAAGATGGTACAACTCAGGATGGTGCTTCTCAGAATGTTCTCTCTGAAGCAGCAGCAATAGCACCTGGAAATTAGAGATGCAAATTATCACGCTCTTTCCCAGACTAATTGAATACGAAGCTCCATGGTCTAGTGGGCAAACTTACAAGGTAACTGCTGCATATCCAGATCTTTGGCCATTGACCCGTGGTAAGATTCTAAGTAGAATGCTAACCTTTAGATTTCTTGCCTGCAACTTCTCTGATACAAGCCACTGGTATCCATTTGGGTCAAAGAACTCTGACATACATTTATTTTCTTTGTAGTATTTTCACAGTAGTGATATTAATGCTATTTGTTAACGTATCTAGTCTTGCCTGCCTTCTCAATAAGAATAAGTGTTTCGTTGCCTTTTTTTTTTTAATGGGACACACCCAACTGTGCTCAGTGCTTAATCCTGGCTCTGCATTCAAGAATCACTAGTGCAGAGTCAGGGGCCCTGTGTGTGTGTGTGGGGGGGGGGGGGACGGGGGGCGAATTGCCAGATTCTAAATCCAGGTTAGTTCTGTGCAAAGCAGTCTTCTCTCCAGAATAGCAGTTTTAGGAAAATAGGATATTGATCTCCATCATTTCTGTATCCTTAGTATCTGATATACTACTAAGTATTGAATGGGTTGTTCTTGGAACCTTTTTAGTTGGTGAATTAATGGCAGCTTGCATTTTTCATAATCATAGCTGCAAGAACCAGAAATCAAATCAAGAGCACACTCAAGTTAGAACTGCACAATTCCAGAAACCTATCCAGTGTCCCTATTATTCTATCATAAAAAGTGCTGTTGCTTGTTCCAAGAATCTAGCAGTATCAGAAAGTTCAAGGAACAACATTTGCTTAATTTTTCCACATTGTATAGATGCATCTGTAAACTAAATATTTTCCTTCCATCTTTTCTATATCCCTCTCTCTTCTTTTCTCCCTTCTGTATTCACCATTGTGAAAGCAAATTGCATCACCAAGGAGCTTCATGATAAAATAACAGAACAATTCTAATAGTCAAAAATAGTTTTTTTTAAATTATCTTTATTTAAACACTAGGATTACAATATGATTACAGTTGTATGATTACAGTCATGTAAAGAACACCTCCCTTCACCAGTGCAACATTCCCACCACCAATTTCCCAGATCTCCCTCCTCCCCACCCCATCCACACCTGTACTCAAGACAGGCTTTCTACTTCCCTCATTAATTCACATTGTTAGGATAGTTTTTAGTGTAGTTATTTCTCTAACTGCACTCATCACTCTATGAGGTGAGCTTCATGTCATGAGCTGCACCTACCAGCCCTCATCTCTCTTGTCTGTGAGATACTGTTAAAAATGTCTTTCATTTTTTAAAAACCCATAGATGAGTTAAACCATTTTGCATTTTTCTCTCTCCCTCTGACTTACTTCACTCAGCACAATAGATTCCATGTACATCCATGTATAGAAAAATTTCATGACTTCATTTCTCCTGACGGTTGCATAGTATTCCATTGTGTATATGTACCACAGTTGCTTTAGCCACTCATCTGTTGAAGGGCATCTTGGTTGTTTCCAGAGTCTGGCTATTGTAAATAGTGCTGCAATGAATATAGGTGTGAGGAAGGGATTTTTGTATTGTATTTTTGTGTTCCTCAGGTATATTCCTAGGAGTGGTATAGCTGGATCATATGGGAACTCAATTTCCAGTTTGTGAAGGAATCTCCATATCACTTTCCATAAAGGTTGGACTAGATGGCATTCCCACCAGCAGAGAAAATGAGTTCCTTTCTCTCCACATCCCCGCCAGCACTGCTTGTTTTCCTTCTTTGTGATGTGTGTCAATCTCAGTGGCATGAGTCAAAAATAGTTTATATTTATAATGATATTTATTATATTTTATTTTTATATTTAGACTGTATCAGGGGTCCTCAAACTTTTTAAACAGGGGGCCAGTTCACTGTCCCTCAGACCACTGGAGGGTCTGACTATAGTAAAAACAAAACTTATGAATGAATTCTTATGCACACTGCATATATCTTATTTTGCAATGAAGAAACAAAACATACAAATACAATATGTGGCCCACAGGCCATAGTTTGAGGACCACTGTGAGTGTAGATGATTAGCATTTACATTGGTATATTATTGATGGAGTGTAGAGGAATATTTGTTTGGATTGTAGTTTTTGACACCTTAGTAGATCTTAGAGGACTCAGTGTATACCAACTTTAGCCAATTGGATCAATAGAAAATAATGGTGTAAATAAAATCTTTGAATACTGTAAATGGTCTCTCTAAGGCAATTCCTGCTGTGAAATAAGTAGTTAGCTGCAACCCGGGCATTAACTGCAGTGGGGATAATCAGCCTTTGGATGTGTTTAATCAGAGTTATCATCTAAGATTAAAAAAAGAGCCACTGTTGTGCAGGGATAATCATTTTCAGAATTTTGAAGATGAATATTCAGTTATTCTCATAAATTAAAGTGATCAGAGTCGCTTTGAGTAATTTAGGGTGCTTTGAGAGGTTAGGCACAAGCAAACACTAAAGGTTAATATAAGAGTCACATTAGTTAATGTGTAGACACTGCTTAATACATTCATTGAAATAAGCAATGAGTGTTGGCTTAAATGAATATGTTCTCCCAACATTAAAATATTGCTTAAAGGTTGGAGATATTAGGTTAGTGATAGACACTTGCTTTGCAATTTTAAGGCCCAAGGTTCTAGTCCCAATATAATAGAAGAGAACAAAATTTACCTTAAGATATTAAAAACACTTGTTAATTGATTCTAAATAGGACTCAGAGTCTGGTTATATAGTAAATGGACTAAGAGGCATTTGGCTGACCCTGAAACGTTTGGCAATCAAGAATGCTTGGATTTAGAACTAAGCACTGCCAGAATGGCCCAGCTAATCCCCAGTACTGCAATACATAAACTGTTTTATATTCTCAGGCCTTTGCATTAAACTACTAATCCAATTGGTATTGTATCCTCAAAGCCCTGTGCACTGCTTAAGGGCTAAAAAAATTAAACAAAAAATGGACTGTATAGTTTAAAATGTATTAATTGTCCTTTAATTAGTCACTAATTACAAAAATTAAATATAAGAGTAGTTTATAGTTAGTTATATATATTTCCATATAAAATATTAAACTGATGGTTTCCAGACTTGAATTGCAGAATAAAAGATTGCTTCTGGGTAAAGAAGGCTAAATGTTAGGGCAGAAGGTTTTATTAAAAGTACCAAATCCAAGATACTCTAATTGCTTGAGGAAGTCTCTTAACCTCTTAGCCTGAGTTTTCTCATCTCTAATTATCTGGACATAGTACCTCCTAGAGTTTGTTAAGATATAAATAAACAGAACCAATTTTAATCGCTGAGTACATTATATAGATATATAGCTCTATTAAGTCTTGTAAATTGTTTAATATGTTTCACTACTAAATCAATTGAGTGCTTATTCTGAACTAGAATGTTTTTCTATTTTCTATAGTGAAAACTATCATGAAGAAGATGTAATTATGTTTCTAGACCTTTTGAAATAGTTTCTATGATAGAGAGGCAGACAACATATACAGTCATCATAAAAAAGCAAGAGCCAGACATTTATTACAGAGGTTTAGGTGCTTACTTTGCATCAGTTCCTGTCATTGCATATGGTCATCAGTTCCTGTCATTGCATATGGTCTGACTATCACCAAGACTGATTCCTGAACATAAAGCCAGGAGTTAGTCCAGTATACAGCTAGATGTGTTCCTCTCCATAACAAAATTAAAGCAAATAAATTCATATAATAATAAGGACTGTGAGAAAAATAAAGCTTATCAATGATTTGGGGAGTGGAGAGAGTGATTATTCTTTCTCTGGTAGTCATGGAAGACCTATCCAAGGAGTCAGTATTTGAGATATCTATTTGGTTTTGTGGGAGAATTCAGGGAAAATGGAAGCCCTACCACTGGTTTAAAAATTCCATCTTATCTAATGAGTAAAATGAGATATCTATGCATTTTTCAATTATTCTTTCTTGATACAAATCATTTAATTCTGATATGTGTGTAGTTTCAATTTTCGTTTTGAGGAGTTGTGCTGCTGAGTTAATGAAAATTTTAATGTTCACCTAATCTAACCTCCACATTTTACATAAAAATTACTGGGTCTCTTAAAAATTATGGTTATTTTTTTCAGGTGGTATGGTAAAGAATAGATCCTGAGACCAGTTCTCTTCTTCTAAAATATAATGTCTTAAGGACTATAACAATAGCACAGTGGTAGGACATTTGCCTTGGATATGCTAATCTGGATTTTGATCCCCAGCATTTCATATGGTCTCTCGAGCCTGCTCAGAATAATTTCTGAGTGGAGTGCAGAGTCAGGAATAACCTGAGTACCACAGTGTGTGGCCCCAAAACAATATATATGTATATACATACATATGTATATGTACATTCATATACATTTACATAGGCTTTTTGATCAAATGTACCCTCTTATTGTAAAATTTTAATTAATAATTAAAATTGTGGACGTGGACATGCTTTTGATTTCATATTCTTGTTAATTCATTGTTTTTAATAGTAGTTTTAATAAGCTCCTGATTGATAATGATATTGGCATAAAATTTGTCCTTGTTTATTATAACAATCCTTTCAAGAATATTCAGCAGTGCTTGGCATTTAGAAAATGTGGAAGTGATACTCAAAAATGAAGAAAATTTCTCTGCATCCTTCATGATTCAGGTACTTGATTATGTTTCCATAATACAGAATCTTGTCTTTGGAAAAAAAAAAGAAACACTTCCAAATTTATTTTGAGATATTTCTATGGACAACATTTAATAAGTTCCTACTCTATGCTTTTTCTCCTATAGAAAGGTATGATTGGAATATATTGAACTCATAGCAATTACTCTGATTAATCTACAGAAATATTTTCACATTTTTGGGGCCCATTTTTGTCTTCTTCATTTCATATCACTCTTTATTAGTGTCTAGGGCTGCCAAAACATGTTATTACAAATGTGGTAGCTTAAGACAGCTACTTTTTCTCTCACAGTCTGGAGAGACTATGGATGCCACCAAGCTAGGTACATTGCTCTTTTACTTCTGCAAACACAAGGGAAGAAACCTTCCAACCTTTAACAGCATATGATAACTCCGGATGTTCTTTGACCCATGCAAACAGAGTTCCAGTTTTTCCTTCACATCCATATGGCTCTTCCCTATGCCTTCTCTCTTTCTCGTCTTGTGAGAATGCTGGCCTTTGGTTTCTAATTTTACTCTAATTGGGATAAACTTAAGATTTGGGGATCACTGATTCTATTTGCATAAAAACTTTTACCACAAATATGACTGTGTCTACGGAATCCAGAGATCAGAATATAGCCTTAGCTTTGAGGGGCATCTGTCAAACCTCTATGCAATTTGTCTGAATGATGTCAGTTAGCTTCAGTGATATGAGGGGAACAGTAGAGGGGAAAACATCTACTATAGAAGGAAATTCCAATACTCTCCACAAAGGCTTAAATGATGAACAAGAATGTCTGCCTGTAACTGAGTGAACCTTCCAATATATGCCAATAATCATGATAATGAACTTGGGTGCATGTCTTTACTTTTTAGTCCTTATCAAGCTCTCACATGTCCTCATTCTTGGTTGGCAGCTTGCCTACATCATCTCGAAAGGTCCTAACCCAGAACCACCCAGTAAAACTAGTTTCAATTTCCTCATCTGTAAAAAATGTAAGGTCAGGATAATTTGTTATTGTAGGTTTAGAATATTTGTTGCATAGCAATAACAATAATGTTACAGTGATTTCCATAAACTGTGAGAAACCCACTGGCAGAGCTGTTGGTATCTAGGACATTTCTCAGCATAGACCTACCAGGTTAGGGAGGAACTTCAATGGGAAGTGCAAGGAAAGTCAAATTTGAGGTAGTATCATACTTGTTGAAGGAGCCAAGAAATGCAACCATCCTTTTTTGCCATGCTCCTGGCATACACAGAAGGATAAATTGTAAAACAAACCAAAAACAAACAAACCAACAAAAATCACGGGCATGAATGGAAACTGCTGTTATTTTACATATTTTCAAAATTAGATTGATTAGAATGAAAAGAAACCCCATTCCTACATAGTAAAGAGCAATTAGAATGAAATCAACACTGACAAAACACATTTGTGTATTAATATTTATTTGATTTTTTATGTGTCTTGTATTCTTTACACTTGCCACTTAACAAGCCTTTTTATTTTGAGGAGAGAAAATGAGTTCAGCTTTTATTCAAGATGATGCTGTGAGCTGAGAATGACAGAGGCAATGTTCCATTTACATTTGTTAGCAGAGTCCTTCTGAGTCAACTTGCTGGAGGAGGTAGCGTGCCCTGTGGCTCCTTCACTCTTCAGAACCACCTAGATTTTGCACCATTTCTAGTCACACACTGTGAAATCCCACTAATTTTCTCAGGCTGATGGAAGTCTCTATCTTTCTACTTGTGATATTTGAAGAAAGATTTAGTTCTTCTGGTATTTATTCTGCCTAGTAAAAATGACCAGAAACAACCTTAACATATGTATGGAAAATTTCTATATTGCTCTGTATCTGTCTTGTATTTAGAGAGTTCTAGTACTACTTGGAAGCTGTTACAAAGCACAGCCCTGTCTTAGCTTTTGCTTCCATGAGTACATACTCAGTTTTTGCTTGCTTTCTTTTCGCAAGAAAATGTGATGTCTAGCATGTCTTTTTGCATGACTAGATAATTTTGTTCCCATTTTAAAATTACTCCTATATGTTATACACAAATGCTTAGACATGCTATTTGTTCATGTGTTTCATTAGACATTTATTCTCCTGACATCGTGCACATATTTCCTTTACATGAGGATGTGATTTAGGGGTAAGAAATTCTAGGACTTTTTTTCTGGTTTGTGGTGATTTGGAGATTAACATTCTTGGGAAGTTTAAATTTATGGGTGACTCATACAACTGAGATAGCTATCCATATGAATTCCCCAACAAATTTATAGAAAGAAATCCTAAACAGGTGAAGTACTAACTACTGTGCTAGGAAATTGGCAGACTGAGTATTCCTATCCCGTCAGGCCAGAGCATGTACTATTTGTAATTTAAAAAATTATCTTTCTCTAATGTCCACAGACATTGAGAAGCCCTACATTAAAGTGCACCCTTTAAGAATTGCCAGGATTCTGGAGACAAAGTTGTATGTATCTATATAATAATCCTGAAAGGTTTTTCTTTTAGATGGGAGATGAAATTTAAATGACTACACTTTTTAAGTGGTTAATATTTTAGGCATTTATTTACCTTTGCAGGTGATTGTAATATCAGCATTTTTCCTATATACTAGATCAACTGGTTGTTGTGGGCATTATCATAATAATATCATGTCCTAAGCAATATTCTATTTTTATTACTAGTTTAAAACTAGCATCTTGCCGGTCATGTTTTCTTATTGCTTCATTCAAAAATGACAGGTTTGATATTTTTAGCCCATATTATAATATTTTTGTTTTTAGTGAAAATATAATTGTGATTTTTTTCATTCCTCTCTGTATGGCCATATACGCAGGGTCATTATACTTTTAGCAGGAATCTTATAATTATAAGATTATCAAACAAAAGAAAAAGAAAGTCTATTTTAAAGAGTCTAATTTTTTATATATCAAATCTAATTATCGATAAAATCCTGCCTCATACCCAAGTTTTTGATTGCTTTTTTAAATTTTTGTTTGTTTGTTTGTTGATACTTTTAGATCACACCCAGAAGTTCTTAGGGCTTACTCTTGGCTCTATGCTCAGGAATCATTCTTGATGTCTGATTTGTAATCTATGGTCCTACATTATTATTTTATGGTTAATTTTTTGGAAGATTCTGCAATGATGAAAGATCTGGCCTGTATGAGGGTTTTCTATTCATTTACAAAGAGAAATGAACTTAGAGATCTTTGCAACCTAAAAGAGGTGGAGAAAATGGTGGACCTTTCTGTGTTTAATAAATTATCTCAATAAAACATTATCATAATTTGTCATTGGGGTGCAAAATTTCCTGAGTACTGTCTGATATAATAGCTTCCTCACATTTTTTTTGGTCATAAACTTTCTTTTTTTTTTTTTTTCGGTCACACCTGGCAGCGCTCAGGGGTTACTCCTGGCTTGAGGCTCATAAATCGCTCCTGGCAAGCTCTGGAGACCATATGGGGTGTCGGGATTTGAAATACCAACCTTCTGCATGCAAGGCAAATGCCTTACCTCCATGCTATCTCTCCGACCCCGGTCGTAAACTTTCTAATGATACTTTGAATAGTTTTCTACATGTAATCTTTATAAAAGTTCTCTGTCTGAGAACCTGAACAATTGCACAACGATAGGGCATTTGCCTTGCACACAGCCTACCTGGAAAGGGCCCAGATTGGCTTACCAGCATCCCATATGGTCCCCCGAGTCGGCCAGGAGCAATTTCTGAGCTCAGAGCCAGGAGTAACCCCTTAGTACCACTGGGTGTGGCCCTAAGGCCCCCCAAAATAAAAGGTTCTATTTTTATATTTTTTATTTTGAGGTCACACAGTAGTATCAGAGCTTTTTCCTGGTTTTGTGCTTAGGAATCACTCCTGGTAAGGCTCAGGAGACCCCATTAGGTCCTGGGGATTGAATTCAGGTCTTTTGTGTGGAAGATGAGTGCCTCCTCCATTGTACTATCTCTCTGGTCTCATCTATATGTAAGTTTTCTATTTAACTTCAATAAAAACTAGTGCTTTTAACTATCTCAAAATTTTGTTAAACTATTTGACAAAAAATATGGCCTGATTAATTTTAAAGATACAATTTGTACTTTGATGAAGTTAGCATCAATCAGCAAAATGTGTTTGGCTGAATGTTCTTTCTGTTTGAAGCTTTCTTCACTTTGCTATTTGTATTATATAATCAAGAACATAGATTTGTAAGTTCAATGATTTAGATTAGATTAATTCGGTCGGGATATAGACAAGTTATGAAACATCTTTATGCCTTTGTTTGTCAACTGAAAATAGGGATAAGAACAACCCCACCTTCCGAGAGATGTAGAAGATTATCTATGTAGCACACAATATGTCAATTGGTAAGCATCAGGTTTGATATTCTTCAGTGATATTGAATTTATTTCTCTTTAAAATTAAATCACTCTATCCTCAGGCCTTTCTTTGATTGGCATCTCACACTGAATGATCATCAAGATTATTTGGTATATTAGTTTAGTCATTGTTCACGTCTTTCATTAGAATGTAACTTTCATGAAAGCAGAAACTTTTCTTTAAATCACTATATATATGGAGTCTATGAAGTTATCAAAACATTTTGTGAATAAATAAATGTATGTTTAATTTTATTTTCTAAACAGTTGACTCAGAGTAATGTGGCTAATTATTGTGAATAGATCACAAAAATAGCATAAATATAACAGAAAGTCAAATTCATAGTTGATATTTGCTATATATGTATATATACATACTAAGAATATTTTCAGTATCTTTCTCTTTTTTCTTTTTCTTTTCAAAAGTAGTGATGTCAGAATAAAATAATATATAGAGAAAAAAAGATTTTAACATTTTATGATCTGAGAGCAATGTCATGACTTTTCTGAATAAAAGCCAGTAGACTGATCATGATGTCCTTTTCTAGGGATTTCAATCTTGCATTCAAAAATGATTTCCAATCTCAATTTATTGTTAAACCTCATTAAAATAAAGTGATGATTTTGTGAGTCCAAAATGTGTTATGACTGACTTTTGAAACTGCTAAGCCTAATGCTTGAAGTTACATGTAAATGTGTTTAAGCTGGAAATATTGATGTGTGGTTTTTGCAATGAATTTGTTCAGAATTTATGGAACATAATAAAAGTTAACAATCTGTTCTTCACAAATAGGTGCAACAGCCACATAGATGAAGCAACAGAAATATCTGTCATTTCAGCAGAATGATTTGGGCTCCTTTTAATATCACCAGTTAATTGTTACCTGAGGTAGAGAAGAAGTTATGTGTCAGTGCTTAGAAAATATTAATTTGACATAAATAGAACTTATTTTTTACTACAGGACAGACCTGAGCCATTGAAATCTTTTAGCAACAATCAGTATTAATGCCATTTTCTCCACGCATGGTGAATGTACATCAAAGTTAAAAATGTATCATTTGTTTTGAGGCTGACTAAAACATGTAGAACATTTATTTATATTTAGCTGACCAGGGTTCGATAACTAGCACCTAATATGATCCATTTAGCCCCACCAAGAATTATTCTAGCATACAGTGCTAGTAGTAAGCCCTTACTACTGGCATGTTTAGAGCCCCCACAACAAAACATATACTTTATATTTTTATATACTTTTTTTTTGTGAGAAAGAGAAATATTTTCCCTGAGGAATCATCTATATTTCCAGACTGATTCTTAGCTGTGACCTTAGACCACAGAATCATATATTTAAAAATATGTATTCTAAAGTAGTGTGGGAAAGTTTATGTATATATTTATAATATATGTATATATCATATCAGCTAGCATCACCTTCCCTTTCACAATAATTGCATAATCATTATGATATTCCCCTTCGCTGTCATTTATTTTAACTAGGCAAAGCACTTCAACCTTTGTACTGCATGTACTACATCTCAGGCATAGGCGGTTTATTTTAATGAGTCAGGAGATGACTCAATAATAAATACAGGTCTCAGAGTCTTTCTAATTTTTATTCTTACATTTTTTATAAAGGGTACTTTATAAAGCTGTTTATAATATAATATAATCAGTACTTCATAACAAGATCTATCTAAACTTCAATTTCATCCAATTCATCAATTTATTAGCAATCTATACATACCATGATATTTTCTCTTTGTTTCATTGACAACAATCTTTGATATATTCACCTTATTTATTAATCACTGCTTAAGTAGTTTTAACCTGCTGAAAATGAATGTTTCTCCCTGATTTCCCCTCTACATACTCTTAATTTATCTAAATTTTTTAGCATCTGCAACATCCATAAGGAGAAGCAAATTCAGGAAGGTTTCTTGAATGATTGCTCAATATCACAACAATAAAGTGACATTTTTTAAAAGAAAAGTAGTTCCTTTTTATATAACAGGAGTTATTTTATCAATGGATAAATACTTCAGTCATCAGAAAGCCATGCTGCACCTCTTGCATATGAAGCAAAGATGCTACTTCTCCTGAATTTTCCTAGTTGGCATTTATAAGGAAAATTAAACAGCCCCACTCTAAGCATAAACAGAATTCATAATAAAATTTTGAAATGATGCTGCTAGTTCTTCCTTTAAAAACCATCTGTTGTATGTTTAGATCATGCATGACTTATATCTACGATGGTTGCATAGTCTTCTGCCAAGCCCAGTTAAACACAGGCATGGATCCTTCTCCTCTGCTGTGAATATCTCTAAATTAGTTACTCTTACAATCTATTTTCAGAAAGTCTCCTCTAAAACCTATTGATAGCAATTCACCAAATACAGCATTATGCCCTCTGGCTCTAATAGTTTTTTAGTCCCCCCAACTCCACTGATGCCCAATATGGTCCCTGGGCTCTTTGACAAATGATCTCTGTGGGCAAAGGTAGGAGTAATACCTGAGCACCAGGGGAAATCTGTACCCTTCAAGAAAAGTTTTACTTGTGAGCTATCACAATTCAGTGATTTTTTTATTATAGATAGATCTGATTGCTCAAGACTAGATCATCCGGGGCCGGAGAGATAGCATGGAGGTAAGGTGTTTGCCTTTCATGCAGGAGGTCATCGGTTCGAATCCCGGCGTCCCATATGGTCCCCCGTGCCTGCCAGGAGCAATTTCTGAGCCTGGAGCCAGGAATAACCCCTGAGCACTGCCGGGTGTGACCCAAAAACCACAAAAAAAAAAAAAAAAAAAAAAGACTAGATCATCCTAGTCTGTTTTCTTTCAGTGTATATGATTCTTCTACCATATAGTCCAAATCTATGCTTAAAACCCTAGGCAGCAGAGGAAAGAATCTATGGTGTCTACATTTACCTTAACTCATTTATCCTCACATAGTACAAACTCCATTTCAGTAGGCAATCTCAATTACTGACAGTAGCAGAACACATCTCCCTCTTTGATTGCCGATACCTCTTGTTGCAGGCTGATTTGGACATTGAAACAACTATAATCTACAGACCAGTCACACACATTGAATTTTCAAAATGGAAATTGCCACTGCTGTAGCTGTGAGAGTCTGTTTGTTCAGCTAAGCAATCTCTCCCTCTGGAGAAAGAGCTCATCACCGATGACCTAGAATTGGCTTTCCAAGAATACAGTGAGCTTCTTCAGTTTAGCAGAAGTTCCAATCCCTGCCACATCATTCTTATTTCCTTTTTATGATCTTTCTTCTGTAGTTTTTCATCCTTCAGTTTAAAATGTATGATAATTATAATGAAATCCTTACGAAGTATACACAAAAAGCAATGTTGTACTTTTTATCGTTGTAAGAGACAAAAGCAAAGGGGCCAGAGAGATAGCACAGCAGCGTTTGCCTTGCAAGCAGCCGACCCAGGACCTAAGGTGGTTAGTTCGAATCCCAATGTCCCATATGGTCCCCCGTGCCTGCCAGTAGCTATTTCTGAGCAGATAGCCAGAAGTAACCCCTGAGCACCACCGGGTGTGGCCCAAAAACCAAAAAAAAAAAAAAAAAAAAAAAAGAGAGAGACAAAAGCAAAGGCACACAAAGAATGATGTCTTTAGTCCTATCATACTCAGGGTTGCACTTTGCTTTATATACTTCTTAGTCTCAGCGATATTTACCTATATTTTGTAAATATTTTGCACTGATGACTTTTTAATCACTCAAATATATGATTTACATATTCATTCATTCACCTTCTTGTACTTTCACTGAAGGCTGTCTAATCTAAATTTAAGACTTTAAGATCTTCATAAACTTGATATCAATTTATGGACATCTGTATTTCTTTTTTTAATGATGTCACTTTTTATTAATGAAGACATTATTTATTTGGATTAATAAATAATTAATTAATGGATTAAAGTATTTAATTAGATCATGGGATACATAGTTACCAAATTGTTCATGATTGAGTTTCAGATGCAATGTCCAACAACCTTCACCAGTGTACATTTCCTGCCACCAATGTTCCCAGGTTCCCTCTCGCCCTTCCCCTGTCCTCTCCAATGCCTTACTGATGGATATTTCTCTCTCTCTCTCTCTCTCTCACACACACACACACACACATTCTCTCTCTCTCTCTCTCTCTCTCTCTCTCTCTCTCTCTCTCTCCCTCCCTCTCACCTTTCCTCCTTCCCTATTTCCCATTTTTTCCTTTTAGACAAATAATTTTCAATACTGGGTATCATGCCTATCACTTTATCTTTTTTCAGCACCCAGCTCTTCTCCAGGATGTTAATTTCCAACTCTTATTGTCATAATGGACCCTTTCTTAGTGCACACCCCCACTATTTGTGGTAAGCTTCCTACTTCTAAACATGAATAAGTATGTCCTTCAAGTTTGTTTCGTTGGTGATAGCACTTGACTGGATGTAGCTCTTGGTATGTAATAATTATATCACTCTAGCTGAGGCCGAAGAGAAATCCCTCATGCTGAATCATGCTGCCCAGTACATGACATTTTAATGCTATTTTAACCTATTGCTTAAATGAGTAAATGGGAATTTGCTGCTGCAATTTATTAGTATTTTATGCTGGGAAGCATGACTTGAAGCTACAGATAAGAGCCAATGCAACCTCCTCTAGTTATTATTTAGCATAGCATTTTAATGGTAGCTTCACTGAAAGAAACTTTTACATGTCCACATAAAGAAAGTCTAAGGCAATCTAATAAGTAAGGTGATACATATTTTATGCCACTGAATTCTGCCTGTGAGAAAGGTCCAGTTATGGATACTGTCCATTGGTTCCTAATTTTCTCTTGAAAGCAGTGTGGTGTGACAATTTCTATTATTATCTCTATTTCTTTCATAGGCCAAACTAGCAGAGAGGTTAAAGAGCTTTCCTGAGATCCCACAGCCTATGAGAGTCCACAAACACATAAAAGTCATTTTGTTTCATCCTTAGATCATTCTTATGCATGACATTTGTTTATACAGGAATTCATAGTATTAATATTGTTTGTCTTGAGAGCCATTCCCCTATTTATTTCCTTTTTATCTGTCTCATTTGTCCATGCCTAACCATTGCCATCTATGGGTTTTTGTTTTGTTTTGTTTTGCACACTTTGTGAAGCTCAGGCAGTACTCTTAGGTTCAGGAACAATTCCTGGCAATGCTTGGTGAACTTACAAGCTCATGCTAGAGTTGCGCTGGACCCTTGTTTATTGCATTGTCATTTGTGCAATTAATGCAAAGTTGTATGTATGTTATTATTCATCTTTTTTAGTTTTCTTCTTTCCCATAATAAGATGAAGGGTTACAATTCAGGAATTCTTTTTCGTGTGTCTTTGTTTTTTTATTTATTTATCATTATTTTTATTTTGGTTTTGGGCCCATACCTGGCAGCACTCAGGTTACTCCTGTCTCTGCATTAATAATTCCTGGCGAGCTCAGGGGACCATATGGATTGCCAGGGATCAAACCCTCGTCAGTTGCAAGCAAGGCAAACACTGTACCCACTGTGCTATCGATCTGGTCCTTGTTTTTATTCTTAATGTCCTTACGTACCTACCATGGAACTGATGCATACAGTAAGTTATCATTGAATGAATAATTTAGTCATAATAGGTCTGTATCCCCCAGGGCTGGTTTTGTGGATGTCAGCCATTTCCTCTCTCTTCTTGGATTTCTTTGCTTTTTAATTAACTTTCTGTTAGGCTTGTGGTTCTAAGTGACCTCCTAAGGGCTTGACAGTAAGGTTAGAGAAGCGCTTTCTATTTCATCCTTATAAAGAAATAATCTCTCTTTCATAATATCAGAATACTTCATGCAAATTGGCAGAAATAACTTCAAGAGGAAATATGTTGAGGAGTAGTAATTAGAATTTTTAATTTTATAGAGTGCCTTTACTTCTAAATTTATAGATTTGTCTTAAAGTTATTGTGAGGCAGGGATTATAGCCCATATATAGAGTACTTTTCTTACATGTGTGAGATTCTGGAATCAATCCCTAGCACTGCAAAAAAAAAAAAAATAAAGTTATCAGGATGATATATACTTAAAAAAACTCAAAATTTTAATTATTTATTTTTAAAGTTTTGAACATAAATATTTAATTAATAATTCTAAATAATTTTTGGGGGGTCACACCCGGCAGTGCTCAGGGGTTACTCCTGGTTGTCTGCTCAGAAATAGCTCCTGGCAGGCACAGGGGACCATATGGGACACCGGGATTCGAACCAACCACCTTTGGTCCTGGATTGGCTGCTTGCAAGGCAAACACCGCTGTGCTATCTCTCCCGGGCCCAATTCTAAATAATTATCTTCAAATAACTTTACCCCTTTAAAGGGATAAAGTCTATATTGATTGGTCTTTTCTCCATCCTTCCTTCCTTCCTTCCTTCCTTCCTTCCTTCCTTCCTTCCTTCCTTCCTTCCTTCCTTCCTTCCTTCCTTCCTTCCTTCCTTCCATCCTTCTTTCTTTCTTTCTTTCTTTCTTTCTTTCTTTCTTTCTTTCTTTCTTTCTTTCTTTCTTTCTTTCTTTCTTTCTTTCTTTCTTTCTTTCTTTCTTTCTTTCTTTCTTTCTTTCTTTCTTTCTTTCTTTCTTTCTTTCTCTCTCTCTCTCTCTCTCTCTCTCTCTCTCTCTCTTTCTTTCTTTCTTTCTTTCTTTCTTTCTTTCTTTCTTTCTTTCTTTCTTTCTTTCTTTCTTTCTTTCTTTCTTTCTTTCTTTCTTTCTTTCTTTCTTTCTTTCTTTCTTTCTTTCTTTCTTTCTTTCTTTCTTTCTTTCTTTCTGTGGAGAATTAGCCCAAGTAAATAAAATGTTATAATTACATGACTGTTTACTTCAAAATTTATATGGTTAAAATTTAGCAGTATAAATTCTAAAGTGTGAATGTGACAAATTGGTGGTTTTCGTCACAAGTGATCATGTTCCTTAACCAAACTGCCTTTCTTTTCTTTGCGAAATAAGGATTAGCACTCTAGGCCTCACACTGTTCATCTATTCACTAGTTATTCCATGAGTTTGCAAACTGAAGGATCTTTTTTCCCTCCTCACATAGTAAATTATTCTGATCTGTATTTGTTTGAACTTGTTTTGTAAAATATATTCCCCAAAACTTAATTCCCAAATTCAGTTCTTTGCAGACAGTTCCCAACTAGTTGCATAAGTGACAAAAAAAGGCCTCTCCTGCTTTCCTCCCCTTTATTCTTTCTAAATTAACTTTATCAGTACCCTCCATTGTCTCCAGCGTTCATCTCAGATTATTTCTCCTTGTTGGCAGACAAGAATCTGCAGGGCACAATTTCCAAAAGGTGCTCTTTCAATTCAGCTCCCATTCTAATTTTAACATATTAGGTTCTACTGTGGAAAAGCTGTTTGCCTGAAATATAATGAATAAATAAATTATATCCTCCACACAAAATTCATACAATAGGATCATAGAAATCAAAGAGCTAAAATTTAGACACAGCAAACTAATTCTCTTCCTCATTTTTCCTCTTTCACTTTTTATTTTAGCTTTCTCCATCATGACCAGACTGAGAGGGTTAGCAGGGGTGAGAAAATAGGATTCAAATTTATAAATGTTTTCACTTCGTTGCTTACCATGTGTGACAATGTAGAATCAAACATAATTCCCTTCATCTCCTAAAAGACTGAAATGGTGATCATGTGGAATGGGCTTCCTGACCTTTGCAGAGTACGGATTTCATGGAAGAACACCCAGAGCTAAAGCCATTGAGCTGGGCTTTCATTCATACAGGAGACCAATAGTAATTGGCTGCAACAATTTTATTGAAATCTGCTGAATTGAACTAAGTCATTCTGGTTCTAAATATAAAACAATTTGAACAGAACTCTGTCATTTTTAAATACAGGTATTATATCTGAACTTTTTCACAGAAAAGCCTGGATTGCATTTCTTCTGTAATGGAGAGAGGATTTATCATTCTCTCCTGCATCCCTGGAAAATAAAGCAAACACAGTATTGGTTTGGGGTCTGTGCTGTACTTTCTAGGGTGATGTTTCTCCCAGTATATTATTGTGAGTTTGCATGTTCCACAACACTCATTTGTCACTGGCACCAAGAACTAGGTGGCTTTCTGCTTATTGGATTCAAACTCAGCAGACTCATTTTTACTTTTCATTGGAAACTTATACTATAAATATATGAGTATAATAGGAAAAAAGTTTATCTTAATACTCAAGCAAGCCATGGTTGACAATGAGAGGAGAAAAATATCACCTGCCTATATTAACAGTGCTTATTGCTCAACTATTCAGTTATATATTATTTTAAGTTCTATATTAAACTGATGTCCAATAACATTTGAATGAGTAAAACAATTTTTTTTCTTATGTCTGACAATTAGAATGTTTTGATTATATAGTCAACATAGTCTAGTTGTCAGAAACTTTCTAGATCTGGAAATGATACTATCTTTGCCTTCTAATAAAAAGTGCTATATATATTTAGGCAATTACTGAATTCTGGGTTTTAGTTTTCTCTTTTATAAAATAGACACAATCATGGACACTGATTTTAGGATTATTCTAAAGGTTAATTAAGGTGACATGAATTATTTTGTCACAGAACCTATAAACTAGGGAGCTAATAGTTTATATTGTATTATGTTATATTAATGTTATTCTTGATTATTTTTGCATTCAATCTTCCTGACAATACTGTTGTCAGGAAATAGCCCAGCTATTCTGTAAAGAGGCTATATAGAATATACATCCCTTTAAAGGACAATCTAGTTTCTGTTGTTACTAGTCAACTCTGCTTGTGGAACAGGAAAGAAACCAGAGAGGATGGAAAATGAATTGGGTACATCTGTGTTTCAGTAAAAATTTATATATATATATATATATACATATATATATAAACACAGGAATAGTGAATTTGGTAATGGATTTTTCTTTTCCTAGCAAATGTTGCTAGCTACATTTTACAAGTAAGAGCATATTATTAAAAATAATACCTTTGATATCATTGTTAATTAGTTGGAATATTCCAAGCTAATATCTATTGCTATGAATTGAACATTGAGCTCAGGACTTTGCCTTTGCACAGTGTTCATCACATGCGTTGTTGGAGAAATGGACTTGATTGCATTATGTGTTCAAGCATGGGATTCCTGTGGTCATTCTGCTTTTATGTTTTATTTTGTTTATTATGTTTATTATGTTTTATTTTGTTTTGTTATTTGAGATTCTGTGATTCCTAGTACTATGTGTGATGATTTCTCATGAACATAATCCCAACACTACACCCTTCCCAGGGCATCCCCCAAGGATCCCAATACCTTTTCTTTTATGTTGCATCGTGGAAAATTTTAAATAAATATATCAAGATAGGGGGTTGAGAAATAATAAGATGCATGCCTATTCTATGCCTATTATCTCATTCAATCCCTGGAAACTTGTGCTGGTTCCCTAAGAATCACTATGTGAAACATTGAAACCTTGGTGGCCCTAAGCACTTATGGTGTGATCTGGGGAATCCATGGCTCCACTGAAACAAGCAGCACTTCAGCCTCAGGCTTTAGCATTGAGCCTATGGAGACTATTCCAGATTTATATGGCTGAAAAAGCCCATTGACTGCATAATACTACTTGAGAGAGCTGCTTTCCTTACATAATATAAAAGAAACAGACAATAAAAGTAAAAATCAAAATAGTACCAGGGATCTAGCTCAAAGGCTGGAATGCATGTTTTGATGCCTTGATGCGTGAGACCCAGAGTTTGATCCTTATCACTCAATGACCCCACCACCACATCTGGACTGCTAGGTTTGAGAAGTGCTGGATTATTCAAGTCAACCACTCAACTGTCCCGTTGGGATGAAATCTTAGAGTAGTCCTTGGTCCCCCTGAATATTGCTTGTAAGTAGACTCCAACAGTAGCTACAAAAAAATCAAGACCGACTTTAGGTAGCATGCAAATCTGTCATAAGAATAAATGGATAAAGAAAAATGCCTGCGTTGGCCCTAAGCAAAGCATCTCAGAGCTATTTCTGCTTTTCTACACTACCTAAAAATATTATTTTCAGTTTAAAATATGTTAATTTTTAAAGCAAGATAAAGGTTTTTATCTTCAGGAAATAAAAGCTATTTGGAAGATTCAGATGTAATAGATTCAATATCAAATTTCTCAACCAATTACAAACTAGAAATAATGAATTTGAAAAGTGTATTGCTATGAAGCAATTGACATTTAGAGTCAGAGTTGTAATACATATGTAATTGATTCAGATCTGTAATAGATTTGACACCAAGATTCAGATTTGACATCAAATTTCTCAACCAATCACACACTTGAAGCAAAAATACTTTCTATGGAGGTTGGTTTTGCACAACAGAATTGATAGTCCACATTTGGTAGCAAAGAATTTTCCCAAAATATGAAAAGACAAAAACATAAAAGAAAACATGGTACTGTGCTGAGTTAGTTATCAAGAAAATACATTTGTATGTATTATACTCTGATTACCTGAACTTGTAAAATTAAGCATTGTGAACAAGTTCATCTAAGTCTAACATTTTTGTTGAATTAATGTGGAGTTTTTACATATTCCTAAATATGTTACAGTATAAAGTTTATCTCTTAAATAAAAATAATAATTTTCATTTTCTACAGCTTCCTAATTAGTTTCTTTGTGTGTATGCACTTCTTTATTTCAAGCAGAATGAGAAATAGCACTTTACTTGGGTGTGTTACATTGGATTTAAAAATAGCAGAATTTAGCATAAAATGAATTTGGGGATAGCAGCAGCCAGAAAATATATACTTAATTTGTTATTAAATAAAGCATAGGAACCTTTGAGTACCAGAGATTTTACAATATGAAAACAAGTTAGGAAGTGTGGCCACCAACGTGGGCTGAAGAACAGCTTTAAAGACATGGAACATAGATCTGTTTTCCTTTTTTTTTTTTTTTTTTTTTTTTGGTTTTTGGGTCACACCCGGCAGCACTCAGGGGTTACTCCTGGCTCTATGCTCAGAAGTCACTCCTGGCAGGCTTGGGGGACCATATAGGGTACCAGGATTCGAACCAATGATCTGCATGAGAGGCAAACGCCTTACCTCCATGCTATCTCTCCGGCCCCCAGATCTGTTTTTCTGACCAGCAGAGATAGAATGAGAAAACAGTATATTCTAGTAGTGGTTTTCTAGATACTTTCTTACATACTGATAATATCCTACCAGGGACCTGAAGTATTTACCAATACAAAACTATTTGGGAGTGAGCAGTGTTACCCTACTGATAGTCAAGACTTATTTCTGGCTCAGGGATCAAGTCTTGTGGGGCTCAGATAATCATATATGGTGCAGAATTGAACCTGAATTGACTATGTACAAATCAATGGTTCTATGGCCCTACACACACACTCTACTATCTTGTCTTCCCAATTCTTCAAATTCTCCATTGACCTAGATAGAGGCAAATAAATAAAACAGGGCAGTCTCTCTCAGAGAGAGGTTATGACATTATGAGCCTGAGTCCAAGCTGGTTTAACTTTTTCTAACCTGAGAATCCTTATAAATTATCAGGGTGGGGTGGCGGCGGAAACTTTGACAACTTGATGATTCAATAAGTTCCTTTACCTGAATTTACAAAAGTTGAAGTTGAATGATTTTAATAACATAAATAATCAACCTTGCAGACAATATTTGGCTTATGTTTTTATCTTGTGTAAGATTATTAAAATAGAAACTAGCATGAGGATTATGTCACATATATAGAATTTCTTAAATAGTTGTTGCTGCCATAAACACTCAGAGAAAAATAACTCAACATTTTTATTTGTCCATATTGTTGACATATCTTCTGCTTGGAAAAAATGTAAAAGTTAGAATATAATATATTAAAAGATGAAGGCTTTACCTGTCAGATCTGATTTTCTTCCATTGAAATCACATCATTTCACTTATTTCAATTATTTCACTAATAAATTAATATTAATTAATGAATTAAATTTATTAGGTTTTAATTGAATTTAGTTTTCTACTGTTTTAACCTATATATTTATTAGTTCTTACCATTATTATTTTAAAATATGCTAAACAAATATTATTGAGCAGTGTTTTTTCTAATCTATAGATTTGGATTAGTGCTTTTTCTAATCTTTAGATTTGTTTTCTTCTTGTCTGGGTGAAAAGTAACTTTGAAAGTGGATGCCTAATTTGACCTTCTTTTGGGGGGATATCACATCAGCAATGGTCAGGACTTAGTTCGGGCTCTGCACTCAGTGATCACTTCTGCTTGGACTCCAGGGGAGCTTTAAGGGTACTGGGGATCAAACCCTGATTGGCTACCAAGTAAGTACCTTTCCCATTGTGCTATCTCCTCAGCCATTGCTTCTTCTTTTAAGGACCTCCTTTCTCAATGCATTTGGGTTCTGTTTTCTGTCAGTGAGGGTCTGCCAAAGGAATGGAGTTAAAATTGACAACAAGCATATAATCAATTTTATCTTCTCTAAATTATATTCAAGATTAGTACTGCATTATAAATTCAGGCTGACATTGTGCTCTTACTTATGAAAACATTGCTTAGAAAGTTGCTTTGAAGTGAAGCACAAGTTTTTATCCTGGATTTTTTTGTACAGAATTTAAAAAATATTTCAACTTTATTAGGGTCCCTTTTTAAAGCATAATTACAACTTTCAGACCATTATTAATTTCAACGTTTTTATATTGAAGTATAAATAAAAATTTACTTGTTTTTATATGTATTTAATCTATTTATATTTTATTTTTATTTATCATTTATTCTGCAATTATTTAAAATCATCTTTAGTCATATTAAAGAAGTGACTTTGCAAAAGTAGAATGTACAAATTATTATCCATATTTAAAAACTTCCTTTGAAGCATTGAAAAATGCTATTAGAGGGGCTGGAGAATTAGCATGGAGGTAAGGCATTTGCCTTGCATGCAGAATGATGTTGGTTCGAATCCCAGCATCCCATATGGTCCCCTGAGCCTGCCAGGAGCGATTTCTGAGCTTAGAGCCAGGAGTAATCCCTGAGTGCTGCTGGGTGTGACCCAAAACAAAACAAAACAAAACAAAAAGACAAATGCTATTAGTTCAAAAAGATATGGTGGTTGTTTGGTTGTTTATACATTATCAATAACTTCAAAATATATTTAACATCCTTGTTATAAATGGGTCCTTATTCATCCTGATATTTCTTCATTTATGTTATAGAACTGACCTGGTCTTTGCAAGGTTTGCAAACTAGTTGGGGCTTCCCCTTAAGCTTTGCTCTCTGCAGTTCTTTCCCCATTTGGCATCTCTTTCCTAACTCTTCTCTTCTTCCTACTATTTTCACTTGACTTACAGAAATAGTTTCATTGTTCTTTTGCCCAAATCCCAAGCATTCCCCAGAGAGCTGTTTCCACTTTCTGTAGAGCACTTAGAGTTTATCTCTGTGAGAGAATAGTTGTGCGGTTGGCACTTAGTCTATTTATTTTTCATTCTAATAGGAACCACTTTGGAACTATCTAAGCCACTGTTAGTTGGCTTCTTAAGTGCTGCCCAGATCCATTCCATTGGTCTGAAACACTCACTTTTTTATGACAGAAGTTTAACAAAAGTAGAGACTTGTTTAAAATCGCCATAACAATGAATAGATCTAATACATTCAGGGAAATTTCATATAGAACTTTAAAGTTGTTTTATTTTGTTGAAGTTTTGACTTTTTTTTTATATGCCCCAGATTAGGATCACATAATTTAGCCAGATATATCTCTTTGGGTTTGAAAGATAATTTGTTTTATTCTTACATTTCTCTATAGGAGATTTTTAGAATAGGAATAATTAAGTGACCACTTTGTACATAGAAACCTCAGTATGATTTATTAAAAATCAGTGGATAATAGCAGTCAATGTGGACTTTGTCCCATGCTCTTCTTGATAAGTAGCCACAGAGAAGTGCTTGTTTTTTCCATGTGGCACCCAATAGTAGACATCTGAAATGCCATAGATATTTAGCACTGGAACTGAAAGAACATTCTTTCTGTTTATTCTAGAACTTAGTACATATTTTAATACTTTGCATACCTATATTTCTTAGATGAATAGTAATCAGTGGACATTCTGAGAAACTAATATCAAAAAGAGCCTGTTTTATTTTAACTCTTTTTACAACACCTTGAAAATAGAATAGGGAAGAATAACATTATGTAATGATTTTAGACTTTACTCTGATGCAAATAGACTTGAGTGAGAAAGTCCAGTCTTTCTTGTTACTTGGACATTCAGAATTTTTATGAGCTTGAATTCTTAGCTTCTCCTAATCTCTCAACTGTTTTTTCTCCTCTTGATTTCTAATCTTACTCAGACTGTGTGGAAGAAAATACAATAGGGGGATTAATGGCTCAGTCCAGAAATGTTTGCTTACCAGACAATAGAAAAGAGAATTTGGTAGAAGTTCTTACCCTTCCTGTTTACATTCAATAATGTAATCAGTACATTGAATAGATTGTCAATGGTGGTTGTATTTTTCAAATTGTGGCTTGCAAAGCCTTATTGTTAGGTGTTCATCAAGTAGAGAAAGATAAAGAAAAGAAGAGAAAAGAAAAGAAATGATGACAGATTTGAGAAGTCATTGCAGTCATAAAGACACTAAAGGAAGAATAAAAGAAGTAATGGTGTGTTTGTGTCCCCGCATGTGCGATTGTATACATGTAACTTAGAATAAGAGTGAAGAAAAGAGATGACAGAGTAGTTCCTTTTGAAAGAAGTATGATGACTATCCAGAAATTTAAGGAGCTAAACAATTTTGTTGCATTTTACTGAGTAAGTACTAATTTTCATATGAAGAAACAGAATATTAGAGAGGTACAGGATTTTTTTACATCTCTTAGACTGAGCCAAGATTGTCTATTTTTTATTCTAATGCCTTTGCTTTTTTCAATGGTTCAACTAGAATTATTGAAGAATTGGGAAATGCTATGAAAAGTTTGTCACATATGACTCTCTATTCATTCTATAAGTCTGATTAGCCATATTATGATTAGTGCCTCCAAGTATCTTCCTGAGTTGGAGATCTAGTCTTTAAATGTCATGTGTTGATGTAGAGTATGTTTTAGAGTCAATTTTAAGCAATTTGATTTGCTGAAAACTTTCAAATATATAAAGTGATGTGCAGGTACTGAAAAGGGTGTAAAGCAGGAGTCTTCAAACTATGGCCCACGGGCCACATATTGTATTTATTCCCATTTTGTTTCTTCACTTCTAAATAAGATATATGCAGTGTGCATAGAAATTTGTTCATAATTTTTGTTTTTACTATAATCTGGCCCTCCAACAGTCTGAAGGACAGTGAACTGGCCCCCTATTTAAAAAGTTTGAGGACCCCTGCAAGAAATATATTAATGGTCTCTTTCATGAATACTTTATTAACTAGACAACATGATAAAATATTGACATAGATGTCAAAAAGGTATATTTTTAATTATCAATTTGGTATATCAAAACAGGACATATTAATTATAAAATCACAAGAAATTTATTTGGAAGAACTTGAGCTATTAACCTGCTATGGTCTAGGAAATTTTTAAATAGAAAACAAAGTTGTTTGAGTTAGATAAAGAAGGAATGGCAGAATGTAGAAAGTGAAAACAAAGTGAAGTTACTTCAGTTCTGAACACAGGTGTTTAAGAAAGTCAAACAGGATTTCTTAAGTGTTGAAGGACAGAAACAAAATTCGGAAGGTCAGAAACACTTTTTTTGATGAGTGGAGCTTCCCACAAATTTAAAGAACAATGCCACTTAAAAAACACATATTGAAATTATGTTATTAGGCTGCTGGTTTACTTAGACTGATTTTGCTATGAGGACTTGGCAAATGGAAATTAGTAGGAAACTTTCATAGCCTGGTGCTATAAGATTTTTCGAGCAATAGAAAACAGAGAGAATAAATGTCTATAAGACTAAGGCAATGTCATGCAGTGGATCAGATAAACTTACCATGCAAATGTCTCAACACAAAGTATTATGAGCATTAGCATCAGCTCATCTACTCATCTAGCCACTTTTTCCACAGTGTTACCAGAGTGATATTTCCAAATATTAGGAATTACTATCCTGTGCTTGAAATCTTAGCAAGGCATTTGAAGACAATTTTGCCCTTGTATTTTGACACTAAAAGTTGCTTACAATATAGTCACCATTTTTTCCATGTTCTTATCTTACTTACTCCTTGCTCTTTCTTTTTCTCTATAGCCATGTTTTCTTTTAAACTATTATTAGTTATTTTTGGGATATAAGAAAAATGAAAGATAGGGTGGTGATAATATCCAGAGACAATAGAGATGAGGGTTAGGAGGACCAGCCCATGGTAGAAAGCTTGCCACAAAGAGCAAAGAGTGCAGATGAGTACTTCTCTACTCTAGAGTAGAGAAGGGTCTACTATAAAAGTGATAGTTGGAACTGATCACTCTGGACAAGAGCTGGGTGCTGAAAAGGGGATAAAGTGACATGCATGGCACCCCTTCATTAGCAGTAGTGCAAACCACAGTATCAAAAAAGTAAAGAGTGGGAAAGTGAAATAAAATGTTTGCCCCAGAGGCAGGCGGGGGAAGGTGGGTGGGAAGAAAGAGGGCATTAGAGAAGGTGAGAGGGAAACAGGGAACAATATGTGGCAGGAAATGTGCAGTGGTGAAGGTTGTACATTGTGTTACTATAATTCAACCATGAACAACTTTATCTGTAAAAATAAAGTGAATTATGAACATTGTAACCATGGTGTTTAAATAAAAATTATTGTTTATGTTTAATATGCTTCCTCTTAGTGTGGACATTTGTATGAGTCATTCTCTCTTCCTGGGGTGCTTTTACCCCCTTTATTATCTTGTCATTTCCTCCTTATGCTACAGATCAGTGGACTCTTTTTTCAAGACCTCCAAGGCTCGATCAAGCCTCTCTATCATATTGACCCATGTAACAATTTTTCCCTTATAGTTGTTATTACATCTGCTATGTCTGCATTTATTTTATTTTTAAAATGAATACTGGTTTTCTCTTAGAAGACACATCCTGGTTTTGCTGTGCATTTATATCAGGAAAAATAGCCTAGATTTATTCCAGAGATGACTCTTAATAAATACAGAATTGGGGGAATAGGAAAGCAAACCTAAGATTAGAATCTGAGATGATATAAAGTTTTCTATATTTGGAAAAGGTTACTTATTTTTAAATTCCTTTGACACTGATTTATAAAAGAAATGCCACATAGAGGTAAAACTATATTCCTAAATTACTTACAACTGATCATTTAATGCTGGACTAAGACTGTACAAATTTTGGTCTGTATTTAGCATTCCAACAACATAGGTTATAAGTAGGATCCTGAAGTGTAAAAGTGCTTCTGAAATAGAGAACCTAAGAAAAAATAAAGTAAAAACAACAACAACAACAACAACTTTCTTTTCAGATTACTTAATCTGCTAAAACATGATCAAGTTTCTCAATCCCAAAATAACTCAGAGTAAGATTGCTGGTTTTTATCATTTGTCAAGTTTGGCGTTGGATCTATAAGCCAAGTAGAACTATTTTTGTTGTAGTTTTAAAGTTAAACATAAACAGAGTGAGAAAACATGGAAATTGCAAAACCTGAGATTAATGTAAAGACAATCCAGCTGCAACTGCATTATTCAAGATCTTTTTGCCTTTGAAACAGAAAAATGGTAATTAACCAATCACGATGAAATGCCAATTTGAGAGCTAGGTAATGTGAAGCTTTCATAAATCATCCAAACACCAAGAAATTTTTGCATTTTTGAGTTCCAACCTGCTCTGTTGCTATGAAATCTTCCTCTCCTATCTCAGCCCTCTGAGCATTACATATTCATGCAAATATAATGATTTCTGAAAGATTAACTCTGCAGTGATATAAGTTTTGCTTTGCTTTTCTAAGTTTTTTTTTTTTTTTTTTTTTTTTTTTTTTTTGCCAGAGAACTATGTAAGTAATGATCATGGTTCTTTGGCAATTATTTCATTTGACTATCTCCGAAATTTCTTTTTTATGCTCTAAACAGAAGAGATTATTTCTAAGAGGTGGCAGTTGTCTTGAGACCTGGCTCTATGGTGTTTGCTAAATTAAAGCTCATCTTTTCAAGCCCAGACTCTATTTTGTTTTCTCAATAGTTAGCTGGTCAAATCAAAGAACTTGCTTTATTACTCTTGGGAGGTAGAGCTGAACTGGTAGGGTGATCACAGGGGAGTGAGCAGGCCTCAGCATTTCTTAAAAAGCCATTTCCATTTCATTGGCAGAGGGACCTCATACTGTGTTCCTGCCAATTCTTCATTCTTTCTTCCATTGGTTCAGAGGGTCAGTCTTTTGTCGGGAGGGATTATTTGTTTCTTTAAAATCCACCACGGTTCTTTTTCCTCTAGCCTTTTCCTCTTTCTTTTGTGGCCTGGAACAATAGAATGTTAGTGATTTGGTTTTTGACTTGCAGAAAAATCCATCTATACTGAGAAAAATGTAGTTAAATTTAATAGTGCAGCTTGAGGTGAAATAAAAGTGAAGATGGCTTAACACGTGAAATGGGTAAAAAGAAAAGTGTAATTGAAACAGTATGATGTTGATGAGGCAGTGTGTGAAGCTGCCAGGAGGTATTATAATATGCTGATGAACCAGCTTCCTAGTTTTCTAGTTCTGCTGTATGCAAATGCTTCATTATTTTTTGGGTGGGTGAAAGGAAACTGGCATATTAATTGGTTTTGTTTTCAGAGAGGCAGGTGAATCCTATTTAAGCGTTCTGGGAAAAAAAAAAAGTGCACTATGTCCCTTAAACAGTTTTTAAATATGTCAGCTGACAACAGTGAGCAATGTAAACTTAATTTTATCAAATGTTGTTGAAATAAAATTTATTTTGAGTATTTAGTGTTATAAACCCTGGCTCTCTGAATGCTCTTATTTTGTACAGCAGTGTACATATAAAGGTTTATGGTTTCTAAACTGAATCAGAATTCTTAGTTTATTCAGATTATTATCAAATCTGAGGCATCAGAAATACATTATTTCTGTTTTTGAAATTCTAAAGATATTTGCATGTTTGACATTTTAGTAAAGTCATTAGCAAGTTATTTGGCATATTCTTTGTGCCTGTCCCTCTCTCCAGAATCTAGAGTATTCTGTGTATGTGTGGGCAGGAAATAAAATGGGTATACAACTGGATATGTATAGAAGAATGTTCACTACTCAACCTAAAAGATTTTTTTTCCTATAAAAGTAGAAATGTCAAGTCTCCAAGTACAATTATTCATTTAAAAGTTTTATAAAATGCTATACTTTATCTTTAGTTTTTAATCTCTAGGTTATTATCCGATTACTGTATTGGACACCTTTCTGGGGTTTTTCAGTTATCCTTTTTAAATACGTTTTAGAGAGAACTATTCACTCATTGAGGAGTGACTAGCCTTTTGCAGGGAGAGGATTAAGTTTTCATTTCCTTCAAGATTTAAGATGACCAATGTGGAGATAAAGAAGTGAGGCTTTGGTAAATTAAGAAAAGGATTAGGGAAAGGTAGTACAATTGACCCTTGAGTCATTAGGGTATTGGAGAAATTTTTAGTTACTGACCTGGGCCCCTGACGTGAATGGTGACTTGTTGGGTGTTTTCAAGGCCTTTATCATCCCAGTAAATGGCTCTGATCTCAATAATATATTTTTATGAATATATACTATATTTGTGTTTAATATTGATACAGAGGGTACATTTCTTTTTCTAATTTGGGTTCTTCTTGACCTAGGTTGAGAACTCAAAACAACATTGTATAATTGGGCAATGAATGCATCAATATAATAATGTTCAGAGAGGAGATGGTAAATTATACAGGCCCTGATTTCTGTGAGGTGCAGAGAGGAAAACTTCAGTTATATAGGCCCTTATTTCTGTGAGAGATTGTAGTACATAAATTCTAAACAAGAAGACCTGTGGTACTGAGAGGAAGAGAAAGAATGGCTTCATCTTTACTCTGAAATAAAGATGATTTCTCAGTAAGGGTATATCTTCAGATAAACCTATTCCTGTATGACAACTCTCATCTTTCCACTAGAAATGCAAGAGCTTCTCTTTAGCCTTCGGAGCCATCATCATTCTGAGCTCATAATCATCTTCATGCATTTGCCCGATGCTTATCCATTAAAGAATATTCACAACACATAACATAGTTAAGTTATCAAAAGTGCATGTTTACCCTTTAAAATGCTTAAAATATCAAGAAGTATTGTGCATTTTAAAACAGGATAGGAAGATCTGTGGCCAGAGTGATAGCGCAGTGGTAAGGCGTTTGTCTTGCACGCGGCTAATCCAGGACGGACCTCAGTTCAATCCCAGGTGTCCCATATGGTTCCTCAAGCCAGGAGCTATTTCTGAGCGCATAGCCAGGAGTAACTGCTGAGTGTCGCTGTCACTGGATGTGGCCCAAAAACAAAAACCAAACAAATAAACAACAACAAAAAATAAACAGGATAGGAAGATCTGAATTCAATTGGTCAGTAGATATAAGTACTTCTGATTTAAAGTTTGTATCTGGTATAGGTAGCTCTGTTCTTTCATGTCTGGAATTGGACTTTTACTCTTTCCAGAGGATTCTTTTTACAGTATATTTTATTTTATAAATTCTTAGTATACTTTTGGTTTGGGAAAGGTCTCCACCCAACTAGTGCATGAACATTCATAATGACTAATTTGTGTTTTGTTAATACTTTTTTCATATCATAGTCATTTCCTTCTTTAGTTAGTATTTTCGCCTAGAGGCAGTAGGTTGATTTTTCTTTAGACAGATTCATTGCCCAGCTGCCATGCAGCTCCTTTTAAACACATGTCTAAATTACTTGATGCATCTACATACACACATAATGAACTGATAAACATCAGATGGAAAATACATGAAAATAAATTGAAAGTTGAGACTTATGTCATCAAAATTTGTACTTAGATTAATCTAGACAACATGTTTAAAATAAGAATAAATTGTTCCATTCTATATGGAGTATTTATTGAGAAATTATTGTCTGTTATTTTCTGCCTCAATTACAACAAAAGCCAGATTCCATTAAATGTTATTACTAAATGGAGCTTCCTAAATTGCTTCACTTTACTAGGTTGTTTCAATACTCAAAATGTTTTGATATTCTTATCATATTCTTTAAATCAAATGAAATTTTCTGAGCCTGACATTCAAGGCACATCTAAATTTAAACTAAATTTTTTCCTGAGTTTCAAGACTCATTGGCCACCTAAGTCAAGTTCAACCAAAATTCGATTTTCCTTCTTGTGTCTATAATAGCTTCACAAATATTTTCAAATCTTATAGTACCCACTCTAATCTACCAATTCATTCTCTTCAGAGTCAGTTTGATAGAAAAACTATAAACTTAAATCCACTGAGCATCTGCATTCTTAATTGGACTCTTCTTACTTACATAGGTAATCTTGGGCAAACCATGTCTCAATATCTTATTTTTTTATATACATGTTATGTTCATTAGCTGCTCACACAATAATGCCTTGAGACAAAAATTCAGTGACATAAAATAAGTGTGTCTTTCTCTTAAATAAAGATTATTGCTATCAGCTCCTAATAAATGACTTGATTTAATGTTGCCCCAGTGGATATTCTCTTGCTTTTGTTGGATCATGGAGACACATGTGTTTTGTTTTGTTTTTAAGATGGGGGGCTGGATAATAGATATTTCCACTGTTTATCTGTGCATGTGGAAGTCTACATTTGCATATTTAAATTAAGGAGATCACATCACTGGGAAATGCCATCCATCTCCAAATAGTAGCAAATTTGAGGTCATTGGAAAATATATTTAGATAGAAGTATGGAGTTAAGAAATTGGGGAAAGGAATGCAATCTTTCATAGTAATCATACTATTTGTGAATTCGTATTTTCTAAGCTAGGTTTTTAGCATTTCAGAACTTTCATCATGTGACACAAAAGTACTAAAAATCTGGCATTTATTCTGCTTACTTCTCTCTAAGCAGCTTCTATTTTCTTTTCTTTTGTCTCAAATAAGTTTCCTCTGTTCAGTTAGTCTCCCTTATCTTATAAAAGAAATATTTATTTTTTTCCTAGGCTCTGAGTGCATTTCTATAATATTTCACTTAAATTCTTCATTTTCCCCTTTGTTGCATTTAACCAAATTGTAATACTGTGAATATTTTATCACTGGACATTCTCATTCCTTTCTCAGAATAAGTCATCTGCTTTTAGACATACATTTATGAGTAGATTTTATTTGTTCTTTTATTAAAATACATCTGGGGTAGCTGATAACAAATACTCAAATTATTCTCATGAAACCTAAATTTTTTCATAAACTCAAAAATATTCACATTGGCATTTAAAAGCCTTTATTGTCTCCTAAATCTAGTGCTTAAAATAAAGACAATTGTTTTTAAAATACCCCAAACCATAGGACAAGCTTGTGGCTTTTTTTGGAAATGAAGTTGTATGTCATTTGAATATTGTCTTTTACCCAAAACTTTGTATTTCCTTAGATAAAATGTGAAAGAACTAGTTTCAGTACATAATTGATATATAAATGACATATAAATTTTTGACAGTTATGTGAAATGGCCCTGCAGAAATGACACATGGGAACATGGTGCTTCTCACTTCTATTGTCATGCTGGTTGGTGTTCCTGTCAATCAAACATTTGAGCTAATGATGCTTGTACTTAGGAGTCAAGTTAGTTTGCTGATGCCAAGTCTTTTCTCTCCATCTGAGTTGCAGCACTTCCTTCATAGTCATCACTTTGAGTGATATTATCTGACTTTATCATATGCAGAGAAAAGAAAGATTTTTATATCAGATCAAATTATGTTAATGCAAACTTGAGATAATAAGAATTGACATATGTATTTATGCTAATCTCACTGGTCTGACAGTGACCATTGGAGATATTAGATTGGAGTACTACCTTTTAAGAGTACCTTACAAATTAGAACTGACACTCATATACCAATCCCTGCAGTTCTCTGAGCTTTTTTAAGCCACTTTTAAAAAGTGGTTTAAAAATCAAAATTTATGACATTCCCATTGTCACTGACATCCAAAGTAAAGTAGAATATGAAAAGCACATACACTTGCCAGTGTGGTATCTATGTGAGAAGAAGAAAAAAGGTGGAACTTAGAGTTAGAACTCTTATCAACAGTCATTAAAAGGGCTTCCATTTCTTCCTCAGGAATTTAACTTAGATATGTAATCTTTGTTGTATAAATTCTTTTTGCATTATGGTATATATATTTATATAGAACAATTTATATATGAAAAAATTAGGAAATATAGCATACATGATAAAACATTATCTAAATAGTGTCATTACAAGATATTATTTAGAAATCTGGCACAAAAACTTGTAATACTGTTATTACTATGATAATTATTATAAAAATGTTGATCTCCACTTAATAAATTTTCTATTTACCTTTGAATGTCTTTTTTGGGGTGGTTAAATGTTGTTTATTAGAAAGGATGGTTGGGTTGTAGCATCCAACATGCTGGAATTGCATTATGAAAAAAACACAAATTTAGGGCCTGGAGCAGTGGCACAAGTGGTAGGGCATTTGCCTTGCATGCACTAACCTAGGACAGACAGTGGTTTGATCTCCTGGCATCCCATATGGTCCCCCAAGCCAAGAGCGTTTTCTTTTTTTTTTTTTTTTTTTTTTTTGGTTTGGGCCACACCCGTTTGACGCTCAGGGGTTACTCCTGGCTATGCGCTCAGAAATCGCCCCTGGCTTAGGGGGGACCATATGGGACGCCGGGGGATCGAACCACGGTCCGTCCTATGCTAGCGCTTGCAAGGCAGACACCTTACCTCCAGCGCCACCTACCCGGCCCCAGCCAAGAGCGTTTTCTAAGCACATAGCCAGGAGTAATCCCTGAGCATCACCGGATGTGGCCCAAAATCAAACAAAATAAAACCTACAAAATTATTTTAAAATTTTTGCTAAATACTATTTCCCCTTATCAGTTAATCTTACTTAATTTTCCTACTATTTATTAGGAAGTAGATTTTATTAAATATTCTGATTTTAATGATATTCAACGTTTATTTAATATATAAACACATATTTACATATGAATATATATAACCATCTCTTGAATTATAGGCCAAGAAATATTGTGAACTTGATTGCAACTGATTAAAATTACATATATATATATACATTAAGTATAGTTATAGATTTATAAAGAAAATATTATTGAACATAACCATTCCTCCAGGGGTTTCCATTTAAAATAATTTTGTTTAATTATATTCTGGAGTTTTTCTGTTTTCCTGTAAGAAATAGCTAGCCTAAAGGGGCCGAAGCAATAGCACAGTGGTAAGGAGTTTGCCTCGCATGTGGCCAACACTGGATGCATCCTGTTTTGAATCCCGGCATCCCACATGGTCCTCCAAGCCTGCCAGAACAACTTCTGAGCTCAGAGCCAGGAGTAACCCCTGAGCGCCACCAGGTGTGATCCCCACCCCCCAAGAAAAAACCCAAAGCCAAAAGAAATAACCTAAAAATTGGACCCTATTATTTAACCTGTTGAATTTCTCTTAGTGACTGATACAGATGATGAGAATTAAACAGTGCTATTTTGTCCTTTTAGTATACCCACATTACATAAAAATTAAAGCATGGAGCCACAAATTATAGTTTAGTGGTATAGTGAATGGTTTACACAAATGAGACTATAGAATCTATTTTCATTGCCAAACTTATTCAATCAACTGATAATTTATTACTGTTAGTACAATTTAAACAAATATTTATGTAGATATAACTTATTAAAATATATATAGATATTTCATGGATTTAGAATGATTAAACATACTGTCTTTTAAAAACAAGTTCTCTATAAAAATGAATACATGAATTTGCATAGTTCAGATTTTTTAAATGTATTTTCTTCTTAAGCCATATGTAGTAGACATTTTCATAGTGGTTGAAAATATGAGCTGTGGGTTTAGAATTATTAAATTTGTAAACTAATCTCTATTCCTGTTTCTGTCATAGTCTCCCAAAATGGATATAATAATACCTCCAGTGATGTATTTCATTAAAAACAACTTATAAAGAGTCTACATTTTTCATTTTAGAATCTGGATAATAAGAATCATTCACAAAAGTGAAATGAAAGTACATCACTTTTATACTTTTTGGCTGAGCAAGTAGTAGTGTTCAAACTAAGTCTTGTGTTTAATAACATCCAGCCTGGTGTTCTTTTCTCACTACCTGTGACTACACTGTATTCTCAGCATTTCTTTATAAATTGTTTTTAAAAATGCTAATTTGTTTCTCAAAATGGCACTAGAGTTTAGGTACTATTATTGTCACCATTTTCCCCAATTATGCCAAATCAGATGATGCCAGTCAAGTTCACATAATTCAAACCAGCACTGTCTTGAGAATCCCTACTCCTTGAATCACTATTTTACAAGCTTTAGTCATGATAAGATGAATTTTGGCAACAAATCACTCAGACCATCTGAGGGTTTTTTTTGTTTGCTTGTTTTTGAGTCACACCCGGCAGTGCTCAGGGGCTACTCCTGGCTCTACGCTCAGAAATCACTTCTGGCCCGCTCGGAGGACCATATGGGATCCCGGGATTTGAACCACCATCCTTCTGTATGCAAGGCAACATCCTACCTACATGCTATCTCTCCGACCCCCACTCAATCTGTTTAGTACTTTTCCTATAAGTTTCTCTGCTAATCATTTTCTTAGAGGCTTTAGAAATAAAACTCGCATCAATAGTTTTTATTTTGAATTGAAAAAATTTATCTTATTTTTCTGTTAAGATTACATTAAAATTTTGTAAAAAATGTATCTATTATTCAATATACTTCTGCTCATAAACTTTCACTTAAACTATCATTAAGATGTGTGCTAGTCTCTGTGGTGTGAGATAGTACCTCATCATAGTTTTCATTTGCATCTCCCTGATGATTTGTGATGTGGAGCTTTTTTCATGTGCCTTTTGACCATTTGAGGAAATGTCTATTTATTTCTTCTCCCCATTTTTGATGGGTTTAGATTCTTTTTCTTGTTAAGTTCTATCAGTACCTTGTATATTTTTGATAATAGCTCCTTATCTGATGGGTATTGCATGAGTAGTTTCTGTGGGTGGCTTTTGTATTCCTTTGAGGTGCAGAAGCATCTCAGCTTAATATATTCCCATCTGTTTATCTCTGCTTCCATTTGTTTGGAGAGAGCTGTTTTCTCCTTGAAGATGTCTTTAGTCTCAATGTCATGGAGTATTTTTACCTATGTGTTGTTTTATATACCTTATGGTTTCAGGCCTGATATCAAGGCACACATCACAAAGAACAAGAACAATCAATGCTGGTAGGAATGTGGAGAGAAAGGAACTCTTATTCACTGCTGATGGGAATGCCATCTAATCTAATACTTATGGAAAACAATATGGAGATTCCTCAAAAAACTGGATATTGAGCTCCCGTCTGATCTGGCTATATTACTCCTAGGGATATACCCTATCCCTTGCAATACAAATAATAAAATTCAAAAATCCCTTCCTTGGGGCCGGGCGGTGGCGCTAAAGGTAAGGTGCCTGCCTTGCCTGCGCTAGCCTTGGACGGACCGCGGTTCGATCCCCCGGTGTCCCATATGGTCCCCCAAGCCAGGAGCAACTTCTGAGCACATAGCCAGGAGTAACCCCTGAGCGTTACTGGGTGTGGCCCAAAAACCAAAAAAAAAAAAAAAAATCCCTTCCTCACACATAAATTCATTGCCCCACTATTTACAATAGTCAGACTCTGAAAACAACCGATTTGCCCTTCAAGAGATGAATGACTAAAGAAACGTTGGTACATATGCAGAATGGAATATTATGCAGCCATCAGGAGAGATGAAGTCATGAAATTTTCCTATATGTGGATGTACATGGACTCTATTATGCTCAGTGAAACAAGTCAAAGGGAAAAGATAGACGCAGAATAGTCTCATTCATCTATAGGTTTTAAGAAAAATTAAGGACATTATTGCAATAATGCCCATAGACAATAAAGATGAGGGCTGGAAGGACTGGCTCACAATATGAAGAATGGTGAGTGCAATTAGAGAAATAACTACACTAACAACTAGCATGACACTGTTAGTGAGGGAAATAACTCCACTAATAATTAGCATGACAATGTTAATGAGTGAGAGAGTAGAATTCCTGTATAGAATAGAGGCAGGGATTGGAAATGAGGGAGGGAGGCATCGGTGGTGGGAATGTTGCACTTGTGAAGGGGGGTGTCTGTTTATGACTGAAACCCAACTAAAATCATCTTGTAATCATGGTGCTTAAATAAAGATTTTATAAAAAAATAAATAAAATGTCATTAAGAAATGTCTGTTAGATGCTTTATACTTTGGAGTGAAAGCTATAAGTGCCCAGCTCCTCCCTGAGAAATATTCTACACATATCTTTTTAAATGCGCATTCAAAATATATTGCTGCTTTATCACAGTTCCTATCTTAGAAAATACCATATTTTCCGGCATATAAGACAACCGGGCGTATAAGACGACCCCCTAATTTTACAGTTAAAACATAGGTTTAGGCCTATATTTGCTGTATAAGACAGAATAGTTTCTGTGCTGCAACTGTATCTTCCACAGTGAGCCAATCACAACAAGCAAAGGTACAAAGGTTATACTGTAATAGACTTCCTCTCTGACTCTGGCCAATCTGAGCAGGTTTTTACAGTGTAGATTCGGGTCCAAAACACTGTATAATTTGCATGCATAAAAAGCCTGCTTGGATTGGCTGAGTTAGAGAGGCGGTCGAGCAGCCTTGTATTGATTGGTGCAGGATCGAGTTGGAAAATTCATTTTGTGGCAATATTCAGACAATTTTCGTTTAACGGCATATTGAAACATTTTTCGGGATATACTCATGTATAAGATGACTGCCGATTTTCGGTTGACTTTTTTTTGTTTCAAAAGTCATCTTATATGCCGGAAAATACGGTAAGTATTGCTTATTCCTTTTTGCTATTAAATCTTACACATGTCAACCAAATGACTAGTCCATAACTTTGGAAATAAAAGCGCTACAACATTTTATATTAGTAATTTTTGATGCATTTTGGTGCTATAAGGAAATACCTTTTTCCTCCCTCCCTCCCTCCCTCCCTCCCTCCCTCCCTCCCTTCCTCCCTTCCTCCCTTCCTCCCTTCCTCCCTTCCTCCCTTCCTCCCTTCCTTCCTTCCTTCCTTCCTTCCTTCCTTCCTTCCTTCCTTCCTTCCTTCCTTCCTTCCTTCCTTCCTTCCTTCCTTCCTTCCTTCCTTCCTTCCTTCCTTCCTTCCTTTCTTCTTTGCCACACCCAGTGACGCTCAGTGGGTTATTCCTGGCTATGCACTCAGAAATCGCTCCTGGCTTGGGGGAACATATTCAATGCCAGGGGATCGAACTGCAGTCCATCCTAGGCTAGTGCATTCAAGGCAGATGCCTTATTACTTGCGGCACCACACTGGCCCAGGAGATACCTTTTCTAATGAAGGAAAATATGCATCCCAAATTATTTGGAAACAGCTGCTTTTGAGATCTTCCCATCTGAAAAAGTGCCTTCTTTTTCCAGATGGAAGTCATTTTTGGTTCATGTAGCCCTAGATACTATGATTATTGCTCTCACATTACTTTCTGTTAGTGACTGTTTCAGTATTCCAGGAGTAGACTTAAACATTTATGGAAAATATTTTCATAGCTACGGTTTTTTTTATTAATGGAAATGCTTAACATATGTCTTTCAAATTTTGTGTCCACTTATAGTTATGTTAAGATAGAGTAAGAGAAGAAATTAATGTGCAATATATCTTGTGTAATTTTAAATGTCAGATTCCTATGTCCACCAGATTCAAAGGATGCATCTCTAAATTTTTTGAGGATATTTTTTTTCAAATAAGAAAGCAATAGCATAATGGTAGGGCGTTTGCAAGCAGCCAACCCCAGACAGACTTGGGTTTGATTCCCGGCAACCCATATGGTCCCCCAAGCCTGCCAGGAGAGATTTATTAGTGCAGAGCCAGGAGTAACCCCTGAGTTCTGCCAAGTATGACCCCAAAACAAACAAAAAGGCAAATATATTATTGACTTCAAAATAAATAATATAAACTAACATATGTGAAATGTGTGGAAATTAATGCTTTCAGTACTATGATAACATACTTGCTGTTATTTCTGGAATATTAATTCATTTGTGCATTTGAAGATGTATACAAAATTTATTTGCTAAATACATACATTCTATTATTTATATTGTTTCAGTATTAAAAATGTGTATTTAACATTTACTAAATGGGACAATATGTTATATTAAATTTTTGGTGACATGAACTCTTAAAAATTATATCATCAATATAGTATATCTATATCATCAATATAGAATCATCAATATCATCAATATATAACATCCCCTAAAGCACAGAAATAACAGAATAGAAAGCAGGAGCTTTTTTGGCAAGGAAGCAACTATGTTGGAAAATTTATCTGGCCAACAGAAGCTTAATGTCAAGTTTTGAATAGAGTAGGTGTAAGTCTAGTTTTACACCAGAGAGAAGTAGGGTTAGGCCACCTAGCAATCTATACATATTCAGTAATTTTTTCAGAGAAATTTGTGCATATATGATGGGGTAGTAGAGGAACATCATTAGAGCGATCCCATGTACAGAAAATTCTGAAGAAATGTCATAGGAGAATGCGGGTATTTTAGTATGGCACTGAGAAGTTAGACGACTGTAGATCAAGGTAGGTTGTATTTGTATTACACAGTATACACCAAATGATATTGTCCAACCAGAGGCCTCTGCTCTTTATCAGTTATTAAAACTACCTAGTCCCAATCAAAGTTTTGAAATATTACAAGTGGCATCTCCTAGAGAAAGGTTATCACATCCTTCAAAGGACAAGCCAAACACAAATCTGTTTTTGCTTCCTTAACCTTAGAATGTCTAAATTTTGCAGAAGGAATTGGAGGAATGAAAACTTGTAAAAATGTTTTGATTATTTAATTGCAGTCATATTAACAATTTTGCAGATCTAAATTTGAAGTTTCAGAGAGAAGGTGCAATTCACTCAATACTGAATGTCCAATGTTGAATGCAGATGTACCTTCATTTTTTTTTTATAAAAATGCTTGGCCACATGCAATAGTACTCAGAGATCCATGAGACCCTTACTGCACCAGAGACAGAGCCCAAGCCTCCGGCATGAACAGCACATGTTCCAGCCCTTGGAATGGTCTCTCCCACCCTAAGACTTATTTCCTGATCATGTGTAAATAACTTGATGAGATGCTGATTGCAATTAAAAAAAAAACTCCACTAGTTTCTTTTGAAGTGTCAAATCTTTGCCTTGGTTATCAGAATGTAAGTGGGGTGTGCTAATAAGCATTCCCTGATAGCAATTTAAATGAAACAATATTGCATAGTGAATTCTCTCTCTCCAGCAGATTAAAATATTTTAATTAGAATAATTGGTCATCTGCCTATAGAGGCTGACTTTGAAAGCAGTCTTGTCTTAAAAGCTGTTTGTCATTCATGTAAGATTTCTTTTATATGCAGTTTATTTTTCTAATTTTGTCTCAATATAGGAATAATCTTATGGTGGCATTTATGGTGGATAAATGAAAGGAAATAAAGAGGCTTTCTTGCCTTTGGTAAATATTAATAAGCTTTCAGAAAATCTTGTAACTAAAGAGCTCTTTTGAGCCCCCTCCCCCCACCCCCCCCACCCCCGCACCATCTTGTTCCTTTGTGGGCCCTGTTTCTTTGATACAGATCAGCCTCCTAGTTTGTATGTGCCCTTGTGAGTTCTGCTTTAGCTTTGTGTGTCCTGTCCTAACACTCACCTTCATCTCTTATGAGGAATGTCTAGGCATCTTAATAATAAGTTGGATTTTAGAAAGAAAAGAAAAGCAAATCATTCAGAAATGATCAATGATTCCTTTCTCAGCTTTGCTAACAAATGGACAGTGTTCATTTTTGGAACATATATTATCATTATTGACAAACTTATTAATTTTTAAGTGGGAAAAAATCTCAGTATTTGAATCACTTTAGAATTCACTCTTAAATACTATATGAGTCTCAAAAGATAGGACAGAGATACAGCAAAAAAGCAATGTAAGAACTTGCTTTACTAGCAGACAACCCTAGTTTAAGTCTCTGCCACTGCAATTGGTCCACTGAATTCTTCTGGAAGTCACTCCTGTGCACAGACCAGGATTATTTCTTGGGGTGTACTATATCCTTAACCCAAAATTATTGTGCATGCAAAGTTATTGTAGCACTTTTTCAATTGAATTCAACATTCTGTTTTATTTTGTTTATTTTATTTTTATTGTGTTCACTGTTCCAAACATCCTTAATCATCTTTTTTTTCTTTTTTACTTTATATTGGACTACATGCAGTGGTATTCAAAGGTTATCCCTGCCTCTGCATTCAGGAATCAATCCTGGTGACTCAGGGGGTCATAAAGTTGCCAAGGATCATACCCTGGCTACCACCTGCAAGGCAAATGCCCTAACTGCAGTACTATCTGGCCTCTTAGTATTCATTTAAAATCACAGATGTTTAGATGTTTTCATTGTAATGAGAAATAAAGAAAATTTCATATTTGTAGTATTATATATTATTTTCATCCCCTAAAATCTATGTCCAAGATATTATTAATCTTTAAATTCTGCCTTTACATATGACCTGATTTTATTTTACTGCTCACAATTTAAATGTAAGGAAAAGACAAATTCCCTAATAGAATAATGTGAGAACGACCAAATTACCTAAATAACTACTGGAGAGGGGGCTTCCAAGAGGTAGTCAGAGGGCATAGACACCACTCTGGAACATTCTCAATTGCAGTACAGGAGTCCAAGAATGCAGTGATGCTCAGACCATGTAGGGCAGGAATCTTGGCAGGGTCACTGGGTTAGAGCATGTTTGGAGGACCATGTGGTGAACCTCAATAGACTGGATACCAAGCATATGCTTTAAATCACCATCTCTCCAGTAGCAACTACATATTTTTGGTTTGTTTTTGTTTTTTTGCTCAGGGCTTACTTCTGGCTCTATGCTCATTCCTGGTTTGGCTCAGGGGCACCAGAGGGGTTGGGATTGAACCCCAGGCCAGCAGTGTGCAAGGCAAACAGTGTCCTCACTGTGCTATCTCTCCTGCCGCAGTTTTTAGAATTAAATTTGTCATGACTTTTGTACTTAGCTATTCAAGGAATTTTATGATTCTATAACTAAATCACTTGGCGAAGTTTATTTCATTGACAAAAAAAAAATATATGAGTCTGGTCACAAAAGTTTATAAATTAACACACCATTAAAAAAAAAGAGGTTCAATAAATAAATTAGAAAGGCCTGAAAAATAAAGCAGTTGTTTAAAGCAGAAAAATGCATTAAACAATTTCAAGAGTTATAACTAATCTGTTATTGCACACTTCATCTGCTTTCACAGAAGTTCAATGTACTGAACATTTTTACTGCCATGTAAGGAGAAAAATGATTGGAGTTCTAGAACAGAGCAAGAATACTTGGAAACATAGATATATCGTTTTCATTAAGGCTCTACTTTAAAACCTTGCTTGGATTTTTGTTCACACTGACTTGACTAAAGGATTTATTAACTTCTTTTACAAAACAGTTTTTTGAAGAAATTTTATCAGAGCAAATTTCTAACTAAAGTTATAGCTGAGTAATTTTAAATTGTTTATAAATAGAATATGAATCATCTGAGAAACCACATTGATAGCAGACAATCCCTGAAAGTGATTTTCTAACCTGAGAAATGAAGCCAACTATTATAGAAGTTTTAATATCTTAAAAAAGCACAGAAATATGAACACATGGTCACAGACAGCAATTCTAAGAGGAAAGAAGAAGAAAAGGGAAGAAAGCAGGAGAAAGAGAATGAGAAGAGACTATGATATAGATGTTTCAATTTACTTTAAAGTATGCTTTACCCAATATAATCTATTAAAACTATTCATTTTTCTTATTTTAAAGCAATACATTTTATATCTATGAAACTGTATAGATCCATTTGTTTTCACTTTTATTTATTTTTTAACATTTTTGAGACCATTGTGAATTACAAATCATTTTTAAGTGATATCTTTAAGCACCATGATTATAAAGATGCTTGTAGTTCCATTTCAGTCATAAAAAGAACACTGCCCTTCACCAGTGCAACATTCCACCACAAATACACCCCCCCCCAACTCCTTTCTCCCCTATTCCCTACCTGTAATCAAGACAGGCATTACACTTCTCTCACTCATTAACATTGTCATAATAGTTCTTCTTCTTTTTTGGGGGGTTGGTGGCCACAGTCAGTGACGCTCAGGGGCTACTCCTGGCTCTGCGCTCAGAAATCGCTCCTGACTTGGGGGACCATATGGGACACAGGGGGATTGAACCACGGTCTGTCCTACGTCAGCTGCATGCAAGGCAAACATCACTGTTCTGGCCTGTTCAGAATAGTTCTTAGTGTAGTTTTTTCTTTAACAGCACTCACCACTCTTGTGTAAGTTCATATCGTGAGCCAGTCCTTCCAGACCTCATCTCTATTGTCTTTGGGTGTAATTACCATAATCTCATGCCACAGAGATTGGCATAAATCACAAAGAACAATCAGTGCTGACTGAGATGTGGAGAGAAAGGAACTCTCATTCACTGCTGGTGGGAATGTTGCCTATATGGAGATGCCTCAAAAAAAGTGGAAATTGAGCTACCATATGATCCAGCTATACCACTCCTAGGGATGTACTCTAACACAAAACACACTACAAATATGCCTTCTGTACACCTATATTCATTGCAGTACTATAGAATAGCCAGGATCTGGAATCAACCCAGATGCCTGACAACAGATGAAGTGTTAAAGAAACTGGTACATATACACAATGGAATATTATGCAGCCATCAGGAGAGATGAAGTCATGAAATTTTCTTATACATATATGGACATGGAAACTATTATGCTGAATGAAATGTCAGAAGAGAGATATTCATTTTTTATTGTTAAAATCATACTTAAAATCTGAATCACATCTAAATTATATTGATTTTAAATACTAAAGTACTTAGCTCTGGAAACTACTTTTAGGAAAAGTATTAAAAGGAAGTTAGAAACTATTGAAATTTCCTGAAGGTCTTAAAATACTAGAAATACTTTTTTTAAAAAATTATTAATGGGTATTAATTTTAATAAAGAAGACATTTAAAATCCAGATGCTTTTAAATATATGCACTTGCTCTTATGCAGTTCAATTTTGCTTGATGTTTAGGAATTTCACATAGATACAATTTTAAAATATCACATTATAATTTCCATAAGAAAATGCTCACTTAAGACACTCATACTCTTATTTCTGGGTCCTATGAGTATTACTTCATATAATAAAATATTCTCCTTATGTGATTAAAATTCAAAAGCTTGTGAAGGGGATAATCCTGGATTATTTGAGTGGGCCTAGTTTTTTTTTTTATTTTTATTGGGATCCTTCAAAGCAAGGAACCGTTCTCTGTTTGGCCACAAAATGGGGAAGACAAGGAATAAACAAAGAGAAAGCTGTGACATTACTAGCTTTGAAGATAAAGGAAGGTCACCATTAGTGGAAAAAAATAAAACAACTAGCAGCCTCCAGTAACCAGTAATGAGACAGAAATGCTCTTTCTTTGAAATTCCAGAAAGAGCCAATATACCAACATCTTAGTTTTAGCCCAGTGAAGGAAATTTTGGACCTCTGATCTTCAGTTTTATATGATAATAAATATATTTTAAATGGCGGAGAATTTATGAATAATTATTGTAATAGTCATAGTAAACTGATAAAAACAAATTTATATGTATAAAGAATATGAATGAAAGAAGTTACCTAAGCACAAGAGAATTTTTGATTTGTTGAATAAATATGATCCTAGTACAATTGAGAAAGCTGGATTTTTTTAGACCAAAAATCCCATTTGCTTATATAGTAAAGTATAAAATAAATTGAATTTAAAAATTATATTGATAAAATGTTTACAATAATTAATATCCTTTTTTCACATTCTCCCTGTTTACACAGTTTTTTCTTCCATATTAGCTTTGATTAATTTTCTTGAGGAATGAGGAGGAAAGGGCCAGGTGAAAAAGACTAGTTGGTTATCTTACAAAATCTCATTTTTAGAGACCATATGCAATCCAAATTATCTTTCTACAAACCTTTATTTGTAAAGGGTGTAACAAGTTAGAATAAATAAGCACCTAGAGGTGGGTATATATATATATATATTTGTGAATATATACATATATTTGTATATATACATAAACATATATATATATATATATATATATATATATATATATATATATCACTGTGTAGGACAGCAGTGCAGCTGATATCAAGGAGAAGGAGCAGACCAGCAGATAGCAGACGCATACAATAGTAGATGAATGAACAAACCAGACAATACAGAGGGCAAAGAGAGGTTGGAGAGAGAAACCAGAGGACAGTGGAACTTGCAGATGAAGAAGAGGGTCAAGGGAAGAGGAGAGGGGAAGGAAGGGGAAGGGAGAAGCTGGAAGAGGGGAAAGGAGAAGAGAGAAGGGGAAGGCAGAAGAGAAGAGAGAGAGAGGAGAGGAGAGGAGTAGAAAGGAGAGTAGAAAGAAAATAAAGAAGGTACAGTGATTGGCATTGTTCATTTTGGTGCAGCAGTTCCTGCTGCTGGCATCAAAGTGTCCCATAGAGGTCCCTACATGAGCTATGAAAGAAAAGTGTCCAACACTGATAACATCTCGTGGTCCGCACCACATATTAATCTCATATGTTGTCCATAGGAACCTGACACCAGCTAATCCACCATAGCACGACCTAATTTGGAGAAGGAAACGATATTAAAGACGACACAAGAAGAGGTTTAAAACTTTTTTTTTTTAATTGAACTTGCTCTTTCGGGTGAAGGGTACCTTTTCTTTATGGTCTGAAAAAATCTGGGTTAGCTTTTTGGAGGGTAAGTGATGATCTTATAAAAGAAGCCTAGTTAGAGTCATTACCATGGAAAGTATGCCATGCTAGTTGACTGTGTCACTGCCAAACTGGTTCAGACTTGGGGAAAAATAACACCAATGTTATCCACTGGAGGTTAATAAGAAAACTAATTTTTAGATACATATTAACTTTTAGAATGTTCTGTTTCTTAGCAGTAGACAATTCATACAACATTTACATTCTCACTTTGTGGGGTATGTTTCAGAAATGACTGATATCCAATAATCAAAATAGATAGCTTGGGGTGGGAGTGATAGAACATATGTAGGGAGTTTGCCTTGCCAGCTCCTGACACTGAATGGACCCTGGTTCGATCCCCGATATCCCCATATGGTCCCCCTTGCTTGCCAGGAGTGATTTCTGAGTGCAGATCCAGGAGTAACTCCTGAGCACTGCCAGATGTGGCCCCCAAAACAAAACAAACATAAAGGTAGCTCTTGATTGTCCTATTACGTTATAAGCTATAATTCTTTTGATCTATGAGTACTGGTGATGAATTGTTATGTATGGTGACATTTTACATCATTAAGGCGATTAAACAAGGTGACTGAAATAAGAGTTGTTGCAAACATTTCAGATTCCTATAAATACTTACTACCAGGAAATTTACTGATGAGAGCATTCCCTGTCTCATCTATTGAAGACTTGCATGTTAATTTTGAAGGCTCTAAATGATAAAAAAAAAAAAAAAATGAAGACACCTTGGCTATACAAATTCTGAAGTTTCTCCTGACTTTCAGATTACAGCCTCATGGATACTATATATATATATATATATATATATATATATATATATGTATGTATGTATGTATATATGTATATATTTATATATATGTATATATATTTATATATATATGTATATATATCTGATCCTTTATTTAATATCATTTCTTTATATTAGGACAAAAAAAGCAAAAACAGCATATTATTTGCTAGGGCCAAAATAATCCACTTTAAAGTATTGGGCCATTTCAGGCTAGATCCTCTTATTTTTGTTTTCATCACTATAATTTATGGTCATTCTGAGATGTCATAGCAGTCACCTCTCAACATCCCTCTCCATAGGTATTTAGATTAAATAACCTTTTTGAGGACATTCCTCGACTCCTGTACTAGTGGTACATATGCTATTTAAATTATGTGAAAGTGGCACACAACTTTTACATACATGTATATTTCACAGTTGCATATATTTGTACATATAAACTTTTGAACATATGTACAATAATCACATTGAATTTTTGATTAGTAAAGTTCAATAAGTTCAATGACTTTTCCAGTCTTAAATTTTTAAGAAAAGAAGACTCAGTTCTTAAACACATTGCTCACTTTACTTTGCCAGGGTCTTATTAAGTACAATGTATTTTAAATTGCATATAAATAAATATATTTATATTAGTAAATCTGATAAAAGACTGTCAATACATGGGATTGTAGTAATAGAGTAGATGAGGCAATGTATTGCATATAGCTGACCTGGTTTTGATCCTTGGCACCCCATATGATCCCCCAAATTTAAGTTTATTATATTTATACTTTGTACATTCTATATCTATATCTTATTTTTGGACAGGAAAATACAGTTTAAGGAACTCTAGAGGTTTCTAAATTCAGCATGTACAAAATCAAAAGCAAATGATTATTTTGTTAATAGGAATAACCTAAAAATATTGGGGAGAGTGATGCCTCCTATCTTTCTATTTTTTCTAAGGGTTGATTTAGCTATTTGGGGTATTTATTGTTCCATAAAATTCAGGAGTATTTGATACACTTGTTTGAAAAATGTCATGGGTATCCTTAAAGAGTGCATTAAATCCGTATAATGCTTTGTGGACTATTGTCATTTAAATGATGTTAATCCTCTGAATCCATAAACAGGGTATATGTCTCTATTTCCTTTTGTCCTCTTTCATTTCTTGAAGCAATGTGTTATACTTTGTATAGTTTCTTTTCTAGTTAAATTGACTCCAAGTTATTTGAATTACTGTGGCGCTATTGTGAATGGGATTTTTTTCATGTCTATTTATTATCTATCTTTTTTTGTTTATAAGAAGGCCATTGACTTTTGTTCATAAATTTTGCAACTTGCCACTTTGCTATATGAATCTGTTGTTTCTAGGAGCTTTTTGGTAGAGTTTTTAGGGTTTTCTAAGTTTTTAGGGTTTTAGGTATAATATCACATCATCTGCAAACAGTGAGGCCTTGGTTTCTTCCTTTCCTATCTGGACACCCTTGTTATCATTTTCTTGCCTAATTGCTATGGCAAGTACTTCCAGTACTATGATGAATAGGAGTGGTGAGAGAAGGCAGCCTTGCATTGTTCCATATCTTACGGGAAATGCTTTTAAGTTTTTCTCCATTGAGTATAATATTTGTCATGGGCTTGTGGTAAATTAACTTTGCTATACTTAGAAAAGTTCTTTCCATTCCCATCTCTTTGAGTGTTTTTATCATGAATGGGTGTTAGACCTTATCAAATACTTTCTCTGCATATATTGATATGATCATGTGGCTTTTAATTTTCCTTTTGTTAATTTATGATATATTACATTGATTGACTTGTGTGTGTTGAATCATCTTTGCATCTCCAGAATGAAGCCTACTTGGTCATGGAGTTTGACTTTCCTGATGAAGCATTGGATTCTATTTGCTAGAATTTTATTGATAATTTTGTATTTGTGTTCATCAGAGATATTGATGTGTAGCTCTCTTTTATTGAGGTGTATCTGTCTGCTTTTGGTATCAAGGTTGTAACCCTACAACTATTCTTTGTGTAACCTTACCTACAAGAAAGACCCTCCCATTTCTGGGAGGGGTCTTGGGTAGGTTATAAAAGGTTTGCCTGAGGGGCAAAAGGAATTTTGCCTGAATGCAGGATGGAGGGAGAAGCGAGATAAGGAGATGGCTAAGAAACAAGTTACTATGCAGGATGTAAGGATAAGGATAAGGATCCAGCATAAATGGTTATTATAGGCCACACATGTGGTGGATAGGGCATGAATAAAGCTGATACTTCCTGAAGCCTGCATGTGAGTGAGTTTTATACCCGCCGCTCTCCTGAATCCAATATCCGCCACCTGGAGGGGTTTGGAGCCATGTGGCCTGGGGCAGCAGAGAAAAGTCCCTCCATTCATTTTATAACCAACCAGCTCCATCCAAAGGGCCTAATTTATTATTTTAATCAACAAGGGTAATGTTAGCATCATATTAAATATTTTGGAATGCTTCTGTTTCTTTAAGTTCCTGGGAGGGCCTGAAAAATATAGGCAGTAAATCTTGGAAGGTTTGAAAAATTTTGTTAGTAAAACCATGTGAGGTGGGCATAATAAACGAAATTTTTCCTCAGATTGGTCTTATCAAATTACCAACGCAAATTCAATATCTCATTCTTCTCATAAGAATTCTGTATTAGGGACCGGAGAGGTAGCATGGAGGTAAGGCATTTGCCTTTCATGCAGAAGTTCGATGGTTCGAATCCCAGCATCACATATGGCTCCCTGAGCCTGTCAGGTGCGATTTCTGAGCATAGAGCCAGGAGTAACCCCTGAGTGCTGCCAGGTGTGACCCAAAACAAAAACAAAAACAAAAAAAAAGAATTCTGTATTATTTTCCTTAATATTAATAGATCATCTGATTTTGATATATTAGCCTCTCCCCAAAGGTTTCTTTTTAAAGTGCATTTTATTATATTTCTTTGAAAATATTTTGATGGGTTCTCCTGTATGACTTGAGTATCACATATAATGATTACTTATAAGTAAATCATAACCATTAAATTAGTTTTTACTTTGCAAATATAGTGAAATTTTGTAATTGATAATTTTTTTCTTTCGTGTCTAGTACTTTGAGTCAGATACCTCTATAAATGATTCCGTTTATAGTCCCGATTTCCTTACCACATGTCTCTGAATAAATTTACTTATTCTCTATATTGTATTCTCATTTTCTGTAGATTCTTTTTCTGTTCCTATTATTCATTGTATCTTGATTAATTATATGCTTTCTCTTAAGCTGACTTTAAATTAGGTAAGTTATTAATTCATTATTTACCATACAGATTGCTTGTCTGGATCTTTGTAATTTTCAAGTCACTGAAACAGCAGGATAATTTTAAAGCATTTTGATTAAGTATATCAAAATGACTGGGGATATCTTGTGCTTAATATATTTTTATATCCTTTATTTGAATTAATTTCTTAGATATTTCAAATGCAAAAGAAATGTGAGAATTTTTAAGAATAAAGTAAATGTATTTGAAAGCATAATTTATCTGTAAAATATAATTAGTGATATTGGAAAATACATCTTTAATGTTTCAACTTACATAACAATATTATAATGTTTCTTATATTTATAGTCATGCAGTTTCCAACATCAAAAGACATTAAATTACGAAGTACTTTAAATAAATTAGTTATTTAGAGTACAGATTTGATTTTCAGAGCAATCAGTTTTCTAAATAGGATCTTCAGTTAACCCATAACAATTGTTTCCTTCGTAGTATAGAAGATAAAATGGTAATTTGTAGTGAGAAATCTAGAAAAACAGTTTTACTTCTAAAAGTAGAAAAATTAATACCAAGACCTTATTTAAGTTTTGGAGCCTGAAAGAAAAAATGTATAATTATAAGTTCAGTAGTTAGATTTTAGAAAAAAAATCTGGATATATTAAAGGAAATTAGATTCATCGTACTGTACTGGTACACTTATCTCCTAAATGTTTTTATTTGTATATAATCTTTTATTTATTGATATGATTTATTATCTTTTGACTTAAATAGAATGACTGGTTGAACAGAGGAAGACTAATTTATTATTTACTGTGTTTTGTAAGTAGAAAGTTACCAAAAAATATTAAGTTGTTCCTTTTCTTAGGTAACTAGGCAAGAGCTGAGGCAGGTAAAAAGAAGAAAACATTGTTTTAAGGAAAAAAAAAGTTGATATGAGGGAAATTTTCTGTGGTGGAATAAAGTAAGTATCAAGTACTAAAATCCTAAGTGGTGTGTAGTATTCATGTGCAGCACAGAGTTCTGAAGTGGTAGATAAGAATGTTGATGAATATCATTTGGATGACTTTGATCCCTAAATTGCCAATACAGCAGGTGGTGGGTCAAGTAGGGGAAGTGAGGACTTGTAAGTCTACAGTAATTTCTTTATTTCATGTTAGTTATTTACAACCTTGAAAGAGCTTATACTCTTCAAATTTTAATTCTTAGAATTTAGAATTAAGGGCCCGGAGAGATAGCACAGCGGCGTTTGCCTTGCAAGCAGCCGATGCAGGACCAAAGGTGGTTGGTTCGAATCCCGGTGTCCCATATGGTCCCCCGTGCCTGCCAGGAGCTATTTCTGAGCAGACAGCCAAGAGTAACCCCTGAGCACCGCCGGGTGTGGCCCAAAAACCAAAAAAAAAAAAAAAAAAAAGAATTTAGAATTAAAATGCAGGTTATTTGAGGTTCTGTGCATACAGGAATGACTCAAAATGTTATTGTAAACATTGATTATCAAGCCAGGCCATAGTAATAATAAGCATTAATTACTATTTTCTTGTCCTTAAGATGAGCTATATTGAAATTTTTTAGATTTATTTTAATTTCTGAGGATAGCCTGTAAATCATGAGTTACAGACATTACAAAATAAATTACAGTGGAGTGTTCCCTTGTCTCTGAGCTTCATCCCATTCAGGGACCTAATTTCTTCATATATTCCAACCTTCAGGAAGCTTTTGTTCCTGTGTGCCATTTTGCCTTCTTGTTGTCCTTTCCTAGATTAAACACATGCCTTTTCTATTTTTAATTTTTTCCTTTTTTTTTTTTTTTTTTTTTTTTTTGGTTTTTGGTTTTTGGGCCACATCAGTTGTCACTCAAGGGTTACTCCTGGCTATACACTCAGAAATCTCTCCTGGCTTGGGGGACCATATAGGATGCTGAATCATATGGTCCTGGGTCAGCCACATACAAAATGCTATTGCTCCGGTCCTTATTTTTTAATTTCTTTTTTACATAATTGAATCATGTGAGGTATAGAGTTAAAAAGTTGTTGGTTGAATTTCAAAGGATATTCCAACATCTCCATCATTGGTTGTTTTCCACCACTGATATCTCTTATTTCCTTACTGTTTCCCATACCCACCTCTGCGTTACTGGAAAAACTTTTCTTATCTGTCCATGCTCCCTCTTTTTACTTTTAGGACATGTGGTCTACAATATTGTTACTGAAGAGGTATCAGGCATGTAATCAGGATTACTTATGACAAGTTATTGTAATAGCAATCTCTTCTCTGCCCTAACTGCACTTCTCCCCAACACGCTTTTTGTGACAAGTTTCTCACCATAGACTAGTGCTGGTCTTCATGGTTCACACGTTTTACCTACTAAGCTTAGGTGAATGTTAGTACCTACCAAGTAAATCTTGATGCCCCCCATTACTGACACCTTATTTACCAATTTACATTTCAGTTTCAACTATTCTAAATTGAACTTCTTTTTTTTTCCACCTTACTAAATTGCTATTCTGAAAGCAGCCAAAGGTTTTCAGTACACAGAATTTTACTCTCTCTTCTTATTTTCCTGGAGTCCTTTGCATTTCAATATTTTAGAAATTATCTTTGTGAATTTCTTATTGTTTCTGTGACATCTTTTCATCCTAATTTAGTCTATTAAAATTTTGTTCTTTCAGCTTCCCTCGTGGAGATCACTACATCCCCAAAAACCTTTCAAACGTTTCTATTGCTCTTTCTCACAGCTACCACTACCATCACCATTTTGTTTTCATTTATATGAAAAAGATTTTTCTTTGATATATTGTGTTTATAGTTGTTTGGCTATTTTTAAGATGATTGATTTAGGTACTGAAAAAATATTTAAAAAGTAACTGAAAACCATTCAAAGAATATATTCTCAATGAATATTTGCTAAGAATTAACTTTCTTTTAGATATAATCCATTGAAACATTCCCATTGCTGTTAGGGTATCTATTTCTTAGTTAAAATAAACAACGAATTCCTCACAGAAATCCCCGACTAGTATTCATGCTTGTTCCATTTTTGGTGAACATTCAGAATGTTCAAATACATTTATTTTAGTGAATTTGTTCTTTCCTCAATGTTATTCCTACCTATACTTGTTTTGTATTCCCAGGATCCTCATTATCAGAGAACTGTTTCAGCTCATTGATATGATAGAGTAAATCTAAGACTGCTGAATTCTGACACTTGTTCTCTATTTCGTGGCTTTCTCTCCTGGGGTGCCTTTTCTCTAACTGCTTTATTATGGCCACTAATCTAAAATGGAATTTCCTCTTGGTAGCAATGCAAAAAGCTTATTTTGAACATATACTTATTGCCTTTGGGTCTACAGTACAGGGCCCCTTATTCCTTACTTAAAAGTGTGTAAGCACTGGAGATAAAGTGATAGTATCAGAGAACATGTGGGCTGTGTATGAGGATGATCCAGATTCCCTGTTACTACATATGCCCCCACCTACAAGTATCATTAGAAGTGAATCTTTTTTTTTTTAATCAAAGTGGATTACAAATTTTTCACAGTAATATTTTCGGTACATAGTGATAGTGAATCAGGGGTGTTCCCACCACCAATATTGTCCTCCCTCAACCCCTGTTCCCAGCATGCATCCCGTATCCCCCTATTTTAACCCCCAGGAAGCTGGTATAGGTGTTCCTCTCTGTGTCTAGTAGTTGTGAATTGGGCATCGATTCTGTTGTCATTGGCTTTGGATTTGGTGCTTAAGTTTGAACCTTTCTTTATTTCTACTTAATATTCATGTGACTGTTTGGTCTTGGTACCAAGATGGTACAAGATGGAGCAAGATGGTTCGATTTGTGTGGTTCTGTTTGAAGAGAGGAGAAATAATAATAATAATAATAATAATAATAATAATAATAATAATAATAATGATAAAATGGGGCAAAATTTGAACAAGCAAAAAATGAGAGGAGTCCTTCTAGAGGCTATATCTATAAGTTTAAGAGCAGAGAGGGGAAGGAAGAAAAACATAACAACAGTACAAAAAATAAAAATAAAATAAAAGATAAAAAAAATCAAACAAAAAACTTAAAAAGCACCAGAGCAATATAGACAGCAGACATACAATAATCATGGTCCTGAAATAGAAAACAAAACAAAGCCCAAAAGAAAGAAAATAAAAAACAGCACAGACAACAACAATAACAAAACTTAAAAAGAAAGAAATTTTGATTTGTTCTTTTCTCTATTTTTTTTCTTGCATAGGCACAGTAAATATTGGGGAGATTAGAAAGGGAATTCCCTTGGCCTAAGAGATATAGGGTTTCTCTGCCCTTGAAGTATACTGTCATGGAAATAACTACAGGCTCTGTACATGCTTGAGCACAAATCCAGGAGTAGACCCTGAACACTACAGGATAAGTCCTAAACCTCTGCTTCCTCCACACTCCCCCAACAGAAAACCACAAAAATAACAGAAGAGGGCTGGAGAGTAGGGCATTTGCCTTGCGTGTGGCCAACCCAGGACAAAAAGTGGTTCGAATTCCAGCATCCCATATGGTCCCCTGAGCCTGCCAGGAGCGACTTCTGAGTGCAAAGTCAGGAGTAACCCCTGAGCTCTTCAGGGTGTGAACCCGCCCCCCGCCCCCCAAATAACAGAAGAATATGGAAGCACTCAAGTTGTTATGCATTCTAAGGAGGTTTTACCCATAAATAAAACAAACCATTATATACTTGGATATATTCTCACTAGTAAATGCCAAAAACGAAAGCACTACCATGTTCCCCTAATTCTCTTCTGAAAGATGGCCTATGCTGGTTGTGGAACAGTTTCACTTTTTTGGTTTCAAGGCCCTGCAATCTCAGATTAACTTTTTTTGTTTGTTTGTTTTTTGGGCCACACCCATTTGATGGTCAGGGGTTACTCCTGGCTAAGCTCTCAGAAATGGCCCCTGGCTTGGGGGGACCATATGGGACGCTGGGGGATAGAACCAACGTCCTTCCTTGGCTAGCGCTTGCAAGGCAGACACCTTATCTCTAGCGCCACCTCACCGGCCGCAACATTCTGTTTTTTAGGTGAAACAGTCATTTAGAAAATGTGAAAAAGAAGAGAATGAAACACAAGAGGGAGTATTACTGTGAAAGATTTGTAATCCACTTTGGTCAAAATAAAAAGTATTAAAAATTTTTTTTGATATCCAAAAAACACAGGAATGTTTCATTTTCCATAGATAAACTATAATATTGCCTTGATAGTTGCCTAGAGAGCTGTTTGCAATGACAGTGAATGGGTCACCAGAATGTTAAATTAGTACCATGTTGTCTTCAAATATGTGTATATAGATGTATATAATGGGTTGCTATAATTTAAGAAATAATGAATCTGTCCTTTAGGCAGTAGGACTCAATTAGTTGTTTGCAATCTAATGGGAACTTAAAAGCAGTTTTTTTATTTACTAAACAGTATTCAAGGTATCCAGTTACCACTCCCAACTGATAGTCAACTGTGTTCATTTTAAGGACACAAGGAAGCCTCCATGAGGGTCTATGGTACATGATTACTTAGGGAAGTTCAGAGGTCTCCAGGACTATACCAGAGAAACTCAGAAAACCATGTGGTGCTGATCAGGCACACAGGGCTTGAACCCTAACTCCTCTCTGTTCTATCTCCCACCCCCTTATTTTTAGCTTCGTTTTGTATTCATTTTATTTTGATTTGGTTTTGCTCCCCAACACACACACACACACACACACACACACACACACACACACACACACACAGCTAGTGGTGCTCAGAGTTTACTCTTAACTCTGCTCAGGGCTCACTCTCCAGCTGCTCATCAAAGTCAGGTTAGATGTGTACAGAGCAAGTACCCTAACCTACTGTTCTATCTCTCTGGCCCTAATCTAGTTTCTTAAACTGTAGATTATGATCCCATATGTGCCCCCTTGATTGTAACTTTGAGTCTTGTAAGCAGCCAACAATGAATTAAATATCAACTGCATAGTGAGTCTGAGGTGTTTTTGGCTGCAAGAATTCTGTACTGCATTTGTCTGGCAAAAAGAGATCTAAACTGGAAAATATTAAAGTTTTATAGCAGAAAAAAATCAATAAATCTTGCTCTAAATAATCTGATTGATAGTTATGAACTGATTAGTTTTTTCTCATTTCTTTCTCCCCTTCTAGTCTTTCTTTTTTCTTTCTCTCTGCCACCATCCTCATTCTCTCTTTTTCTTCTCTGATAATCAAAGGGATTATCAAAGTAAATCTGTTATAAGGAGAGAGGACTGAAAAACTATCCCTCTACTCTTAAATTCCTCTCCTGACACTTTTTCCTCTCCTGACACATATTAGCAGGAGAGAAAATATTTTTTCTCTTTTCTTCATGTTGAAATATGATACATTAGATATTTTGGAGGCCACTGACCTTGTGTGACTCTGTTCATGACATGCCAACCTCAAATGTAGCCTACTCAATAATTTATCAGAGGTTGGCAAATAGGATCATTTGTGTTAGTGATCCTGGAGCTATTCACCCCATTTATCTCTAAGAGGAAAAATGGAGTAAAATGTCAGAAATCCATAATCAGGGGCCACAGAGGTGGCGCAAGCAGTAGGGTGTCTGCTTTGCATGTGCTAACCTAAGACTGTGGTTCGATCCCCTGGCAATCCATATGGTCCCTCAAGTCAGGATCGATTTCTGAGTGCATAGCCAGGAGTAACTCCTGAACATCACCGGGTATGGCTCACCCTCCCCCCCAAGGGAAAAAAAAAAGAAATCCATAATCAAGTAAAATATAATAGAATAGGGTGATTACCTTTCATGCTGCTCACCTAGGTTCCATCTCTAGTACCCTGATTGTTCCCCAAGCACTCGGAATGATACTTGAGTCCAGTGTCACAAGTAAACCATAAGTACAACACTATGTATCACTAATGTACACACATACACACATAAATGTATGAAAAGAGAATTTGTCCTGAATGAACTGATTTGAAAGTCTGAGAATGACACTGGCTCCTTCCAAAGCACTTACTTAGGTTTTTTTGTTTTTTTGTTTTTGTTTTTGTTTTTGGGGGGGTGGGGGGCCACACTCAGTGGCACTCAGGTTACTTCTGGCTCTGTGCACAGAAATTGCTCCTGGCAAGCTCAGGGGACCATGTGGGATGCCAGGGATCAAACCCAGATCCATCCCAGCTTAGAAGGCAAGACAAATGCCCAACCACTGTGTTATTACTCCAACCATTTTCCCAGAGTACTTATTGTATGATGTCCTGGAGACTGTCTCTCAGTTCTCATCACTTTGTCTTTTTTTCTAGATCTGCCTTTTCAATTTTTTCTTAAAATGACACTTCACTTGGTACTTTTTTTGTATCACCCTTTTACTAGAGAGAAGCATATTTTAAAATATTTTCTTTTATGTTTAAAATGGTTCATATGTACATAGACACTGTACAGTTTAGTAACTATGGAGTTTTCACCTGTGGAGTCAGACAGTTCTGTAGAGTGAGAACTATTCTATAGTCCTAACTGAAGACTATCTAAATAAGCATCGTGTAGGACTTCACTTATTTGTTTATACTAAGCAAACTAATATAGTGATTCCAGAATGATAAGAGGCAAATTGATAATATCTCTGGAAAGAATTTGAAATGTACAAATCAGATATAGTTGGTGGTTCTTTGATAGGGATGAATAATGTAAATCTCATGGTAGGTGGAGAAGATTGGCTAGTTATTGTGTGTACAATACCTGTATCAAAGCTGGAGTATTTGGGACCCAACATACTAGTGTGCAAGCATATTTTAACTTATACAGTTATGGAGAGAGAAAAAAATGATGCTCAAATTTAATATTAAAAACATACATTATGGGCCCGGAGAGATAGCACAGCGGTGTTTGCCTTGCAAGTAGCCGATCCAGGACCAAAGGTGGTTGGTTCGAATCCCGGTGTTCCATATGGTCCCCTGTGCCTGCCAGAAGCTATTTCTGAGCAGACAGCCAGGAGTAACCCTTGAGCACCACCGGGTGTGGCCGAAAAAAAAAAAGCATACATTATGAAGAATTTGTTCCAAGAATCCCACATAAAACTGATAAGTTATATGATTTAAAGAAACTATGTGTTTTTAAAGGCAGATGTTATGCCTGGGAATATGGTGCCAAAGAATATGTCACCCATGTCTTTTTTCTTGAGATGTGTTTTTTATGCCTTTATGTTGGGTTGTGTACTCAGCATAATAGATTCTATTTCATGACTTCATCTCTCCTCGAGGCTGAATAATATCCCATTGTATATATGTACCACAGTTTCTTTAGCCATTCATCTTTGAAGGGCATCTTGGTTGTTTCCAGAGTTTGGCTATTGTAAAAAGTGCTGCAATGAATATAGGTGTGAAGAAGGGATTTTTGTATTGTTTTGTGTTCCTAGGGCATATCCATATGGGTGGATAGCTGGAACATATGGGAACTCAATTTCCAGCTTTTGGAGGAATCTCCATATCACTCTCCAGAAAGGTTGAACTAGTCGGCATTCTCACCACTAGTGGATAAGAATTCCTTTCTCACCGCATCCCCACCAACACTGCTTGTTCTCATTCTTTGTGATGTGTGCCAATCTCTGTGGTGCGAGGTGGTACCTCATAGTTGTTTTGATTTGCATCTCCCTGATGATTAGTGACGAGAAGCATATTTTCATGTGCCTTTTGGCCATTTGTATTTCTTTTTTATCAAAGTGTCTGCTCATTTCTTCTCCCCATTTTTTGATGGGATTAGATGTTTTTTTCTTGTAAAGTTTTGTCAGTGCCTTATATATTTTGGGTATTAGCCCCTTATCTGATGGGCATTGGGTGAATAGTTTCTCCCACTCAGTGGGTGGCTCTTGTATCTTGGGCACTTTTTTCTTTGAGGTGCAGAAGCTTCTCAGATTAATATATTTTCATCTGTTTATCTTTGCTTCCACTAGTTTAGAGAGTGCAGTTTCCTCCTTGAAGATGCCTTTAGTCTCAATGTCATGGAGTGCTTAACCTACGTGTTGTTCTATATATCTTATGGTTTCAGGTCTGATATAAAGGTCTTTAATCCATTTGGATTTTACCTTCATACATCGTGTTAGCAGGGGGACTGAGTTTGCTTTTTTGCAAGTGACCAATCAGTTATGCCAAGACCACTTGTTGCTTCACTCCTTGCTCCATTTAGGATTTCTTGCTCCTTTATCAAAAATTAGGTTATTGTATGTCTGGGGACATTCTCTGAATACTCAAGCATATTCCACTGATCTGAGGGTCTGTCTTTATTCCAATACCATGCTGTTTTAATAACTATTGCTTTGTAATACAGTTTAAAGTTGTTGAGGAAAGTAATGCCTCCCATATTCCTTTTCCCAAAAAGTACTTTAGTTATTTGAGGGTGTTTATTGTTCCAGAATGAATTTCAAAAGTGTTTCATCCACTTCTTTGAAAAATATCATGGTATCTTTTTTTTTTTTTTTTTGGTTTTTCAGGCCACACCCGTTTGATGCACAGGGGTTACTCAGAAATTGCCCCTGACTTGGGGGGACCATATGGGACACCGGGGGGATCGAACTGCAGTGCGATCTTTCCTTGGCTAGCGCTTGCAAGGCAGACACTACCTCTAGCGCCACCTCGCCTGTCCCATATCATGGCATCTTTAGAAAGATTGCATAAAATATGTGCAATGCTTTGGGGAGCATTGCATTTTAATTATGTTAATCCTGCCAATCCATGAGCAGGGTATATGATTCCATTTCCACGTGTCCTCTCTTATTTCTTGGAGCAGGGTTTTATCATTTTTTGTTGTTTTTTTTTTCTGTATGGGTCCTTCACGTCTTTAGTCAAATGTACTCCAAAATATTAGAGTTTGTGTGACACTAATGTGAATGGGGTTGTGTTCTTAATGTCCATTTCTTCCCTATCATTATTGGTGTATGAAAAGGCCATTGATTTCTGTGTTAATTTTGTAGCCTACCACCTTGCTATATGCATCTATTGTTTCTAGAAGCTTTTTGGTATAGTCTTTAGTGTTTTCTATGTAGAGTATCATGTCATCTGCAAATGTAAGAGCTTGACTTCTTCCTTTCCTATTTGGATTCCCTTGATATCTTTTTCTTGCCTAATCCCTATAGCAAGAACCTTCAGTACTATGTCGAATAGAAGTGGTGAGAGAGAGCAGCCTTTTCTTGTACCAGAAATTAGAGGAAAGGCTTTTAATTTTTCTCCATTGAGGATATTTGCTATTGGCTTGTGGTAGGTGGCTTTAACTAGATTGAGAAAGGTTCCTTTCATTCCAATCTTGCTGAGAGTTTTGATCAAGAATGGGTGTTGGACCTTATCAAATGCTTTCTCTGCATCTAATGATATGATTATGTGATTTTTATTTTTCTTGTTGTTGATGTTGTGTATTATGATGATAGATTTACAGATGTTAAACCATCCTTGCATTCCTGGGATGAAACCTACTTGATCATAGTGAATGATCTTCTTGATGAGGCATTGGATCCTGTTTGCCAGGATTTTGTTGAGGATCTTTACATCTGTATTCATTAGGGATATTAGTCTATAATTTGTGTTTTGGCAGCCCCTCTGTCTGGTTTTGGTATCAAGATGATGTTGCTTCATAAAATCTATTTGAAAGTGTTCCCATTTTTCCAATTACATGAAAGAGCCTGGCCAGGATTGATAGTAGTTCCTCTTGAAAGGTTTAAAAGAATTCATTAGTGAATCCATCTGGGCCTGGGCTTTTGTTTGGGGCAGATATTTGAATATTGTTTTAATTTCCTCAGTAGTGATGGGAGTATTTAGATATGCTACATCCTCCTTATTCAACTATGGAAGGTTATAAGAGTCCAAGGATTTATTCATATCTTCCAGGTTCTCATGTTTAGTGGCATAGAGTTTCTCAAAGTCTCTGATTACCCTTTGAATATCTGCAATATCTAGAGTACTTTCCCCCATTTCATGTGTAATACCGGCTATCAAGTTTCTCTCTCTCTCTTTGTGAGTTTTGCTAATCATCTATCAATCTTTTTTATTTATTCAAAGAATGAACTTCTGCTTTTATTTATCTTTCGAATTGTTTTTTGGGTTTACGATTCACTGATTTCTGCTCTCAGCTTTGTTATTTCCTTCTGTCTCCCTATTTTTGGTTCCTTTTGTTGATATGCCCTAATTTTATAAGCTGTGTTTTTAAGCTATTCACTTATGCCCCTTCATCCTTCCTGATGTGTGCTTGCAAAGTTATAAATTTTCTTCTCAGTACCACTTTTGCTGTGTCCCATATCTTCTGATAGTTTGTTTCTTCACTATCATTTGTTTCCAGGAAAGTTTTGATTTCTTCTTTGATTTCATCTCAGACACAGTTTGTTCAGTAGCAGGGTTTTTATTTTCCATTTGTTAAAGTTTTTCCTTCTGTGTTTCTTTGAAGTTCACATTTAATTTTAGAGCCTTATGATCAGTGAAGGTAGCCTGCAAAATTTCTATGCTCTTGATTTTATGGAGATATGTTTTATGTGTCAGCATGTGGTCTATCCTGGAGAATGACCCAGGTACATTGAAGAAAAATGTGTATCCACGTTTTTGGGGATGGAGTGTTATATATCTATTTATATATATCTATATCTATATCTATATCATCTATATCTATATCTATCTATCTATATCTATCTATCTATCTGTCTATCTATCTATCTATCTATCTACTAGTCCTCTTTCTTCCATTTCTCTTTTCAGGGCTAGTATATTTTTGTTGGGTTTCAGTCTGGTTGACCTATCAGCCATGTTGGGTTCTCCCACAATTATTGTGTTATTATTGATGTCCTTTTTCAAATTTGTCAATACTTGTATTAGATATTTTGCTGGTCTTTCATTCGGTGAGTATATGTTTAATAGTGTGATTTATTCCTGTTAAACATATCCCTTGAATAGTACAAAGTGTACATCTTTGTTCCTTACAACTTTTCTGAGTCTAAAGTTTGTGTCGTTTAATATTAATATGGCCACCCCAGCTACTTTAAAGGTGTTGTTTGCTTGAATGATTTTCTTCCAGCCTTTGATTTTGGTCTGTGTTTGTTCTGACTATTCAGGAGTGTTTCTTGTAGGCAGCAGAAGGTTGGATCCATCTTTTTGATCCATTTAGCCACTCTATGCCTCAGAATTGGTGCATTTAGTCCGTTGACATTGAGGGATATGATTGTCATGGGATTTAACGTTTTTTAGTATAAGTTTGGTGTGTCTTTTGATCTGTCTTGTCTTAAAGTAGACCTTTCAGTTGTTCCCTTAAGGCTGGTTTTGCATCTATGAAGTTTCTGAGCTGTTGCTTATCCGTGAAGTTATGTATCCTTCTTTCAAATATGAACGTGAGTCAGGCTAGGTGCAGTATTTTAGATGAGGTATTCATTTCATTCAGTCTTGTCACAATATCCCACCACTGTCTTCTGGCCTTGAGAGTTTCTTGTGACATGTCTGCTGTAAGTCTTAGGGATGCACCTTTGAATATAATTTTTCTTTTTGATCTTGCTGTTTTCAGTATTCTACCTCTATCTGTGGGATTCATCATTGTGACTAAGATGTGTCTTGGGATGGCTTTCTTTGGTTCTCTTTTAGCTGGTACTTTTCGGGCATGCAGAATTTGATTGCATGCAGTCTTTAGCTCTGGGAGTTTCTCTGTGATGATGTCTTTGACTGTTGATTCTTCCTGGGGATCCCCTTCCTGGGCCTCTGTGACTCCAATGATTCTTACATTGTTTCTATTGAGTTTATCAAAGACTTATATTTTCATCTGTTCACATTCCTTGAGTACTTTTTCTATTGTCTGATCATTTGCCTTAAGGTTCTTTTCCAATATATTCTGCTAGATGGAGTTGTTCTGCATTCATCTTCCTGTTCACTGATTCTATTCTCAGCTGCTGTTATCCTGTTGGAGAGGCTTTCCATTGATGAAAAGTTCAGCTACCATGTTTTTCAGATCTCTTATTTCAGTTTGGAGTTTTCTCATTTCTGTCTTTGTGTTCTGTTCAGCTAGAGTTAAGTTTTCTTTGATTTTCATGAGGATCCTTCATGTTTGTATTCTAAACTCCTTAATTGAGAGATTAATCAGATGGTTGTTATTTTTTGGGTCATCAGAGCTACCATCTTCATTCTCTCTGTGTGGTGTTTGCCTGCAAGGTTTCCCATTGTCATGCTTGTAGTGTGATTTTCTCTGCATGTTATGGTCAGGTTCATTAGTTTGAAAGAGCGTGTTCCTGAGAAGCAAAGTGGAGTGACACTGCTCTTCTGGGGCCTCTTGAAGACAGTTTTTGTTGTGACCTTCCTGGCCCTTCCAGGAGAGCCTCAGGAGACAGAAGAGAAGAGAAACATGCAAAGCCAACAGGTCCCTTCAGTCTCTCCCAGTCGCCAATCTCACAGCAGGGCCAGACCCATCCGGCCTGCCTTCACAGACAAAGGAGTCAGCTATCTGCCTGGGGCCTCTGGTAGCTAGTTTTCACGCACTCAGTCTTTCTTGGCCTTTTGACCTGAATGGCACCAGGAGACAGTTTTTGCTGGGCCCTTTCTGGCCCTCTCAGGAGAGCTTCAGGAGACAGAGGAGAAGAGAAACATACAAAGCTGACAGATTCCCTCAGTCTCTCCCAGTTGCCAATCTGTTTAATACTATATCTACTTAAAAACTTACCAGTTTAGGTGCCAATCTGTAGCCAAAGTCAGTTAATGTTCAGAAATGAAATAATAGAATAGTTAACTAGCAACAAGATCTTTCTAAATCTCTGACAATGGTTTAATGACCTAATTGAAATTACAATAATTTTCACAAATTTGTTTGCCACTGTACATTTTTCTCTTTTTTTTCTCTTTATTTCTTTATAATTTTGCTATCACTTACTGGAAACAAATGTATTACAATGAACTTTGTCAACTATGTGATGCATGCTCTTTAAATAAAGTAAATTTTAAAAAAATCAAGTTTTATACGTTAGAAATCTTGCTAGTAAAATATACTAAATGTCAATTTGCTAAGTGCAATAAATATAAGAAGTATGAATGGGGTTGACTCTTATTCTACCAAATATTATTGTGCCCTTTAGAATCTGCTCTATATTCCCAACCTCATTTTTTTATTTTGATTAATTTAGCTAACTATACTTATTGAATTATTTTCTATATTAATTTTAGAACACAGTGTGATAGCATATGCTTATATTTCCAGTGAAATTTGAAATTTATAATTGCATTCCTAGACACACTGGGTAAAATCCTGAGGACTTACTGACCTTTCCCATTTTAAGAGAATATTTTATTACAGGTGTTCATTTAGCCAATAACCATCAAGATTAGTTACTATCAGTAAAAGTAACTGTTGAACCAATATCCCCTAAAAAGTGCTTTGAACTTATTGCTTAAGAAGAGAATAAGTGAAATAGATACTCCCTTTTAAAATTTGTAATTCAAAGAATAAAGCAATAGCTATATTTTATTGGAACCAGGAGACTGAATTTAAGCTAGTTCTTAATCTATTATTAATAATTAGATCTTAGACCTCATTTGAGAAATAACCTCCTTTTAGAATATAAAACATCACCTTTATGACCTACTCTTTAAGAAACTTATCCAGGGAGATTTGTTTTCTCTTTGGGAAGATTACCTCTCACTGAATTTAGCAAAGTGAAAATTCGACCCTGGGTGATCATTATTTATGTAATATAAATATAAAATGGAACTGGTTGGTTGCCCAACTGTTTTTATATTAGTTCTTTAGTGTAAAGAGGTTATTCCTCAAATATTTTTTGATCATTTATCTTATTTCCTTATTCCTCTGTGATTAAGGATTTATTCTGTCTTAGGAAAGAAGAAAAACATATACTCTTACTGACTTTTGGCAAAAAGGGTTCCATTTTAACATATATTTGAAAGTGTAAAGAAAGTTGTTACTGTTGTTTGGGATAGGAATGAATTATTCATATATTTTTCTTGCTTTAAGACCAGTATAGTGATATTTTCTTTAAATATCTCTCAAACAAGTAATCAGTTTAAATATTTTTACACCTGCACCTATGCCACAGTAGATCAACTGGGTTGCTTTAAGGTGGAAATCCTCGAGGTATTCTGGAATATCTTTCAGTTGCTAATTGTAAAATAGACATTCTCCTATGAATTTTTTTGTTTCTGTTTGTGGTTTGGATACCACACTTGGCAGTGCTTTTGAGTCATACTAAATAGTGCTCAAACATCCACAGAGTGCTGGGTGTTGATCCGTGCTTACAAGAAAGCATTCCTATTCTTTCAGCTATCTCCTCAGTCATCTTCAGAATTTTGGAGTAGCTTCTCACACAAGCTAAATAAAAGCTACTTTACTGATACCTGTGAAAAAACATTGAATTATCTAAAAATTACTCATTATATAGCATTTTTGGAGTGCAGTATGTTGTCTTAATATCCTATGATTCTTTTTATCTCAAAAATATTAAAATATGTTAGCTCAAAGAAATATCTAGCATTGTTTATGATAAGAAAATTCTTAAACTAATTCAACATCCAATACAAGGTATTAGGAATTTAATATGTTTATTTTACTGTACCATTTATATAAGTATTTTCTCAAATATTTATTTAATAAAATAATTACAAACAGTATGAATATTGTAATCTGCTTTGATATCACCAATACATTATTTTATTGTTAAAGATATCTAAAAATATTCTGAAACATCATACATCAAGCTTACAGTTTATTTAATAATAAAAAATGGAGTGATATTTACTTTCCTTTTTATTTATTGCTACTTTCTATTTTCCACTGTTATGGAGATATATTATTTATACCATAAATGTAAGAAAAACTATTACCAAAGATAAACATTTTCAGAAAATAAAATATAGGCAAGTGAAGTGGTGGAAATTGACTGTAACTGGTTTACCCTGGTCTTGCTGTTTCCCTTCAGTTTCAAAAGATAAACAATCAAGTAATAAATTATTAACCTAAAAAATACAAATTTTAAAACTGAGATTACTAATATTGGTACAACCCCAATATTTAAATAGCATTAGTTAATTTATAGTATTGTTTGCCATTTTTTCTTTTAATTCTTAAATCTGCATATTAAATCATTATAGGTGATAAGCTCTTATAGATTTTATTATTGGGTTTCTATTATAATGTAATCATTGAAGGTTGATTTCTTCTCACCATGAGCCAAGTTTATTCACAATACTTTGCTTTTTTGTTTACCTCATTTTTACAATATATTACTCAATCTGTACTTACCTACCATCCCCACAATTTCTTTTCTTTTTATTTTCTATTTTTCTTTATTTAAACATTTTGATTACATAAACGATTGTGATTAGGTTTCAGTCATGTAAAGAACATCCCCTTCACCAATGCAACATTCCCACCACCAATGTCCCAAATCTCCCTCCATCCCACCCCCCCATCTGTACTCCAGACAGGCTTTCCAGTTCCCTCATTCATTCACATGATTATGGTAGTTCTCTGTGTAGTTATTTCTATAGCTGCACTCACCACTCTTTGTGGTAAGCTTCATGAAGTGAGCTGGTGTTCCAGCCCTCCTCTCGTTGTCTCTGAGGATTGTTACAAAAATGACTTTTATTTTTCTTAAAACCCATAGATGAGTGAGACTATTCTGCGTCTCTCTCTCTCCCTCTGACTTATTGCACTCAGCATGCTAGATTCCATGTACATCCATGTATAGGAAAATTTCATGACTTCATCTCTCCTGATGGCTGCATAATATTCCATTGTGTATATGTACCATAGTTTCTTTAGCCATTCATCCCCACAATTTTAATAAGCAAGAAAGACAACCCCAGAAAAGGCAACTTTTCAATAGAGGTGAACCGACCTTGTAGTAGAACAAGAATTCAAATCAAACTGAGTGACACTAAAGCAATACAACTATATATAAGACAAACTACATTTTATTTTAATAGTCACTGAGATTAATATTAACAAAACATTCTATCTAAAAATAAAATAAAACTGAACTTCAAACAACATGTCAATATAATATCTTTAAAATTATGTGTCACATAATATTTTTAAATAAAGAAAAAATGCCAAAGGGTATATTTTCACAACTGACTTAAACAGAGCTAGATTTTAATTTATAATTCCTCTTTTAAAAATACTACATATGACTCATTATGTATAAATATTAAAGGAAAATCTTTTATGCAAACATAGAAATATAATGCGATTTTTTCTTTTAAATATTTTTCTTATCTCTGTTTGTCCATGTCAAATAAGTAATTGCATTTGTTGCTGTATAACAAAAAATAACTAGAATATAAAAACACACTTGCTATCAAGTTTCATTTCATTATCACCTCATATCTTGCTTTCAGGAATGATAGTTATCAAAAGTATTTCAATATTTAACTTTCCTTCTTATTGTCAAAGTTCAAACACTAGGAAAATTAATTTAAAATTTATAGTAGTCACATTGTACATACTAGTTCAAAACTACTAACATTCTAGAAAGATAAATGAAACAGTTTTATATTTTAATGTTTAAAGTACAATTTCCCTACCAAGTTCTTTCCACAAACTTAAAAATGCATCCCTACTTTAATATCATATTATCTTTCTTATATATATTTTTATATGTTATAAAATACATATAATTGTGTTTTACTAGTACCTTATTTTTTATTCTATTCATTCAAATTTTAACTAGGTTTATTTTGTTTGCTATTAATATGAATATATTAATATACATAAAATATATACTAAATATCTGGTTCTAATTTTTTCTATATAATAATAATATTTCATTACACTTAATGAATCATCTCATAAGAATAAAATGTGCAAAACTAAACCAAACTCCAAGCATGGCATAAAATAAAGAAATAGCTGTCGCTATCATGAAAGATTACATTCCAGTTGTTAGAACAAAAATAGAATAAAAACAACTTTAAACAGTTCTTTTCTTCAGGGCCAGATCAGGGTTCAATCACAGGCATCCCAAAGCCCATCAGGAATTAATTCCAGAGTGCAAGCATTTTTTGATAATTAATTTAGCAACTGAATTTTACCAACATCAAGGGCAGTATAATCATACTTGACTCCAAGTATGATTGACAAGATAATATTTGTCTCCTAGTGGTAAAATGGTTGTTTTAACTTCAGCCATGACTTAAAAATTCAAGGTAGGTTGAACTAAATCACAGTTGTCAGTAGAGTATATATTCTCAGCTATTCTCTACAAGTTTCTGCTTTTAGTTTACTGTTACAATTGCTCCATGGAAGTAGCTTTAACTGCAAGATGTAGAAAGTAATGTCTAGCCACCAGAGATTGCCACCAGATTGATGAAAAATTTCTCTTAATAGAAATGGAAAATGATTATCAGGCAGATGTATTAGTTATGTATTTCTCTTTAAGAAATTACCCTAATGGTAGTGCTTTGAAATAAACATCTATTGCCTTACAGTTTGAGATAAAGACGTCAGAAGTCACTGACTGTACCCCTGACTCAGGGCCTCTCTCTACTTCCTCCCGCCCCCTCTCCATTCTGGTAGTAGTAAGGCTGTCTGTCTATAAAGACCACAGGTATCTGAAAGCTGGAGGATGGGACTGGAGACCCAATGGTGCTGTGACTCACCACATCTAGCAGGATGCCCCATTTCTCAACCCCATATGCTTCTTTATCAGCTGCATAGACAATAGTAGAAAGTGAACTATTTCACAGTCAAATTTTATTTCATTTCACAATAATACATTTATTAAGTAGTTAAATTGTACAATGAGTCTGAAATCCAGCATGGCAACTGTACATGGCAACTTTTCCTATAACTTCCATAATAAGACAAGAAAGATGGGGAGTGGGGGCAAAACCATACAATTTTTATCAATTTCCTCATTTTAACATGGTCATTGATTGACATGTGTTTAACTGATGAAGTTATAGTTTCTTTGTCTATGCAAAAAGTTCTATCTTTTCCTAATATATGTCAGGAAGAAGCTTATTTATTTTCTTTCCCAAGTGATTTTTATTGGGACTAATAATATTTTATGGGCTCTATATGTTATCTTTACAACATAAAGTTACTTAATTACTGATGTTTTAACCCAGAGTTAATGTTTGATTTATTATAGTTGACATTGGCAAAGAAGAATAACCTTTAAAGACCTTAAAACATAGAATATATGACAGCATTATTATAAAAATATTAGCTCCTAGCTGTATACTTTTTTGAAAACTATACTTAAGAGTATTTTATTTTTTTAAGTTATGCTTACTAATGATTTTTTCCCCCGAATAGTGTGTAACCATAAAAAAATCACCAGTGGGGTGACAATAATATTTAACAGTCTGCAAGTCTGTTAGCAAAAGTGTCAAAGCTCAAGATATCTGCTTTTTTAATTGCCATGTTCAAGGTCTAATTATTTTCTCTCTATTGATGCAAGAGAACTGTAAATGAAGACGTAAAGTCATTAAACACCATTGAGTAAGGGAACAGAATTATCTTGAATTCTATTCTGAATTACCTTTCTCAGTGTTTAAGTAAGGTTCAGATATTTTTAATTGACCATTCCCTTAACAGGTTTTTGAGGGTCATAAAAGCTAGAAAGGAAAACTATGAAACTTATGCAATCTTTAAAGAGAAGGAAAGACAATAAATGGCAAATCATTTCAAACATGAGTAACATCACAGAAGTCAAGAGTCACATATGGTGGAAGATTCCATTTGAGTAAGTGGCCTAGCAATGTATAAAACTGGACAGATATCGCAGAGATTTCTCAGAATTTAGACATTCACATTTTTTAAAAATATAGCATTTTATTTATAGATTATTTATTATACTATTTGTGATTTTTTCTTCATTTCTCAGCACTTTTATAACCTATCACCAAAACCAAGCTCTCTTGAAAGCAATATTTTGCTATAGTTTCACCCAAAGAATAAGAGATTACAAACTCTTGCTTTTGTGAGCCTCTGTATCTATATAAATGATTGTTTAATGCATGATTTTATTTATAGTCTGAAAAATTGTTTTATCTGTATTACTATCTATGAAATAGTATAACACATATTAGAGATTGGAATGTGATTTTCATATATCTCATTATCTTTCTAATAATACTCTGATTAAATATTTTTAGCAATATTAGATTAAGAAATTGGGCCCTAGTGGTTTTGAAAGAATTGGAAAAGAGAGATTCATCATTCTCTAAAGATTATTTATCTATGTAAATAATGACCATATTCTTTACTTTTCACTCTAAAATAATGCTATCCATTTGCTGATGTCAAATACCCATGTTTGTAGAGTCCATATGGGAAAATAAAAAGAAAAATTTCTTTGGGAGTTTAGAAGACATCTGTCCTCACATCAACCTTTGAAAAAAAAACAAACAAAAGAAAACAGGAGATTGCCTTACTCCTATGATCACATTGATAATTTCAACAGGCAAATTGTAATCACAGTGAGTCCCTGGAATCCATCCAGCCTGGCAGCCTTGATGTTGGGCTCGGTGGAACTGAAGCACAAGTGTGTGGGAGAGAGAGGAGCCGGATATTGCCTTGGCTGCTAAACAATATTTCACAGACTGACTGAAGGACACAGACTGAAGGAACCTGAACCCACAGAGGAAGTGAACACTAAAGGAACAAGCCATTGTCATCTCAAATACCAAATAGGGAGGAATTTCCTGCAGCAAGAGAGTGAGGCACTTAAGCCTATAGTCTAGACTCGAGGGATCACAGTGTAAGTGATCATTTGTCTCTAGGGAAACCTACAAATGTGACATGAGTAGTTCAAGAGTATTTGAATGACTATTATAACACCTGCAAAATGAGAATTCCAGTGCTATAATCTCTGTTCATGGTGAATCTAAATGTTTATGAAAGTAGCCTCAATATAATTCCCAACTAACAGCAGGGATAATAGAAATAGTATATGTAAATAGATATCAGAGAATACTGATGTTACTGTTATTAAAAACTAATTATTAAAAAAACTGGGGCCGGAGAGATAGCATGGAAGTAAGGCGTTTGCCTTTCATGCAGGAGGTCATCAGTTCGAATCCTGGCGTCCCATATGGTTCCCAGTGCCTGCCAGGAGCAATTTCTGAGCATGGAGCCAGGAAAATCCCTGAGCACTGCCGGGTGTGACCCAAAAACCACACACACAAAATCTAATTATTATTATAATAATACATTATTTTAATACTTATTTATTATAATTACTATAGATATTACTAATAAGTTTGGTAGTTTGGGTTTGATTTTGATTTTTCATTATTTGGGGTTCTTTTTTTTCTTTTTTGAGGATAGGTTCATACAAACTTAGCTGTGCTCAAGGGCTCTTCCTGATTCTGTTATCAAAAGAGCTCCCTGGTGATACTGATGAGTTCAGGCAACCTGAATCTTGGGATTTGATTTCAAGTTATGAATTCTAGAACATTTAGCTTATAACACAATCTCTGTATGAAATGTCTTCATGTTGAGTTGACCAACCCACCAGGTCTTTAGGCCTTTCCCTATCATTTGGCTATTTTTCCTTGCTTTCTTTAAGATCTTTTCAAAGATAAGCATACATTTTATTTTTTATTAATTTACTTTTTGTTTGTTTGTTTATTTATTTACTTTTGGTTTGGGGCTATATACAGCTATGCTCAGGACTTACTCTTAGCTCTGTGCTCAGGGGTCACTCCTGGCTGTGCTTTGGGGACTATATCGGCTGTCAGGGATAGTATTTGCAGCATGAAAGGTGACCTTTGTACAAGTTATACTATCACTACAGCCCCAATAAGTATATATTTTAATAACCATTTTCCATTAAAAAGTTCTATTGTATATCACACATTTATAAAACTTGACTAAATCCTAACAAGTAAACATTTAAAACTAGAAACCAACCAAGAAGCAGAATTGTTAACCTTTAATTATTAACCTACTCCTACTCCTCTGTAGAGAGTTTATCTGATCTTTATTTAATAAATGAGTTTAACCACTATTAAAATATATAAAAACAGTCATATTTATTATGTATGTTTATAGCCTACTTTTTACGGTAATACTAAGGATTGGGCTTCTTCCATGTTTAACATGTAGGATGCTTTCTTTGCTTTTGTTTTCAACATATAGTAAATATTATAGTATATGATTATTCCATATTTTATTTACTTTCCTATTGATGGGTAGTTCTATAATTTTTTATTTTAATTTATTGGAGGGGCATTGTGGAACTTGGGTCATGTCTTATCATACTCAGGGCTTATTCCTGTTCTGTGCTCAAGGATCCTGTCCATAAGTTCTCAGGGACCAAAGGTGGTACTTGAATTGAGTTGGCCCTGTATAGGGAACACAATGTTTTTACTCCAACTTTGTTATTTTCCAATATGGAGAGTGTCTATCCTTATTCTTCTATTGGGACAGGGGTCATCCAGAGGCTTCCCTGGGTCATTCAAATCCAATGTTGTTGGCCTGATAGTTTGCTGTTCAGATTTTGCTCAGAACTGGCAGTGCTGATGACAGAGATCCATCAAGGTTATATCTGGTGGTTCGCTGATTGCCATTCAGTGTCGAGAATTGTATTCAGGCACTATATATTCCCAGCATATACTCTATCTACCATTTGAGTTATCTCCCTAGCACAGTTGTTATTTCTTTATTTTGAATTGTATCCAGTTTGAAGATAATCTGTGTATATATTTTCTATCATGATTCTTTTTTTATCATATTTAAATGGATATATTCTTCATAAATTTAGAACCTAAGTTCGCAATTACTAGATTGAAGGTTGTGTGCTTGCTTAGCACTTTTCAAAATTGTATTAGCATCAATGTCCATGCCCTCTTGCAACCTACTGAGTTTATTTTGACTGTTGCTTATTAATAATTAGATTTTGTCATTATTTTTATTTTTTATTTTTTAATAAATTTATTTATTTAAAGAAATATTACATAGTTGACATCACTGATCATAACACATTTGTTTCGGGATGCTAGAAAGTGAAGTTATTAAAAAATAAAAAGAAATTAAAAAATCTAAAAAATATTGGAAAAAGAAGACACAAGTTCATTAGCAATTATATTCGTGAAAATTGTTGCATTACCAATAAAGTCGTTAATACAATAGCAGAAGATTTAGAATGCTCTTCTTTTTTTAAAGATAAGAGGTATACTAAAAAATTGATGTGTGTTTGTGGCAGTTGTTGTTGTCTTTGTCATTATTTTTAAAACATCCAACTGTAAAGAATGAAACTGTTAAGAGCTGGTCTTGTGGGCACCAAATTAACATAGATGGTGAAGAGCAGTGTGTGTTCTCTGATGAGTGCATGTAGTTACAATACTATCGGTTATGTAGCTCTGCTCTCTCATATGGGTGGATTGCATTTTGATGACAGTTCTTAGCACCTGTGAATTTATTTTTCACAATTATATTTTCTTGGAAACTGAGATGAGTTTGAAAGCAGCCCAATTTATATAGACCACACAAGTAAGTGGAGGCATATTAGATAACATAAATATGAGCTAGAATGGCGCCAGAGGACAAAATAAAGAATTAAAAAAAGAACTTGTTAGGCAACTAGTATATCCTGGCATGAAATTCACTAATATGTTCTTTAACATAAAAGGTTAAGAAAAACTTGTTTGAAATTGTAGAAGTGGCTGACAGCTCATGAAAGGAATGTGCGAGTTTTCACACTGACATCCTCCCCACACTAAGGGCAACTGTGCCTTATCAGGTAGCCTCTAATTTTAGCAATGAGGAGAAAAATGGGTGATAAATATGATATCTTGCATTAGTGTAAAACATTTGCAACCCTCTGTATTTGGAGGGAAATCATGCTAAAACCGCAGGCCAGAGGGAACAAGCTTACATTTCAATAATGGGCTGAGTGCTGAGTTCTATGAGGTCATGCATAGGCCTTTCCCACTCTAATTGTCAAACTTTCCAGTTGACTATTTTCACAATCATGTCACCTACCAGCAGAAAGACACAGAGGGGCTAAGTAATAGGGCCAGGTTTTCAAGTTTTCAAATAATACAGTTGTTCTTAAATTCAGGTGTTCTCTGATTCTTTCTTTCTTATGTTGTTAGAGAAACATAATGGGAGAGAGCTATTCATTTAGACTCTCAAAGCATTCATAATACTAAAAAAATGATTTGGTAGACTTTATGTTTTTAAATCTCTATCATTTCATTCTTTTTGGTAGGAGCAGATGAATACCATTTGGCTCTTTCACCTTCTGCTATCTCAGAAAGGCCAGCCAAGCCTAGACAACTGTCTTTTTTTCCTCCCACCTCTCTGTCTGTCCCCATCTCTGTTCCCCACTGTTTTAATATTCTAAATAGATTCCCTCTTATCTAAATGCCTTCTTAGTAAAATGGGTTCTTAAAATGTTTTTCTCTAAGGAGACTTTAAAAGAGGGCTTCAGAATTGGGTATTAGTGGTCATATGGGAGACTGATATAAGTGCAGGCAAGCCTTTCTTAAAACCACAGTTGCACTCACATCAAAGCTATCATGTTGCTTCTCATGATGTAGCTAAAGCATGTTATCTCTTCTAGCTTTCTAACTTAATTTTGTTATGAAGCTCAAACTCAAGATAGGTATTAATTCATAGCCAATACAAAAAGTTAATTTCAATTTATTTTATGTTTAAAACTCAAATAGGTCAAATCCAGGCAAGCCAAGAAGAACTCTCTAGGGTTAGAAGAGACAGTGCAGGTTTCAGGCACTTACCCTGCCTGCCTACAGTCAACCCTAGTTTAAATACCTGCATTGCATATAACATATGGTCTTCTGAACATGCTAGGTTTTCCTTCTGAGCACAAAGCCTGAGTACTGAGGAGTAGGGCCCCAACCCCTTCTCTTCTAAAAATTAATCTGACTCATAGTACTGTCCTCTTCTTACTACATTATGTTATTTGATTACTGGTTACTTTTGTTTCTAAGAAACATCTATTGTTATTATACACTTAAAGTTTAGTAATACAAAGCAAAATGCAATTATCTGATTAAGTTGCACACAAAATTTTTCATTTCCAAAATAGATTAGAAATACTAAAAATCAACATTGGATTGAACTAATTATTGGTAAAAAAAAGATATTTTCTACAAATTTTTTGTCAGATGTTTGTATTTTAAGCCCAAATATGTCCATCAAACAGTTGACTACTCACAGCATTTCCATGGCAGTTTGATTCTTCTCATAAAGCAGGACTGTGGCTGTCTAATTTTCCATTTTATATATTAGCTCATTCATTCCAATGTGTGTAAAAGTCTGGATGTTTTTATTCTCCTTGCATAGACACTTTGCAACTTTCATTCTTTTAAATGTAATTTCAATAATTTTATTGGCCTTCAGGTGATTACATAGTCCTGATGACAAAATCACATTTTCATTTTTCTCATTTCCACTCAGAAGCTCAAAGGACCCTAGCATTTTGTTAGCACCCTAGATTCTTCTGTACCCATCATTTACAGAAGTCTGGCTACAGAAGTATTTTATTTGTTGGTTAGATGGGCTCACAGCTATCGTTCAAAATGTACTTTATCTTTAATCTTAACTGAGGTTTAGTTTATACAGGTACATTTATTATTGTTAAGCTATATCGTAAAATAAAATTCTTATCACTGGGACTGGAGCGATAGCACTGTGCGGAGAGAGTTTACCTTGCATGTGGCTGACTCTGGTTTGAACCCTGGCATCCCATATAATCCCCAAACTTGCCAGGAGTGGTTCCCTAGCTCAGAGCCAGGAATAACCTCTGAGTTATGCAAAAAATTGCATTACCAAATTCTCCTTAACAGTGTTAACAGTTATAATGTTTATTTCACAAATAATTGATTTTGAAATAATTTATTTTCTTTATAGTTTCCATAGTCTCAGTATTTATTAACTGTAAAAAAACAGTTTTTTTATAAAACTTTATAGTTGGTTAATTAATGGCCAGCAAATATTTAAAAAATCATCATATCACAGATTTAGGTTCATTTACTAAATTTGAACAAATATTATTAATGATGATAGCATATGCAGTTTAATTTAGGAAAATATATTAATTAATTAGATGATTTTATTGTCGTCAAATGACCCTTTAAATAAGCATTGCACCCATTTTTCAGATGAAATGGGCTTATAGATTATCAGTTCTTGGCCTAAAATTCTCTGTTTGTAGAATTAGTATTCTTAATTGAGTTCTGCTACAGATTGCTCAGTCATTGGAGGGCAACTCTTGGGTCCTCCTTGGGCAAGGGGTCAGTGTAATAAATAATAAAACACTCAAACTCTTGGGTGCTGGAAAGTGACTAAGAGCTTTGGCTTGAGCCTCTGCTACAGAAGCATTTATTTCTTTAGGTTATTTATATATCTAACAGCAGGATATTGGCAAAAAATCAAAATACATTAATTTACAGGTTTCTCATTTCAACATATATTAACACATATTAGCAATTTTCTAGGCATGCTGACCTTATCAAGAATCAGAGATAATCTTACTATTTCTAAACAGTGGCACTCTGGTGATTGTCTGTATTAACTATATGACCTAAGACTAGTGGTTAATGTGATTAATCTTTGCTTGATTTTAGAAGCCTGCCCAGCCAAAGCTCTGTGCAAGATTTTTGTTATATTTTAATATGTTATAGATCCACCATTTTAAATCTATGTCTGGGGGTCCAGGTTTAGGTCTCCAATCATGTACTGCTTTGGTCTAAGCCTTCTACAGTCTTCTTCATATGCTTTTTTAGTAAATTTGTTTGTTTCTGTGGAAAATGACACTAAAGAAGCATTGCTCTTTTTAATATTTCTAAAAAGGGCAGTTTATAATAAGACACTATTTTTCTTTCATACACCACTCCTTTGTTACCAGCCTCATCATACACTCCTGTATAAGGAAAGGAATCAGGTGTAGTTAATCCTATGCTAAGTGGGCCATAGTCTCATCTTATAGGCGGTTTCCATCATTTGACCTGTATTAGATATAACCATCATGTGCCTTGCTTTTTTTAAGAACATAAATTATTGTTTCCTCTACCTGATATATTTCTGCCTTATTATAGGAATACCCATATGAATCTGTCACAGTCCTTCAAGTGTCTCCAGCTGTCAGGTTTTGTGCTATGGGTTATTCCCTAGATTCTTCAATGAGAGACTCTTCTACTGTAACTGATCCAAAGTTGTGGCTAAATGATTCTTACTTTTATTATTCTTAAGAATATTAGTGATAGCTTTTAAGCAAAATTTCTTGATTTTTCTGCTGAAGGCTTCTTTTCTAAAAAATCATTCTTGGAAGTTTCTGTGTGATTTGTAAAACCATTAACGTGCTCTCAAGTGATTATGTTATGGGTTTCAATAGAATCCAGTGTTCCCAGGTTACTGTAGCATGTAATAAGAAACACAATCATCATTGTTCCCAGAAGCAGTACATGATGTGGAGAATATTTTCTTGCTCCGGGACCACCTACGACTACTCTAAGAGACTAACTTCCTTGAAGCTTTTGCCTCAGGTCCAATAGCATGGCTTTCGCCATGTCATGTGGACTCAACTGGAGCTACGGTGGCATTCTTCTAATATAGAGTTGCTCATAAGAGTAAGAATATAATTTTCTGTTGCAGAAACCACTGTATCTTTAGGGAAAAACAACATTGATTATGAATCATGATGTAGTTACAAGTGAGTTATGGCAAAGAAACAAATGTATGAATATGCAGAGAAGCATGGAAGTGATAGCAATTGGCTATTTTTGCTATATCTGACATTCTTATAAAAATGCTACTTTTGCTCTTTTCTGCTGAGCCAGCCTACAGACATCAAGGACTATAATCGCTCCAGGACTCACACCCGGTAAGATGTCCCCAACCAACGAAGGTGGGGCCAATTCCTGCCATGTGATTGGGAACCCAGAGATTTATAAAGAACAGTGGCCATGCTCTCTGCCTCTTTTCTGCTGAGTCAGCCTACAGACACTAAGGACTATAATCGCTCCAGGACCCACACCCAGTAAGATGTCCCACCCAACGAAGGTGGGGCCAATTCCTGCCCTGTGATTGGGAACCCAGAGATTTATAAAGAACAGTGGCCATGCTCTCTGCCTCTTTTCTGCTGAGCCAGCCTACAAACACCAAGGACTATAATCTCTCCAGGACACACACCCTGAATTCCATTTCTGCACATTGTAAGAAACAATCTACAGCCTTACCAAAAGAGTAATTTTGCAGTACACCCCCATATTTACAGAAATCAAGATGGCTCCTCTAATAATCTAAAAAGTAGGAAACAGCTAGCTCTTGCCAGGTATAGGGTTTGGGGAGGCCCCATACCGGGGCCCTTTTCCCTAGCCTGAGGAGTGTTGGAAGGCTTGGCAGGCCCCCAGCCATCCTTGTCTTTTTCCTTTGACTCCAGGCCCTCCCTTGGTGCCAGCTCAGATGGCCAGAAATGGGTTCAGGTGGACTCTTAGTGGTCCTCAGGATTCCCCCTTCCTCCGTACTCCAGGGGGGAGGTGCATGGGCGGAGGGCAGGCAGACATCTGGCTTTTGGTTTCCCTTTTGATTCTGGAGACCAGCTCTTGCCAGGTATAGGGTTTGGGGAGGCCCCATGCCAGAGCCTTTTTCCCTAGCCTGGTGAGTGCTGGGAGGCTTGGCAGGCCCCCAGCCATCCTTGTCTTTTCCCCCTGACTCCAGGCCTTCCCTGGGTGCCAGCTCAGATGGTCAGAAGTGGGTTCAGGTGGACTCTTAGTGGTCCTCAGGCTTCCCCCTTCCTCCGTACTCCAGGAGGGAGGTGCATGGGGAGGAGGGCAGGCAGACAGACATCTGGCTTCCAGTTTCCTTTTTGATTCTGGAGACCAGCTCTTGCCAGGTATAGGGTTTGGGGAGGCCCCATACCAGAGCCTTTCTCCTTAACCTGGAGAGTGCTGGGAGGCTTGGCAGGCCCCCAGCCATCCTTGTCTTTTTCCCCTGACTCCAGGCCCTCCCTGGTTGCCAACTCAGATGGCCAGAAGTAGGTTCAGGTGGACTCTTAGTGGTCCTCAAGCTTCCCTCCTCCCTCCGTACTCCAGGAGGGAGGTGCATGGGGAGGAGGGTGGGCAGACATCTGGCTTCCAGGTCCTCCTTGATTCTGGAGACCAGCTCTTACCAGGTATAGGATTTTTCTTTCTTGGACTTCAGGCCTTCTCTGTCTAGGATGACTCTATAGGGGTCAACAGGCTTTCCCCCTACCTCTCCCTACACTAATGGGAATGTGCTCTGGGAGGAGGGAGGGCCATTCTAGCACTGGTTTATGTTAGGACAGTCACTGGAAATTTTTTATCCTTGTTTTCATATTGATAGTATTGTATGCATATATTTTATATATCCATAATATCCATCTTGTTTTGGGACCTTGATACTGCCCTACAAAGCTCATTTCTAATATTTTACTGCCTCAGTCCCAACCCTTAATTCCCCCATCTTCCCATGCAGGTGCAGCTAATGACATGAAGCTCACCACATAGAGTGATAAGTGCAGTTAGAGAAATAACTACACTGAAAACTATCATAACAATGTGAATGAATGAGGGAAAAAAAAAAGCCTGTCTCAAGTACAGGTGTGGGTGGGGTGGGGAGTAGGTAGATCTGGAAAATTGGTGGTGGGAATCCTGCACTGGTGAATGGGGGTGTTCTTTACATGACTGTAATCATACAACTATAATTATATTTGTAATCATGGTGTTTAAATAAAGATAATTTTAAAAAATGCTACTTTTGTGAGAAGTCTTATGAATTCAAAACACCAAAACTTAAAAAATACAACCAATAAAAGCCTTCCTGAAATACCTATAGGCATTACTACATAGGTTAACTTTAACAACCCAGGGAGAGCCCTTGAAAAATTAAGATTTACTGAGCAATAGAGTATCTCTATAGTACATAGGATCAGATACTTGCCTTACAAGCAGATGACTTGAGTTTAATTTCAGGTACCCATATGGTCTCATGAGTCCTGGTAGGAGTTATCGCTGAGCATAGGTCTAGGGGTAAGTACTGAACAATGCTGGTTGTGGCCCCAAAACAAAATTTGCCTCTCTTGGTGTTGTTTTCTGCTGTTTGAATTCAGTTGTTTCTTCTTAGTTGTTTTCCTCCTGTTGTGCTATGAACTACAAGATTATATGATGAGCACTGAAAAAAAAAGTCTCTTTTCTTTCTTCAGTGATTGGAATTCTTAGGAAATAAAGGGAAATATCACTTATGTTGTGTTGTTCATACTCCTGCTGTTTGCCACCGGAGAAGCTTTACAATTAGTAAAAATAGCACATTGTTATAAATGTACATGTAATAAAATAATGACAACTAAACATAATTATTTTTAAAATGTCTGTACTGGAAATGTATAAATAAGAAACAGTAAGAATGAGCTTTTGCTGAAGAATCTAAAAATGCAGTTAAATTTTTTTTTATTATACAGTACTATGTTATGCACACTAGAAAAATAGCAATATGTTTTTCTGAAGTAGACTAGCTGATCTTCAGTATTAGTATTGTAATAATTATCAATAAACGATAATTGAGTAATCATTATGCTAAAATACTGTGAATTACATAATAAATTTCAAAAGTTTACTGACTAGGGTCATAATAATCATGTTAGGAAACAAAGACAAAACATATATTTAGATCTTTGATTCAAATTAATTTATTAATATATGCTGTTTTTTTGGTTTGTTTCAGTTTTTTGTTGTATTTTTTGTTTGGTAATTACATCTGGTAGTGATTAGAGCTTATCTTAGCTCTGTGTTAGGAAACACTTCTCGTCATTCTGAGAGAAACTTTTACCAGGATTCAGACAAGGGTCAGGGTTTTTCAAGGCAAGCACCTTAACCCTATGCTATCTCTGCAGACATTGTATATGCTATCTTTACTACATTTGTGTTAATAATAGATAAGCTTTTTCAACAAAGAGTTTTTAATTTTATACCTAAAGTAGACTACTATGGAATTCCCAAGGACTTTTACATGGCTCAAATCAGCCAAGCTATTTCCTCTACCATTTTAGTGGCTGCTTATCATGAGTAATCAGTACAAAGTCTAGAACTTTCCACACCTTTTGCAACAACTCTAATTTCAGAGTTTCTCAATGTGATAAACTGATGCATTGCGATGGCTGCATTATAGGGAGATATTATAGGAATTCCTATAGAACTTTCTCTTCACTTCTCTAGTTAAGTAAGACATTTATATAGTCACTTTGAAACCACAAAGTTATTGATCATGGAGTTTCAAGCATACAGTGGTTCAACATAATCCCTTCACCAGTGTCCAATTCCCTCCACAAATGCCCTCACCCCATTTGCCTCCCACCAGTCTGTTTCTATAAAAAAAAGAGTTTTCTTTATATGTAAAATGGTTTGTGTTGTGGTTTACAGACTGTTGCCGAAAGGGTTTCATACATAACACCTCATCACTTTTCAGCATCACCTCCTCCTCCTGGTTGAATACTTTCCTCCACCAAAGACATTTCACATCATTACCACTACCCAACCCTGCCACCTCCTATCCTTCTGCCTTCTCAAGTATCTTATTTCCTACTGTATACCAGTTCATGTCCTTTATTTACTTTGTCTTTGGGTATTCATTTTCCCATCATTCCATTTCTTTAAATCCCACATATGAAAGAAATCATTCTTCGTTAATTTCACTCCCTCTGACTAACTTCACTCAGCATGATACTTTCCAGGTCCTTCCATGTAACAGCAAGTTGTTTGATTTTATTTTTTCTTAGGACCAAGTAATATTCCACAGTGTATGTATACCATAGTTTCTTTATTTAGTCATTTATTCTTGGACATTTGGGTTTCTGTATTATGTACAGAAATATTATGTATTGTAGATAGTGCTGCAAGGAACATGGGTGTAAATATCTTTTCTCCATTTTATTTTGGGTCCCTTGGGATATATTTTAAGAAGTGGAGTTGCTGGGTCAAATGGAATCTCAATTCCTTTTTTTTTTAAGATATGTGCATTTTCTTTTCCAGAAAAAAAAAAGCAGAACTAGTCAACTTTCCCAGGAGCAGTCTCTTTCTCCCAGCATCCACTTCAACGTAGAGTTAATTTTAAGCATGTTCATTCACTAAGTCTCTCTTCTTCAGTATCCGACACAAAGCCTGCTCTCCTGGGAAGTCTACAGACCAGAGTATTGATCATTTTGTACAGGCCACTAACATTGTTCAAGGAGAACTACTTAGTAGCTTAAAAGACATGACACACTAAAGAACTAGTGTGGGAGCTAAATAAAGGATTTGCCTTGCAGGAGACTCAACTCAGTTGGGTCCTGGCATCATATATAGCCTCCTCATGGCACTTCAAGAGTCATTTTGGCTTAGAATAGCTCCTGAGAACTGTTTGGTATGTCTCAAATCCAATTCCCTGCTTCACCCTACCCTACATAGTCAAAAAAATGACACCATATGCATACTAGATAGGAGGGCAAAGGGCTAACTGATTCAGGGAAATTAAATATGTTAACATCACAAAAGCCAGGAAGATCTCTAAGAGACAAAGTAGCCAGGACTTCATTAATAAGCCAGCAAAGGTTCTCAGAGACGATTTTTCTTAGATTTCTGAGGCTCAAGCCACTCATTATAGAATATTAAAATTTTGGAACTTCTAGTTTTTTATTCTTGTCTGTTCATAACAGTGCTTAGCAATTTGAGAGATCACAATGTTATGATATTCTTTCTGAAGCCTTTTCTAAATCTTAATGATCTATGAAAGTTGCCCCTAAGTATCAGTAGCCTACATGGGCAAGTCAGATGGTAGTTAAAATTTACCCTAGCAGAATACCGTTCAATTTCCCTACCCCTTTCCCAAGACTATCATATTGTTCTTCACTTTTAAGAAATTACCAAATAGTCATGTGAATAAACAATGCATTTACACCAGATGCTGGTTATAACCATCTTTTTTTTCTATCTCAGAATTTTCCTGTGCACTCAGCATGACTTATTTCCCCTTTACTACTGCTTTTTTTTTTCTCTCTCTCTTTTTACACTGCTATGGAGAGTTGTGGTATAATAGTATTTTAATGAGGTTTCGGATCAATTTGTCATCAGCCATACTGGTAGACTTCAAGTTAGGTTTCCTCAAAAGCAGATTGTGAGAAGGACAGGTCATTTATTTTCAAGATGTCACAAGGTAGGGAAGAAGAAAAGTGAGTTTGACACAAGAAAACAGCTTATAAAGGTTTATTGTCAAGTGACCAAAGTTTAATTCAACTGGGGACATTTTGAAGCCCTCATTGGTTAGGTACTTTACACTTACCCACCCAATAGCAAAGGATTTTGGCTATTAATACATAAACTACTTCCAGGCAACTCTTTTTTTTTTTTTTGGTTTTTGGTTTTTGGGCCACACCCGGCGTTGCTCAGGGGTAACTCCTGGCTGTCTCCTCAGAAATAGCTCCTGGCAGGCACGGGGGACCATATGGGACACCGGGATTCGAACCAACCACCTTTGGTCCTGGATCGGCTGCTTGCAAGGCAAATGCCACTGAGCTATCTCTCCGGGCCCCAAGGCAACTCTTAATAACAGCTTCCCTTGTACTTTCTTTCCTCAACCCTCACTGTCTCTTGTGTGTTTTTGGCAAACCAAGTTGTGAAAGCCCCTGAGAGCCCTTAATTAATTAAAATCCAGGTGCTGGCAGTCAGGTCTGTGTGCAATAAAAAGGTTATGGCTTGGGGCTTGCAGGGTAACACCAGGAACACAATGAACACAGCACACAGATATTGCAAGCCTATGTAAAATGTAGGTGTTTTTCCCTGCTTCCTGTAGCCACTACCTATGCCTTTGGTGCTAACAATAAGACCTTTTCTCTTTCAGCTAGTTGGGTTTAGGTTTGGGTCTTTATTGTTTTCTAGCCACACATATCTGTTTACTCAACTCTTAATGCTCCTCAAATAAATGTTTTTCTGAGTTTTGGTTTAGGTTGAAGATTGGATCTCTTTGCTGCTCTGTGCTTCTACTTGTAAATAACATATTCTCTTTGAAGTATATCTCCAAAGTTTTTCTCCAAGATGCCCTGTATGGACCTGTGTTGTCCTTTATGACATTTGAGTAAAGCCTGGTTTTAGCATGGCTCCCAGTCTGCCTTGTATCAAGTTCTGTTAATAGGCACATGCTCCATTCTTGCTAAAATTTGCACACCCGGAGCCCAGGTGTTGCTCTTCAATGATTGTGGCCTCACTGCAAAGCAAGCTTCACACATAATAGGTATGTGATAAATGCTTGTTGAATTAAGTTTAATATTTCAAATCTATTACAAGTTTGGAAAATTGTGCTGTTTTGAGGGGGCTACGTGATTCAGGATAGAGAAAGCAGACACTCGATTTTTCTAACAGCTTGCATGCAAGCTGTCTTTGATTTTAAAGTTCTTTATTATATGCTCCCATTGTTGCTGAAATAATACTCCCTGTGCCTTGGAGCAGGAGATGTAACAGCCTCTCTTAGTTATAATTTTGTGACATCAAGGCAGAAAGCAGTTGGGAAATTGCAAGTGCTGGCAATATAACTTTACATATAGTATATCATTACAAATGAGAAATCAGGGCCTCAAGGCAGGGATGCTCTGTAATATGCTTTTCTGAGAAGACAGGAAATGCAATAAGAAGATGGTACATTTCTGTAAAAAACCATTTCTCATAAAAAGTAGACAGGGGCTATTCTATTACCTTTTAATCATTTTAGTTAGCTTCAGTGTGAGAGTATGGTAAAGGAAACATGTTGATTTTCTCCTTTGCTCTTATATGCATATTCTGGACAATCCTTTGCACAGGATTTTTGGACAGGTATTGGCCTCTGCCTCAGGGGTTAAGGACCCAGACAAATATTTTTCCTCCCTATCTTATTTGAAGCACCTACTATCTGTATGTCACTCCTACCTCAATCTCTCGATCTTCATTCATAATGCATATGTTCCTCTGGCTTCCAAGGGCCAGTCAAAAGAGAGACACATTGAGGGAGATAGAATGAGAGAGTTTAATGAGCAATAAGCTGATGGCCGATTCACATCCTCCAAGCCACCATGTGTCTGCTGCAAAGTCAAAAGAAAATGTTTATTTTGATTTATATGTTTAGCACGAAGCAGTACATGGAGGCTGGAGGTCAGTCCCAACAACACCTCGTGAGCAAGGCTTGTAGTTAAGTAGTAGAGTTCCTGGATGAGGTGATGCTTTGGCTCTGGGTTGACAGAGAGCCCCAGCTATCCTCAGCATTTATAGGGCCATGCCTAGCAGAGGTCAACGGACTCCAAGACTCTACGTGGTGGTGCTAGGGGATACTGGAGATTGAATTAGCTATGCAAGAAAAATACAAGACATGCACTCTAACCACTTGTACTATCTTGTACCATCTAACCACTTGTACTGTCTTGTACCATCTAACCACTTGTGCTATCTCACTGACTCAAGGAAAGTTTTTTTTTTTTAATCAGGAAAGAACATGGAGGAAAGTTTGGCTTAAAGATGAGTGTGCTCCAAAATGAATCTCGGGTGAGATATATTCGGTCTTCCCTGAAAGCTAGGCTTTGGGACAAGAACAATTATCTGTTTCTAGTACTTGTTTCTGACCTGCTTTCACCACCACATGTTGCAAAATTCTATAAGCTAACTTTAATTTTTAGATAGGTACAGAGGGGCTTCCTTTGGAATAAGAACAGAAAGAAATCTCCCCACCAGGTTTAAGCAAATTCAGATAAGCAGTAGCCTGAAGAAAATGGAAGGGAGGCACACTTCCATTCCATATGGAAGACCAGTGGGAGAGGTAGCGAAAGGTGAGGGTGCACATTAGCACATTAGTGACAGTCTTCTTTGTTTGGGAACCATGTAATAGTTTTCAGGATCTCTTCATGGGTTAATATTCAGGGGTCACTCCTGAGTTTGTATACAGGACCAGGGTTCAAATTCAGGCCTCCTGTAAATTGTGTGTGATTGTTGATCAATCTCTCTATCCTGCCAGTCCTATATAAATCATTTCAGAGGTTCTTCATGTTTACCCAAACAAAGATACTCATATGTACATAAAAGAGCAGTAAATTTTGAAGTGAAAAAAATACAAATAAATGTATTTATTTAAATACCTTTTACTAGTTTACATTTAATACTTTAAATGTAGGGTTATTTTGATTGCTTTTTTTAAACCTATAAATTAGCACAAAAAAAGGAAATTCAACAAAATTATGCTGAAAGTGATAGGAAAGTCCCCAAATTAGTCATGGCTTTTATCTTTTTTTCTCTGTTAATTTCTGATTTTATAGCTTTTGTTTCCTCTTGGTCCTAGATGACTTGTTGGCATTTATCACTCACCTCTGTGTTCCAAGAAAGAAGAATAAGCCAGGGAAATAAAGTAAAGATGGAAAACAATGTTACCTCATTGATCAATATGCTTTGAAGAGCTTTCTTGGAAACCAAACTCAATCACACCTTCTTAAGTGACTCATTGGCCACTTCTATATAAATGTGAAAGAAGGAAATGCTCTAATGTTTATGTTTCTTGTTTACATTTTTTCTTAAAGAGCCATACAGTGAGGAGTGGAGAGTGTGGGAGGGTTCAGGACTTAAGGTAAAGACCAAGGATAATATGGATAGTGGGGTCCAATATACAGAAGGGTCCAGTATATTTTGGTAGAGGGGATGGTGTAATTGTTATGTATATCATGACCATACAATTTACCACTATTGTAAAAATGTTACCAAAACTTTGAAAAATTGGTAAAAATTTTAAAAATTCAAAGAAAGAAAAGGCTGAGTTAATATACAAAATATAGATATATAAAACTTTCTTCTGTTTAGATTATGTGGATTATACTGTAAAAAGGTAGTGATGAGTTTAGTTGGATAAATAACTACATTTTGAACTGTCCTAATAATGAGAATGTATGAGGGAAATTGAGAACCTGTTTAGAGTACAGGCGGGGGTCGGGTGGGGAGGAGGGAGACTTGGGACATAAAAAAAAAAAAAAAAAGGTAGTGATCTCAGTGTGATTTTTGTATGTAAAATGATTAGTTCATTTGTTAATGCTGTTGGTCTCTGAGAAATATTGTGTGTGTGTGTGTGTGTGTGTGTGTGTGTGTGTGTGTGTGTGTGTGTGTGTGTGTAAAACAGAGACAGAAGAAGGCACATGCTAGAATTTCTGAAGTCCTAAATATATTTGAGAGGCTTGCCTTTCCAGTACCATTATATATTTGTGCCATATCCAAGACAGGGTAGCTCACATCCTTACTAATCAGATTTGAACCTTCCTTTCTTAATTGCCTTAAACATTTCTTCCCCCTGGGAGAGGTTGGTCTGGAAAGGCACATGTATCATTATTTTCTTTTTATTACCTGAAATTCACTTTGTTCATTCCCTTTCACCTTTAAAAGTAAAATCTGAGTCAAATCTACATCCGAACTTTTATGGTTTCATTGTTAGGAGAGTGAGAAACTAAATGTTAATAAAATTTGAGGGGAATGTGGGCCAAGAGGTCCAGGACTAAATTCTCTGCTTTTTGAGAGAGAAGAAAAAAAATTGAGTAAATACCAGAGTTGCAGAAACAGATTCGTAATCTGGAGTACATAGCACTTGTTAAAGAGAAATGTTTACAGGTTTTTTGTTGAAATGATTATCCACCCTTTTAGAAAAAAAAAATCTGGACTTTCCCACTTTACTTTTTAGTCAACTATAGTTAGATGTAGAATTATTGGTTTTGTTTGCTTGTTTTTTTTTTTTGGTGCTTGTTTTTTGTTTTGTTTTGGGGCTACATCTGGCAGTGTTGAAGGGTTACTTATGGCTCTATGCCAGAGATTACTCCTAGTTGGGCTCACAAGAGGATATGAGGTGCTAGGGATCAAATCCAGGTCAACCACATACAAAGCAATCTCTGAACCCACTATATTATCACTCAAGCCCTTGAGTTTCTGATTTCACTTTTTTGTCTTCTCAGTACTCAAATATATATATATTAATTAAGGCAGCGGGAACAAGACAACAGATAGAAACAGAAAGGTCTAGAAACTGTAGAACCTACATAATAGCATTTACTAAAGTTTCATTAGTTATATACAGAAATTTTCTTTTTTCCCTGTTTCTTCCTTTCAAAAGTTATTAATATGGTACATCATTTGAGTGATTTATGATTACAGACATAATTGTAGCTGAGTTTTAATCATATAAAGAATACCCCTCTTCATCTCTGCAGCATTCCCATCACCAGTGCCTCCTATCTCCTTCACCCCCCCCCCCCCCCCCGTGCCTATATTTGAGACAGGCATTCTACTTCTCTCACTCGTTAACCTTGTTATGATAGTTGTCAGTGTAGTTATTTCTCTAACTGCACTCATCACTCTGCACTCATGGTGAGTTTCATATCATGCTGGTCTTTCCAGCTCTCATTTCTATTGTCTCTGGCATTATTACAATAATGTCTTTTATTTTTCTTAAATCCCATAGATGAGGGAGACTACTCTGTGTCTGTCTCTCTCCCTCTGACTTATTTCACTTATTTCTCTCAACATAATAGATTCCGTGTACATCCATGAATAGAAAAAAATCATGACTTCATCTCTCCTGATGACTACATAATATTCCTTTGTGCATATGTACCACAGTTTCTTTAGCCATGCATCTGTTGAAGAGCATCTTGATTGTTTCCAAAGTCTGGCTATTGTGAATAGCACTGCAATGAATATAGGTGTGAGAAAGGAATTTTTGTATTGTGTTTAAAATATAGTTATTCTTTGAAGTCTTTTTTATTTCTTTGTGTTTTGACTCCCATCTGGCCATGCTCAGTATTTACTACTTGTGTCTGTGCTCAGAAATCAATCCTGTCGAGACCCAGGGACCATAAATGGCACCAAGGATTGAACATTACACTCAGCTGGGTTCTTACTTCTTAAATTTTAATAATTATTAGAAGACTTTTTTTTTTACCAGTCTTCTCTTTTACTTGTCAATCTTCTCAATAACACTTTGTCTTTCAAATGATCATTGTTGGAAGTTTAAAAAAAATCATCGAATATGCTGTAGCAAGTAAAAGAAAAAGACAAATGCTGACATCCTCAAAGGTCATATAAAAGAACACCTGTCATTGTTAAGGAGCATATCGCCTTTTAGTTCTTTGCCTGGGGAAAGTGCAGTTGATAGTGAGCCTCCTGGGGAAGAAGTAATATGAAGTCAAAGCAAAGGTGGTTTTTCAGGACAAGAAGGTTAATGTTTACCAAGGAGTCTTGACTCTTATCGTGTTTTTTTTTTCTAAGTGTCCAGGAAACCTGAGAAATAACCAGTGTTCTGTGGAGAAAGCCATGTAGAAATAACACCTTTTCACAACTGAGAAGTCATGTTCCCTAGTTTAGAGAATATTGTCGTTTCTTCACTCTATAGAACATAATTTGTAGAGGGCATAAGTGTTCTTATTTACATGTTGGTAGAAATTTGTACTGTTCTTTTTCAGGTAATATTTTTCTTGAAGTATTATTTCCCAAATACTAGAAAGTTTATTCTAAGACACGATAAAATCAAGAAAATTAGAGGAAGCTATAGAACAAACTTAACAAATTTCTTCATTATGTCTTGGATTTTGAAAAATAACACACATAGTTTAGCTTTTGTTAAATTTAGTCTAGTCTATCACTGACATTGAAATTCAAGAATCAATCAGTATATTTTTTAAAAAATACTGAAATATTAAAAGTAAGGAAAATAAGACAAATGTATATCAGTGTGGAAAATTTTCCATAATTAAATACTAAGGATTTAATTGGTTATATACTGCTTGTAATTTTAACCTTCTTTTCAAAAGATGGTGATGTTTGGATTTTGGATGCATAGATGGATGGATGGATGAATGGATAAAAGAAGGCAAAAGGAGAGAGGGATGGAGGAAGGGACATACATTTTAGGATGATGTTGCAAATCCTGAATGTAAGCAATATTTGGAATGATCTTGATCGGCATTATTTTTAAATAAGGAACTATTCAGATAGAGAATTCTGATAATTTACATTTAATTACAGCTTGAATATTTATAAATATATTGACAGAGCATACCTGAGTGTGGCTTATCAGATAATTATTTTATTTGTGCTTTTTCTTACCCCCTTGTATTGAATAAAAGAAAGAATCTAGAGAGATAGTGCAGAGATTAGGATATTTTCCTTGCATGCTGACAAAACTGTTCCATCTCTGGTATCAACAGCATTGTTAAATGTGGCCCCAAACTGCCCCCTAAAATTAATATTAAAAATTTATTCTAATCTGTGATTATTCAAAGACTCTGCTACTGTGTTATTATTTAATTAACTATATATTTTTAAATTTATATAAAATATTTCAATAGATTTAATTAGTAAAAATGCAACTAAGCTTCATATATAATATATCTAAACTTAATTATAATTTTAAAAAATCCTAGATTTTGCTAATAAAATTGGGTGTTTAAGTGGTTAAAGAATAAACATATGGAATCTCTCTCTCTCTTTTTTTTTTTTTCATCATTTTCTGGAATCGAAATCAGAATAATAACCACCACTAGTATTCCCCATATAAAAATTACATAAGACCTCTGGAAGAATATGTCTTTATCTTGAAGATAAAATGGGTACTGCAAATTTATTATTATTTTTTTTTTTTTTTTTTTTTGTAGCACAATTCAAGTTTATTCCATTTGTTCTTGCAGCACAAAACTTAAACACAGTATTATTTAGCATTCAGATATACATGAGCAAGGATAATTATGAGAAACCTAATTGTGTCCAAAGTATTACATTGTGGAAAAAATAAACTCAAATATATCAAAATGCACGAAGTACTGGTCTTCCTCCATTACTGCTTAGAAAGATATGATTGTTTCTTCATTTACAAAATATAATCAGAACAATTTTTTTTAAATTTTGCATGCAAAACACTGCAGTTGCTTATATAGGAGGGCACTCTCACCAACTTCTTCTACACAGTCGAGTATACAATATTGCAGGGAAGAAAACAGCAGCTCAGCAGAAGTTTTTATGAAAGAAAATTAAACAGATACATATAAATTTAGAACTCATTATTTGGGAAAAATAAATGACTAATAGGCCCACTTGCTGGCAGTGTCTACACTGCCATGTCTCTTGTTCGTTGTCCACTGGATTTAGACAGTGAGCAGTGCACAGGAGAACTGCCTGTACTACCACTACTATTCAGGTGTTGTACTTGAACTTCAAGTCTACAGATACCAGCCTGAAGCTGCAAGGGTGGGGGGTGGTAGTACGCTGACGTAACAGAGAAGTCACCTGTTACTATTTGATATAGTGCATACAAAATGAAAGACTTAATACAAAACTACAGAACATGCAAACTTTTTTTCTGAGATGTTAAATAGTGGAGAACAAAATTACTTAATCTTTCATTAATGCATGTGATACTAAAAAGCAGACATGATTTTAGTTTCCTTTACTCAAAAACTATAAACATTAAGTGTTGTGAATTTCTCTGCCAAGTGGTTCAGAAATAATTATAAATAACTGAGTTTTTTTTTTTAAAAGAAACTAAACCATCTTGGTCAGTCTACTCTATATTTTGAGGTTATTTTCTTAAGCAACTGCTCCATAATTGTGGGGTTTACAAATGGCTAAGAAAGAAAAGGGAAGGCGAAGTAGCCTCTACTGCATGACAAGGGCACTGGGATCAACTGTACAGAATCACACGGTTTCTTGTCCAGTGACTGGAAAAATGCAGACCAGGTTCAGGTAGGATAGGACAGCACACTCTCTGCCAACGACTACAAGATACTCTGGAAGTAAAGAAAGGTAAAAAGAACCGCGCCGAGGGGGAAAATCCAAACCTTTAATAGCACATGTCAGCAAGAGGGGAAACCAAAGATACCCAACACCTCATCACTGTTCTGATGGCCTGGAAGAGTGCCCTCCACTGCCCCCGACGAGAATTAGCTCCATAGTTCAGTTCAGTGATGTAGTCAAGTACTAATTTTTAATCCAACTCAAACAACCTGCACTAAGACAGCAGCAGTAGCCAAACATGTCAAAGTACTTAAATCACTGTTTTGTGATTGTTTTCTTGCTGCAGGAAAATTACAAGGCTAAATTAGTTGTAAGTGAAAAAGTCACAAGATAAAAAAAGGGTTCATGGAGCTCACGCACACACGCACACACACACTATCCCTACACCAATCAGCAACTGGTCGGTAAAATTTGTTATTACCAGGCTGACTGTTCTTGAAACTGTTTAACCCTGCTGAAGAATGCTACATTGCCTTTAAAAAATAATGACTATCCACAGAGTACAAGTCTCTAACCCACCCCCCCATACTTTTTAAAAATTTGAGGTACATTCAATTATTGCATGATTTGGCTAAGGAAAGACCCTAATCTTTTTTAGTAATCAGATGGATGGCAACTCAAAGAAATCTTGACTTTTTAAATTATTATTATTTTGTTTTTCAGGTCACACCTGGTGGTGCCTAGGAGTTATTCCTGGATCTGCACTCAGGAATCACTCCTGGCAGGCTTAGGGGACCATATGGGACACTGGGGGATCAAACCAGGGTCAGCCACATACAAGTACTATCACTCTGGCCCCAAATCTTAAATGTTTTCAATGTCAGATAGCAAATTTAAGGTTCTATGCCTTAAGCTGCACTGTCTTATGAAATAAATATCTGAAAATGTATCTAAATAGCTAAATATTTCTGAAGGTCATAGAACATGGTTTTTTGGGGGCATTGTCTTTCTAAGAACTTTAAGGTGATGATTAGAAAAGTTAAGTATGCAGTCTGGGGTGGCATATGTTCAGCAGAAGTCTTGCCACACTTAAGAGAAACTTGGTAACAAGCCTATTTCTGAAAGATGGGGTTAAGTCTGTTCAGACAGTAAATCTCACCCAGTGGCAGCTTTGGTGCAATTAAATCATCAGCATCCAAGATGAGTCTGAGAAAGGCATTCTAAAGAACTTGTCCTCACATTCTCCAGCATTAACTGAGGCCCGTCCATTCAAACCACAAATGAAGAAAATCCATAGATTTCTAAGACAACCGTTTACTCCTTATACAATACAAACAGGCTATGGCTATGAGTCTATTTTTAAATCTCCTTTTCTACTACCAGCAGGAGTTTGAAAGTGTTGCAGTGTTATAGAAATGTCTTAAATCTAGAGGAGGTTAAGGAAAAAAAAGCATACAGGAATGATTTATTTCTTCTTTAGACTTCCAAAAATTAAGATTTTATAAATACAGTGAGTCAGTTTTATGTAAAGACCAATGGAACTCATGTGAAAGGGGAGAGGAAATCCAAAGTTCAGTCATCTAGCAATTTAGGGGTGTACCCCTTTTCACCTTAACTGACCTTTCACGTAAAGCTGAGAGTCACCGAGGGAAAATTTGGTCACCAACCACAGGCAGCGCTCTGAGATGCCAGGGGATCCCCAATAGAGTAGAGTGCATCTTAAGGCAGAAGGCTAGAGCGAATTGCTTATATCAGCACCCTAAGTTTAGATTGCGACAGCCACTCCTGCTGGCAGTTATGGCTACCGAATGAATATGGAGAGTTGGCCTTTGTATAATCAGACCTGGACACAATCTATTAAGTTTAGCTGGGGAGCTAAAAAGGTCAAATGAGAACGCATGTTTTGTCCTGGCTCTGCCTTGAGCATGAGCTGTCTATTTTATTAGAAACAGAAAAGGGGCTGACTTGATCAGGAACCTTAATCAAAGCCCGATCATGGTTTCTCCCCTCCTCCACCTCATATTTTTTTCTGGTAGTCTGATGGGTAATGAATTTCTCTCTCCCCTCGACCCTCTAGAAGAATTGAGCTGTAGAAGCTGGCAGATAGAGTGACAGACAAACAGGCAGCAGTGTGAGGCCACAGGAGAGTCATTCTTCGAGAGCTGTCAGCCCATCTGTCCATCACTGAAGAAGAGCTTTGATTGCCTGGTTGTCAGTGGCTTCAAAGGCAGTTAGTCCATCTGGACCTTTCACAGTCTTATCGGCACCCTTTGACAGAAGTAATTTCACGCAGGACACATGACCTTCGTACACAGCAGACAGAAGAGGAGTAATATGATGTTTATCTGGAGCATTAATATCTGCTCCTTTGAGCAGCAGAAATTCCAGGATTTCCAGCTGCCCACAATCTGCTGCATAATGAAGAGGCTTCCGTCCACCTTCTAGTGTCCGGTTGACGTCTTCTCCCTTGGCCACGTAGTCTTTCACCTCGTCCAGGTCCCCGTTCTTCAGGGCCCACATGAACTCCTTGTCGCACATCCCTGCAGCGGGGCGGGCCGCACCAGGCGCGGCGGCGGCGGCGGTGATGGTGGCGGTGGCGGCAGGCGAATTACCGCCGCGTTTGCGAGGGAGACCCGGCCGCGGAGGAGGTGCGGGAGGAGAAGGCCGGACGCGGCTGCCAGGCGGGGCGAGGGCGAGGGGCGAGGCTCGAAGGGGCTGGAGAAACGGGGAGGAAAAAGTTCTTTCGCGGGCCGGGCCGGGCCGGACACCCACCCAGCAGGTTCCGCCTGGCCGAGCTCAAATTTATTATTTTAATCTTATTTTTATTAGGGATAAATTGCATCTGTCTGCATAACACCAAATAAATAAGATGATGATAAAAATATAAATCTAAGCGTATTTGAAACTGGAAAATAAGAAGTTAGTGTGGATATTTCAAAAATCAATGTAAGATGAAATTTGAAATGCATGATTGCTAGGAGAAAATATCATATTCAAATTATTATCATGAGTTCTACAGGTGCTTTTATCTACTTAGAAATAGGTGCAGACAAACCTAAACAACATATTAACATGTAATTTTCAAATACTGGCACTTTTCCCTTTATGTCAGTAGGCAACTATTTCTTCCTCTTTCATCTCATATTTGGCATACACATTATTTATTTATTTAGAAATAAAATTTGTGCACTAAATTATTTGACTGGTTTTCTAGGTTGCAAACATGCCAAAAACCATCAGAGTGCTCAATAAATACCAGGTGATAAGTTTGCTCATAGAAAACATTTTTTTTTTTTTTGCCATTGACAGATTTTATTTCTTTGGGCTAAAGGGCATTTGAAGACTCAGAGAAGAAAATAGTATGTTTTCTGAGTGATATAAGTTGATAGGATAGATGAGAAGGGTCAGAAGTAATATTTTAGAGTCACTCTCCTAAAAGGGATTATAAATTTGCCTACTGAGATACATTTGAAGTTTTTCTGTTTCTGCAAAGGAGCACCATGTAGTAGAACCACTCACATGACTTTTGTCAAGGCAGACACTTGGATTGTGGTTTTGGAGGGATTAATTAAAATTCTGAGAAGAAGATAGGCCAGACATAATCACAAATGGCCATTTTTCATATGTTTATACACTTGCCAGTTACGCATCACTTTACCTCACTCACATTTTGAAGCATGCCCTGAAGACTCAAATGGAAAGCAGATACTAATTGCCTCTTAGAGTTTTGTGGAGATAATGTGAGTTCAGCATGAATTTGCAAATGCTGTTGAGAAGAGGCACTGGAAATCATACTTCTTACTCCCTCTACCCCCAACACATCTGGCCAGGTTGAGATTAGCTCTAGGGGTATAAATTCTACTCTGGTGTTTTCCCTCATTTGATTTTCCTGTCACACCTCTGTGCAAAAAGAAAAAGGCCAGAGAGAGGCAAGAAGACAGGCATGAATATATGATGTGGGAAACTGCCAGAAAACAAAACATTTTTCTTTGCAGCAAGTTTGCTCAGCTTATCCAATGACAGGGCAAGACATCACCAGTATCTGCTATAGATTACAGATTGTATGGTTGTTGTTTAGTTTTTTGTTTGTTTTTAAAATGATCCATGTAAAACTTCAGATAGTTTTTTTTATTATTATTGTTTGATACACCTTTACAAGTAGTTTAAAGAAATCAGTACATTGAATAAAGAAGTCAGTTTAACAAATAAGAGGGCTGGGCAATAGCACAGTAAGGAGGGTGTTTGCCCTGCATGCGGTCGACCGGGTTTGATCCCTGACATCCAATTTGGTCCCCCAAGTACCTCAAGGAGTGATTCCTGAGTGCAGAGCTAGAAATAATCCCCTGGTGTGGCCCCAACTCCAAAAATAATGATAATTATGAGAAAAACCAGAATTATGATTGAGAAATCTGGGCTTAAGTTTTGAGCCTGTGTGTCTATGGCAAGACTAGAAGAATGTGTCTTAACTGAGTGTCAGCAATCTTATGTCTACAAAGGACTTTGTGGTTTAGACACTGCTTTCATGAGTCTTTTTCCCTCTCATGTTTGAGTTAGTAGATGAGAGCTGCTACAGTTGACAGGTCTATAAGGTATATTAAAAACACATTTACTTACAGGTTTGTCATATTGTTGTTCTGTTTTTTGGGGGTATTGTTAGGGTTATAGCTGGTTGTACTCAGTGGTTATTACTGGCATTGCTGGTGATAAAACTGAGGTCACCCATGTATAAGGCAGAGGTGCTTTACCTCTTTACGCTCTACCCTATCTTAGTTATCTACCAGCCCCTACACACAGGTTTTCTGTTTAAAATATCTTGAATATGTAAGCTATAGAAATATTTTTCTAAAGTCTGTAAATTGTAGACAAGCAAAAGTAGATATATTTCTTTGTATTATATTTAATAGTTCCACAGTACATGTTATTTCTTTATGTGTAACTATGTATGATCTTTATTATTTATTTAAAGAAAATGCATCACATAGTTGGCATAGTTAATTATAATACATCTATTTCCAGATAAGTAAAAGCAAAGTTATTGAAAAAAAAGTAAAATAAAATAATGGTAGAGGAAGAAGGAAGGAAAGAAGGAAGGAAGGAGGAAGAAAGGAGAGAAAGAAAGAAGGAGGGAGGGAAGGAGGAAGGAGAGAGCGAAGAAAGGAGGGAGGGAGGGAAGGAGCAAGCAAAGAAAGAAGGAAAGAAAGAGGGAAGGAGGGGAGAAGGAGGAAAGGAGAGAAGGAAGGAACTAGGAAGAAAGGAGGAAAAGAAGGAAGGAGGGAAGGAAGAAAGAAGGGAAGAGGTAAGGAAAGAGGGAGGAAGGGAGCAAGGGAGGAAGAAGGGAAGAAAGGAAGGAGGGAAAGAGGAAAGAAAGGAAGGAGGGAAGGAAGAAAGGAAGAGGGGGGAAAGGAGGGAAGAAAGGAAGGAGGGAAAGAAGGAAAGGAAGGAAGGAAGAGGGAAGGAAGCAGGGAAGAAAAGAAGAGGGAAGGAAGCAGGGAAGGAAGGAAAAGGGAAGGAAGGAGAGAAGAAAGGAAGAGGGAAGGAAGGAGGGAAGGAAGGGGAAGTGAATGAAGGAAGGAAGGTGGGAAGGAAGGAGGAAAGAGGGGGCAGGAGGGAAAGAATGAAGAAAGGAAGGAAAAAAGGAAGGAAGGAGGGAAAGAGGGAGGGAAGGAGGGAAAGAGTGAAGAAAGGAAGGAGGGAAGGAAGGAGGGAAGAATGGGAAAAAGGAAGGAAGGAAGGAAGGAAGGAAGGAAGGAAGGAAGGAAGGAAGGAAAAAGAAGGAGATAAGGAGGAAGGAAGGAAGGAAGAAGGAAGAAGGAAGGAAGGAAGGAAGGAAGGAAGGAAGGAAGGAAGGAAGGAAGGAAGGAAGGAAGGAAGGAAGGAAGGAAGGAAGGAAAAGGAACATGTGCAGGCACATTTGTGAAAATTATTGTGAAAATGTACAATAGCAGAAGGTTTAGGAAGCTCTTGAATATCCAGTCTGTTACTTTTTTTCCCCTTAGGTATGAAAGCATCAAACAAATGAAATTGTCCAGAAAATCAAAGCTAGGATAATACAATTATTAGGGGCATATGCTCAGTGGTCTGGCCTCCTGGAAAAAGGAGATTGTGTTTGTGGGCGTTTCAGCTGCCTGGCTTTCTTAAAGGAAGGATGATATGGGGAGGGTGCCCATACTTACTCTGAAAAATGTACTGTTGATATCTGCCCAACAACTGGTGTACCTGCAGTGTGGTGAGATTTGTATTTCCTCAGGGGATCATATAGAGTTAGTGATGAGGCATGCCATTGGATAAATGGTTATTCTGGGTGATGGAAGCAGCAGGCATGGTTTCCTCAGGGTGGGGGCTTGGGCCATTTTCTCCTCTTGATATACCTAGCTTTGTGCTGTTGGGTCAGTACAGTCATATTCTTTCACAGCTCAGTTTACATCTCATTCAAGAAGAGTGAGTCTATGAGCTGGCCCAGTTCAAACACGGTGACTGCATTTGTCTGCATGGTTAATGAGCCTATTATTATCTTAGTTTCTTACAAAACATGTAAGGTTTACAGAGGAGTTCCTACTCTAATTTTCCAGTTGAGTAAAACTAAGACCCAGAACCAGATAAATAGATAAAAGCAAGATATTGGTAAGAAGGCCTTGGTTATGTAATCTGGTTGTTATGTAATCTGGTTTTGTATTTTTTCTCTGTGCCATACTTTCTATGGGACATGAAGAATGGACAAAATACTATATATTTTCTTAAATATTCTTTAGAATAATTAGCTAGGACATACATTGAAAACTTAAATTTCATCTCAGTTTTCCCCAGCAATTTCCACAGGACCCACACTAGCTCAGTATAAGTTCAAAATACTACATGTAAATTATATTGAACATGTAATATGGCATAAATCATAGATTAAAATATGTAGAAAGTCCTTCAAAGTATATTGAATGTGTATATCTATAAATTGGGGGCATAAAATCTTTTTCTCATCAAAGGCCATTAGAGGTGTTTACATTCACAGGTTGCCATGGACAGCCAACAGAGAAGCACATGTTTCTGTCACATCATCTGCAGTTATCAGACCTCATAATTTATGCCAGTATTGTATGGCAGTGTCTGTGGACTAGATAGTCTCTACCCAATATAAATGAATCCATATTGTATCTAACATGAATTAATTTATACTAGTTAACTTCTTTATAACTTTATATATGCCCAAGAGAGCTATAACTTTGAAATATTTCCTTTTTTAAAATTATTTTTTGGGTAATACCCAGTTGTGAAGAGGTTACTCTTAATGCTGTGCTCAGCAATTGCTTTGGAGACATGGTGCTTAGCTTCAAACCTGAGCCTCACAAAATTAGAATATGCATACATGCAATTTGAACCATCTCCACAAACCCTACACTTGAAATATGATTTTGTTGTGTAGTTTCAATAGCATGGTTACAATCATATTAATTGATATGATTTTGATGTTACTGCCTGCCCTACCACCAGTGTCTAAACCCTCCATTATTGAGGTCACTTCTAGACACTCCTGTTTATTTCTACCCTGCGTTGTCCCCTATGGCTTAGAAACCTCAGTTTTGAAATTCAAAGCTAAGGGGTTGTCAGTAATTGACACTCTCTATTATCTTGATTTGATTTTGTACATGACAGAGAGGAGAAAGATCATCTAGGATTTGTCTTTAACCTTCTGATTTGTTGTCCTTAATTGATATCTTTTAGTGTCATACATGTTGCAACAAATTGCAAGATACTCACTTTTCTATAATTGCATAGTATTCCATCATGCCACACCACAACTTTATATGTACATCTATAACAGGATATTTTGGGTTGTTTCAATATTTTGAACATTGTATGTAGTGTGCAAAAAAGAATAGGCATAGATTGATGTTTTAAAATAGTGATTTTTATATTTTTTTCTACAAAAAGTAGAATCTAGATTATATTGAAGTTCTATTACTATTTTTTTTAGAAATTTATATATTATTTTCCATGGATGCTAAACCACCCAACATTCCCATCAACACTGACTCAAATGTAAAAGTAGACATTCTGAACTGATCCCACAACTCTAAAGGCATCAAGGAAAAATCCTGTACCTCAAACTATTTGATCACCTCGTGTGCAATGAGAACCTGAGCTGTCACCATTAAACACTAGTTTCCCTATTCTACAAGTTAGATTAATATTCTCAATTTAATATCATATTTAAAATTTAACTTGCCAAGTGATTGTACCCTCACCATCCAACATTAGACACACACTTTTTCCCCTGTAGCCAGATGGAAATTTTATTATCAGAATTAAATATCTATGTCAAAAGATCATCAAGTCAGTTACTTTAGTATTAAGTGAGCATTTATGATGTAATCATATTCTCAACAATTATTTGAGCACCCACTTTGTATCAAATTATATTGAATTTGGGGCAAAGTATATGAAATTAAATAAATAGGAACCACTTGATTGAGAGAAAAAGGAGGGTTGAATTTATAAAAAAGAGCAGTCATAAAAGCTGGAGTGGTGGTACAGCAGGTAAGGAAATTGTCTTGCTTGCAGATAGCCTGGTTTGATTCCCAGCATTCCATATGCCCCTGAGCCCACCAGAAGTGATTCCTGATTAACCCCTGATCACAGTGATATGTGGCCCCAAAACAAACAAATAAAACAGAAACAAACAAGCAAACAAAAGAGACAGAGATTGAAAGAAAAAGAAAAGATAGCTACAAGGATAATGTCCTCTTTTTTGAAAATAGTGACAACCCCCCACACACATACCTATGATATTTTTAGATGTATGGCTTCAATTTTCTAATTTTATTTATTATTTTATATAATCTTCAAGAAGTATGAATGAATGTACTAGTAAATTGCATGGTTTCTCTAATTACCAAATATGGAGGTTTACTGAATATACGCTCGAACATTTTAACATTAAAAAGCTAAATTTATAAATGTATTGATGAAATTGAAGAAATAGTAGTCTTTACTTTGTTGCTATTCATTGGGGTTAATTAAGAGAGTAAATAACAATTTTTGATATACATCGGTAAAACACTAAGAGCAAATGATGTTACTAAATATTGGTTGCCACTGGGTTTTCTTTTATGGTTTTGTTTCCTTTAAGTAGAATAAAAGTTGACATTTTTAAGATCCTATAGTTTAAAGCACTATAAGTTGGTACTATAAAGATAAAAGAAGTGACTGTGTTTGGGGAGTGGGATGTGTTAGACTGGAAGGGATCTTGTAGGGCACAATGAATAGTTTGGACTATTTTCTGGCAAAAAAAAAGAGAGAAGAAATTATACAAAGTTTCAAATATGCAAGTTTATGAATAGTTTTAAAGGATACATTGGGATGCTGGGGAGATAGTATAGCAGGGAAGGTGCATATTTTATACATGAAAAATCTATCTTTTGTGGGGGGGCCACACCCGTGACACTCAGGGGTTACTTTTTGCTATGTACTCAGAAATTATTCCTGGCTTGGGGGACCATATGGGACGCCAGGGGGATCGAATCACGGTCCGTCCTAGGCTAGCACGGACAAGGAAGGCACCTTACAGCTTGCGCTATCACTCCGGCCCCCAGCCAATCTTTGATCCCTAGCTTCCCCTTTCTTTGGTCTCTTGAGCCTGCCAGGAGTGATTACTGAGCAGAGAGCAGCAGTAACCTCTGAACACTGCTAGATATGACCCCAATCCCCCCAACTCAAAAAAAAAAAAAAGGTCACTTTGATAGTTGTGGAGACTCTACTGAATAATGTAGAAACTAAGATTAAAAGAAAGTAAGAATCTAGACACTATATCTTCATAATAATGATAAGGATTTTATATAAGCTTTGGGCATAGACCCTGATGGACTAATGAAGTGAATATGAGATTAGTGGAGTCAGGTGGGTATGAGAATAATCATGAGCACTTTCTATGGGTTAAGTTAAACAATTAGTAGATGGATATGTTATTCTGGAACTGGTAAGAGTAATGAATATGAATGAGCAGAATAAAAGCAAAGCAAACCTCATTTTAGACCTTTAGATAAACTACAAGGAATTCAAATTTAGATAGCAAACAGGTAGTTTAGAAATTACAGGAAATTTAAGATCAATGATTGAAGTCTATTATTTTTTAACCATGATATGGTTTATAAAAATATATATCTGGGGTGTGGTAACATAGGGATATCCTTTACATAATACAGATAACATCTTGCTAGATGTATTCAAAGACTATGACATTAGGGGAAATAGGTAAGTTCAAACTAGGAGGCATTAAGTAAAGCACCAGATGGGGCTTACAGAGTCCAAGTAGGAAAACTTGGCTGAATGTAGGAATAGAAGGCAGGAGTATGAAGTTCAAGTTGATGAAGAAAGAGAAGGTACATTGGTGTTCTATACAAGGAATTTACACTGACTGACCTTGGTGAATAGTTTCAGAATAGGTAAGGTTTTATGAGTATATATATATTTATTTATATATACATATATATATGTGTGTGTTCAGCTTTTTATGAACCTCAGGTGGTTGATAGGAAGGAATAATAATAACCACAATTTTTGTCAAGTCTGAGGAAGAATTGCCTGCTGACTTATCACATTTTCAGTTAAGGAATAATATTTGATGTAAGTGACTCTGAAAGGTATTCTGCCTCCTCTGTGATTGGAATCTATAACTAGAAATTGATCCAGTGTAACTAGAATGCTATCCTCCTGTTTAATCTCTTAGACTTTTTCTCAGTAGGGCCTGAGGATCTTCACTGCCCTACTGAGGATCTTCACTGAAAATGAAGAGCAAAAATTGTTTCAGTGCAAACACACTGGAAAAACTCATGGTAACCAATATAGAAAATAAGATGCTTTTTATTCTGAATAACTAATTTTAGTGAGGATTTTATCTTAATTTATTTTTACTATAAATTAGCCCAACTTTAAAGTTAGATATATTTTACTTACTAACCCTACTCTATAACAACAATAAAAATAAGGTATCTGTGAATGCTGTTGTATTATTTCCTTAATGAAAAAAAATTAGGTGCTTTTATATATATATATATATATATATATATATATATATATTATGTGTGTGTGTAGCATTTGCCCTTAACAAATTTCTACCATTTTTAATTTCTTATGAAAAAAGGCAATATCAATCTACTGTTTATTTAGAATGCTGATTAGTTCAGAATGTTGTAAGTTCAGAAATGTGCCCTTCATATTCCTAAATTTATATTTATCTGTCAGCACATAAAGTTTCAGAGTATTTTAATATGCAGTACTAGGTTTTTATTGAATACATTTAGTGTAAAAACTTTGTTGCAATTTTAACTATGAATTTTATTTTAAATTCTGCTTTACTTTTCTAAGAGACATCACATTTTTGCCCTATCTCCCAAAACCCCAGATTGATGCCCTGACCTACAAATTCTCCAGTTCTATATAGGCCTTACTTTTCTTGCCATATACACTTTACTATGTTTCTTCCCTTAAATGGGCACCCTGACCATTTGCTTATTTTGAACCTTTTTTTTCTTATATTTCTTTTTTTTCTTATATTTCCAATTCAAATAGTACTCCTAAAAACTTTTTATAAACTCTGTATTAAATGGAAACTCCTTGGAGTCAGAGCGGTATCATAAGCGGTAACAGACCGCAGATGGTCCCCCAAGACAGGAGCGATTGATTATTGAGTACATAGCCAGGAGTAAGCCCTAGTGTCACCCTGTGTGGCCCAAAAATCAAAACCAAACCAAATCAAAACAAAACAAAACCAACAACAACAATAGAATCTCCTTGTAGTACCAGTAATCTAGTCTTCACAGAACTTTACAACTATAGACTTCTACCCATATTCTATGGTAAGAGTTGTAAAAGATATTTGATTAATGTATGTTGGTGTCTCTGATTTATAAGTGTATAAATTCATGAGGATTTGACATGTATTTGCATTTGTCTACCTCACTTCCCAAATACTTAGTAGTATAAATTAATTTTGTAGGTATTATTGTTAACTAAATTGATTAATAGCTAATTAATTAAGAATGAATGAGCTGGAGAACAATATGCAAAAATATAAAACTACTAATAGAAGAGTTGGAAAAATATGAACTATTGAGAAATATGAACTAGGGCCCAGAGAGATAGCTCAGCGGCGTTTGCCTTGCAAGCAGCAGATCCAGGACCAAAGGTGGTTGGTTTGAATCCTGGTGTCCCATATGGTCCCCCATGCCTGCCAGGAACTATTTCTGAGCAGACAGCCAGGAGTAACCCCTGAGCACTGTCGGGTGTGGCCCAAAAACCAAAATTATATATATATATGAACTAATAAGAAAACAACTTAAATTTCTCTTGTTTTGGGAATATTAAAAGCTTATAAAATCAATCCATTTAAGAATAGAATTTCTATAATTCTATATGTAGATTTTTATGTAATTAAATTATATCAAAATTATTTTCAGATATGTTCCATATTATTTGTATTGTTACTCTCATCATTGCAATAATTTGATTTAGCTGCTTTAAAATATTACTCATACACTGCAGGTGGGAATACTAAGCATAGAAATTTCACAAAAAAATAAGACTAGGGCTCCCATAAGACCTTGTAATATTGACTTCTTATTTTACTTAGAATAATGGCCATTTCTAAAAATAACACAAATGTACAGTGACATATAATGGATAATGCAGCTGTGGTATATATGTACAAAGGAATACTATCAAGTCTCAAGAAAAATAGGCATGCAATTTTCTAGAACATGGACGAAACTTTACTGTGTCATCATGACGCTGAGATAAAGATAAGACAAATTGAGAACAAGCACCATATAATTTCATTCATCTACAGTATCAAGGAAAGAACACATGGGCATAGTTGATATCAATAACTAAGCAGGTTACTGAGGTACAAACTAAGAACAGCAGATTGAGAATATGTGGATTTGAGGTGACTCAGACCTGACTAGGGCACCTTTGATACTTTGGAAGTGATGAGATGAGGTGATTATGGACACCAATGCCATGGATGTCAACATTTTTAAAAAATACCTAACCTAAACTTTAATAGAAAATAAAAAGAAATAACAAGAAAACTAGTATCAAAAAAAAAAGAAGCTCACTTACAAATATTATTTCATTTACTTGAATTTAGCATATAACATGAAATGGCAATGGGACTAGATTAGATATAAAAGTAACTTAATATAAATACACTGATCTTAAGTATAATATTTCTCACATGTCAAACTTCAACATTTCTATAATTCATTAAAATAGGTTTATCTTAATTTTTGTAGTATCATTTTAGAGAGTTTATTCTTACATTTTTCCTAAAATCTCTTTCAAAAAGTGGTGTATTTATTTGAATGGCAGTCATGCAATTATCAAATAAAATATTTTTCAGTCTTTTTAATCTTATAGGTAAATCCTTATATAGTTATATTAGTTTGTAATGTCTATTATACATATTTTATAAATATCATTCCATTAGAAGGTCATATTAAATAATATTGATCACATAATTCAAAAACAGTTTTAGTTTAGAAAGTATACTGACTTTAGTTTCAGTTTCTTTAATGCTTTGTTTAATTTGATATATGACTATAGCTATACAAATAAGAAAAGGCAATATATCTCTATAACCTGTTTCAATAACATAAATAATGGCCACTTATGTCTTGAATTTTTACTTTAGATTTTATTGTGATTTGAATTAACTGCTCAAAATGATGCTGTATAGATTATTTATTATTATTATTTCTAATAATAATTTTTATTGTGACCAAAAGTGAATAACAAATCTTTCACAGTAATATTTAAGGTACATAGTGACAATGAATCAGGGTCATTCCCACCACCAGGGTTAACCTCCTTCAACCTCTTTTCCCAGCATGTATCCCATATCTCCCACCTTTAGCCCCGAGAATGCTAGTGTAACTGTTTCCCTCTGTAGAGCTTGTTGTAGATAGGGTATCGATTCTGTTGTTGTGACTTTGGGTTTGGTGTTTAAGTTTGATAATTTTTGATTTCTACTCAATGTTTATATGGTTGTTTGGTCCTGGTACTGTTCATTTTTATTTTCCCCCTCAATTCATGAGGCAGAACAAGATGTTTCAAGTTGTGTTGTTCTGCTGGAAGAAGATAAAAAAAAAAGAAGAAGAAGAAGAAAAAGAAAAGCATACAAAAAAGCCAACAAAGAACAGTAAAAAAAAAAAAATTAAAAAGCACCCAACAACAAAAATCACCAAATAATAACCACAAGAGTTTTATCTTACAGTATTCAGACAAGCATATTTATACATGCATATCATGTAACACATATTTAGACATAATTCTCAAACATTATATGTACTAACAGGTGGGAAAAGTATACAGATAGATTTTATACTATTCAAATTTTAATATATTTTAATATAGATTCAAATATTTTACAATAAAAATTATAAGGGAATGAAAATTCACTTTAGAGATGCATTTATTGCAGGAAGAAGTATTATTTTATTCAGCCTATATATTTTAAAAATAAAATTCAGGGGCCAGAAATATAGCATAGCAGGTAAAGTGTGTTTGCCTTGAATGCAGACAATCGGAACAGACCCGGGTTTGATTCCTGGCATCCTATATGGTCCCCTGAGCCTGCCAGGTAAAAGAAAAAAAAAGAGTGAAAAAGAAAGAAAAGAAAGAACAAAAAGAAGAAAAAAGGGGAAAAGAAAAAATAAATAAAAAAAAGGAAGGAGTGTGATATGGCAAGGTTTTGTGCCCCCCCCTTTTTTTGCATAGGCACAGTAAGCATTGGGGAAATAAGACAGGGAATTCCCTTGGCCTAAGAGATTCAAGGTTTCTTCGCTTTGAGAACAACTACTGGCTCCATAAATTATTGTCACTCAAAAAATATGTCAGTAAAGCAAAGCTTATATATAGGACTTGATCATTTACAGTACATATTAAAATCATTCAACATGCTTCCTAACATAATATTCTTCTTTTATAAATTTACCTAAAAGAAAATGATAGAAAAAGAACATGTTGCAATAAAAAATGTTAAAAAATAAATAATATTTTGATATTTCATTACTAAAAGATTTCTCATTTTTATAAGGATACTTGCAATGATATTTTGATTTAGAAGAAATTCAGTATTTTTTCACTCATCCCAGATAAACTTGATGAAGCTCCTACTTATTAACATTTTAATTTGGAAAATACCAGCACAATCTTAAACTAGGAAGTGATACTAATTTTGATTGTCATTGTCATTCTAAAGAGAAATTAAAGCATACCAATTTGATAGTTTATGCAAATGGTAACATGTTCCCTTTGAGGAAATTGCTTAAAATTGTGTTTTTCAAGCTGTTATTTTTTTTTCCTTCACTTTAATCTTAGCATCAAATATTTTGAATTGTGTATTGACAATGGAACATTACCTTCATTCTGCAGTAGAAAAGACTTGGTGTTAAAAACTAAGCAAGGCAATATTTATAGTGTGTTTATATTTAAAATAATAATTTAAATATATTTTTCTGTTTTTTGAAGCTACTCTGAGAAACTCATGTTATGATTCTTGACTTGTTTCTAAATAAGACTCTCCCTTATATTAAGTGCTTTAGGAATCAGCGTGGAGCACTAGGACAGTATTTAATTGCATAGACCTTAACTTCTTCTGGATTAGAATCTCACTTGTACCCCTGTTTGTTGATATATTTGCAACAAAAAGCCATTAACTTCCAGGGTCAGAGGGTTAATGGAAAAAAAATATTTTCTTCTTCCTATTATCTTGCAATGTTTAGTTGGGAACTGAAGAAAATTAATACTTTTCTCCACTACCTCTGTTGGCAGTTTTAAAAATGGTGACTTCATGTTTCCATAACTAAATGATTAAATGCCAATATGGAAAAACTTTAAAAATGTATTCAGTCAAAGAGAGAGTTCAGGCAACATTCCATCATGACCACCTTAGTTGAGCTCAATGAATAAGCACCTAGTAAAAAAAAAAAAAAATAGAAGCAAGGTGCCTTCATGATTTCTTGATTACCATGTCACCTTTTTTTTTCTTGTTCCATTTCAGATAAAACTATCACCTTTCCTAAGAAATAAGAATAGCTTTATAAAACTTTATGGACAAAATCTAAAGTACTGAGTATCAACTTCAAAGAAATATTTTTAATGTAAAAGAGAATTCAACAATTCAGATTGATGCCCCCCCACCTCCAAATTTTCAGTATTTTAGAGAAAAAGTAAACATTTAAAATATTTTTATGGGGCTAGAGCAGTAGCAAAGAAGTAGGGCATTTGCCTTGCACATGGCTGACCTAGGACAGACAACGGTTCAATTCCCCTGGCGTCTCATATGGTCGCCCAAGCCAGAAGCGACTTCTGAGTGCATAGCCAGGATAACCTCTGAGTATCACTGGGTGTGGCCCCAAAACCAATGTGTGCCTATATATATATATAAATATATATATATATGTATGTATGTGTATGTATGTATATGTAAATATATAAATATATATACATATATATATTTTTGAAGGTTATTTAGAATTTCAAAGAAATTCTTATCAAACTACATTTATAGTTACAGTCAGATTTAGCTTGGCTCTATTTTATTAATTTGTCTAACTGGAAGTCATTCTTTGCTAATGTTATTTTTGTCTTCTTTCTTTGAAAACAGCATATTTCTTCACTTAACTATTTCAATATAATGTATTTAATGAGATTAGATTGCCCAATGCAATTTGAGTCACTAATAGTTGTTTTTTTTCTAAGCATTCCTCAAAGAATTTTTCTAGAATTTAACAAATAAAAAACATTTCAAAATTAATCAAAAGACGTAATTTTAGATAGTTTTTTTAGGAAACTTGTTTATGCTTTTTTTCCCCTCAAGACCAACGTTCTTTTATAGTTTTATTATAAGTTTAGACATAGCCTGAGTTGTTTTGAATTGAAAAAAATCCCAGTCTATTTAATTAGTAGTGTTCTGCCAACAAACACGGGTTGTGCCAGTTTGATTTGACACAGCTTGGCTGGTAGGTTTAACTAATTTTACTAATTAAATCTGCCACCACAGCTAACGCATTTGGATGCATATGGTTACAGTCCTCCATTTCACCCATAATTTAGCTTGACAACACACATGTGGATTTTCTCTTTACCTAGTGGTTTTCGAAAAGGGATTGTTACCACATAATTGCCTCATTCTCCTGCTATCCTAACTTCAAATCATGAAAGTGGGAAATGTGATCACAACTCTATTTAAAATAAGTTTAAAATAGGAAACAGTTGGTGAAAAGCTTACAATAATTGAGACAAATTGGTTTCTCAGAATTTTTTGGACAAGTGTTTTATAATAGGTTAGTCAGCAGATCTGTAGTAGAGTGTGATAAGACTCCATGCCCCTGTGCAACAACACTGAGAAAATGGCTCCTGTAAACCAAAGGAATCTTTTTCCACCAAAAATAACTCTGTGCCTTTGCACATCATCCAATACCTTAGCTTCTTTACTACTGGAGTGGGGAATATCTGATCTAACTAGTACATGACTAGACACACACATATGGCTCCCAAGGGGTGAGATGTTAGAAATGTCCAAACAGCCTTGGCAGAAACCAAGTTCCCTATCCTTCCACTTCTATGCTTAAGCCACTTTGTCCACTAATATTTCTTGTAGTCACAGTGTGCAGATTTTGTGTACTCATAGACTTATTAAATATTACCATTATTGGGGACTTGTGTGGAGCTGACTTGGGTTTTATCCTAAACACACCATAACCTTTTCAGGACTTATCCATTAATGCAGAGTAGGAGTAAATCCTGAACACCACTGGGTGTGGTGCCCCTCAAAAAAATCACAGAACAAAAACAAAAATTATAATTATTGGCCAAGAGATAGTAAGGTAAGGTGTTTACCTTGCATGTTGCCAACACTGGTTTAATCCCAGGCACTGCACATGGTTCCCTGAGCACCATGACACCATCAGGCATGATCCTGACATAAAAGCCAGGAGTAATCCCTGAGCATAAAATAAATAAAACACAAAAAATATACAATGTTCTTTCCCAGAAATTAAAACAACAAACAGCTTCTTTGCCAATCTGTTTAACTGATTTTTTCTGAGCAACTACTAAAGCGTGCTTCTAAAAATATCCAGCATAAAAAGGATGAAATGAAGAGATAGTGCAGCAATAGGTACTGGTCTTGCATGCAGCTTGTGCTCATTCCTTGGGCCATCAATTGTTATCTTCTGTTTTCCCTGCGCTTTGGGGATCAAGAATGTTTTGCCAGTTGATAACTGTGAAAGAATGGGCCCCAGGCTGATGACCAGAGCCACTTTATTCTCTTCAAATAATGCTTCTATGAGGGAAGAGGAACTGGGATACCTGCAGGGTAATAGGGCATAGAACCATAGCCTAGAGCAAGTAAGGAGTCAGGGAGAGGATAAGCATGAACAATGAGGATTAGGAATACCTTAGAACAACAGGGTGTTGGTAGATATTATCTCCTTCAATCAGAGCTCTCTGCAAGTGTGGGGGGGAGAATCAAGTTGGATTGAGTCATTAATTATGGGGGAATGGAGCTCCTCTTTGTGCTGTCCTTCTCCATCTCTGGTGCAGTGGTGTCTCTGAAGTTTTTAGCTTCAAGAAGAACTATCAGAACAATTGATCTATGGGGTCCCCCAGAGCAAATAGTTCTACAGGGGTTCCAACTGCCAGGTGGTTCAGGAACAGAGAGCATCCAACATAGCTGACCCTTGTTTGATCCCCAGTTCCACCTATGATCCTCAGAGTCTGCCAGGAGTAATTTCTGTGAGCAGAGCCAGGGATACCCTTAAGCATCAATGGGTGTGGCAAAAAAGAAAGATCTTTCATCAGAAAGACCTAGCATATAGTGGCCTCACATAGGCAACTTCATAGATATTTACTAGGGAACCAATCACATTGTGCTAGTTATTCCTTTACTTCCTATTTCTGTCAGGCTTGAAACCATAAGGTATATAGAATAACATGTAGGTAAAACACTATATGACATTGAGACTAAAGGCATCTTCCAGGAGGAAACAGCACTCTCCAAACAAGTGGAAGCAGAGATAAACAGATGAGACAATATTAAGCTGAGAAGCTTCTGCACCTCAAAGGAAATAGTGCCTAAGATACAAAAGTCACCCACAGAATGGGAGAAATTATTCACCCAATACCCATCAGAGAAGGGTCTAATATCAAAAATATACAAGGTGCTGACAGAACTTAATAAGAATAAAAACATATAACCCCATTAAAAATGGGGAGAAGAAATGAACAGACATTTCCTCAAAGAAGAAATACAAATGGCTAAAAGACATAAGAAAAAATGCTGCACATTTCTAATCATCAGGGAGATGGAAATCAAAACTACAATGAGGTACCATCTCACACCACAGAGACTGGCACACATCACAAAGATCAAGAACAATCTATGCTGGCGGTGATGTGGTGAGAAAGAAACACTGCTGGTGGGAATGCCATCTAGTCCAGCCTTTCTGGAAAACAATATGGAGATTCTTCCAAAAGCTGGAAATTGAGCCCCCATTTGATCCAGCTATTCCACTCCTAGGGATATACCCTAGGAACACAAATACAATACAAAAATGCCTTCTTCACAGCTATATCATTGCAGCACTATTTACCCTAGCCAGACTCTGGAAACAACCAAGATGCCCTTCAACAGAGGAATGGCTAAAGAAACTGTGGTACATATACACAATGGAATATTATGTGGCCATCAGGAGATGAAGTCATGAAATTTTCCTATACATGGAAGGGCATTGAATTTATTATGCTGAGTCAGAGGGAGAGAGACACAGAATAGTATCACTCATCTATGGGTTTTATGAAAAAATTAAAGACATTACTGTAATAAGGCCCAGAGACAATAGAGTTAAGGGCTGGGAGGGCCGGAAGGACCGGCTCACAATTTGAAGCTCACCACAAAGAGAGGTGAATGCTGTTAAAGAAATAACTACACTAACAACTAGCATGACAATGTTAAATGAGAGAAATAGAATGCCTGTTGCATTACAGGCAGGGGCTGGGGAGGAGGGGGGACATTGGTGGTGAGAATGTTGCACTGGGGTAAGGGGGTGTTATGTTAATGACTGAAACCCAACTACAAGCATGCTTGTAATCATGGTGCTTAAATAAAGGTTTATATAAAAAATCTCCTCTTCAAATGTACTATTAACTACTTCATCAGGAGTTTCATGGAAACTCATTGTCAAAAAATAATGTACTGTCTTCTTCATAGAGAATTTAGACTTGTAACACAAGTATCTAAATGTAATCTATTGTTCATCTCCTTTATATGTTGGTGGGTTTAAATTATGTCAGAGGGGAAAAAACATTTATTCTTCCCTACCTATAAAAATAAGCTCCCTCATTTCTTCCCTTTGGTATACAACTGTTTATAGATATTTATGTAACTAGAAAGATTAGCTTCTTTCTAGAAAGTCCCTCTCTCTTTTATGCATATTATATTTTGTCAGTTCAGCATGGTGATGCTAATTAGCCTTAGTTTCAGTTTAGAATAAAATCTATATACAGTCCACTTACTTTTAAATTGTTGAAGCAAAACCAAAATATGTTTCTTTTCTTCCTCTTTCTCCTCTTCCTCTTCAAATTTCTCTTTCTCCCTCCTCGTGCTTCTCTATTCTCTCTCATCTCTCATTGTTCCTTCTTCAAATACATTCCTAAAATTAAAATTTTCTTAAAATATAGTATCATGTCACAAGCTAAAATTAAGGTCAGTATAGTAGACAAATTTCCTAAATGGACTCAGAAGTCTCCCAGTTTTACAACCCCTGCAAAGCTCTATGACACTTGACCTTTCTGGTGTCTCACTTGTGAAATTAAGTTGTTGATCTTGAGATACTTATCTATTCTCATTGGACAGTTCAACTGTTCTATGAACAAAAAAATAAGGATAGGGCAGAAGCAAAAACACAGATACTTAATACTACAGAGTACACTATAATTCATATATACATCTCCCAGCATTATTTTTTTGAATTATTTTTTTGACTTTCCAAAAGATGAAATCTTAGAAACCTCTTTCTTAAGTTTCACCCACCAAGGACACAGTGGGTCAATATCAGTGACTTTCAGAACTTCAACATAATTAAGCTCTAGAAGCATCAAAGACAAAGTAAAATTAATTATATATGCCTCTACCAAATTACAGAGCTTGTGACATGACAAGGATGACAAGGGCATCTCAGCTCATGATCAACCATGATGTCATATACCCTGAGCCGAGAGGCATATGGCATGCCCCTCCACTCAGTGTATGTGATTATCTACTAAAAGGCCACTCAAAAAGCTTGAGTGGCCATTTAGTAAGTAAATGAGCATATCTGCAATTTTTATTATCATGCAACCTGTTTCTGATCAGACAAGGCAAGGCTTTTGTTCACTAGTGGGAGAATTCTAAGGTTAAAATTGGAGTCAAAGAACTTTTATATATTTGTAACTTGCTTATAGACATCTTTACAGCAATGGAGTTTACAATTTATAGTTACATTACTTAAAAGAAGACTTCAAGAAATAGGTCACTTTGTAATCATTGTTAAAATCTTCCGCAGTGTAATTTCAGAAGGAAATTTAAGATCCCCAAAATGTCATGATAACCACCACTTTTTCCATCCACAATTATATGTATTTTCACATTCACACATACACTCTACTTTCTAATTTGATTTTGTTTTCTATTTCACAGTTGGGGTATTGCTGCAAATGTAGATTATACCAATAATAATTTAAAGAAAAATTTAATATTTTAATAAAGTCATAATAAAACAAGATAATTGTTATTCCATATCACATCCTTTCACTTTCTTATGACACATAAGTATCTTTGTGTATATCTCTGTTTTTACTCTTTCACATGTACATATACACACAGATTTGCTTTTACATGCTGTTGGGGAGAACTATCGGAGAGTGCTAGTAGGGTCCCCGTAAACAATCCTGATGATACTCAGTTATCTGAGTTGATGTTTCCACATTAAGGTGGAGAATGCTGTGCTCCTGTATACTTCTGTGTCAGGGATCATCAGAGCCAACAATTGATGCTTGGGGCCCCCAGAGAGACATCTGGTTTTTCTCAGGAGACACTGTGGTACCCAGGATCAAGCCTGAGTCAGAATCTTGCTATGCAAACTCATGCTAAATCCACACTCTCAGCTTGTAATTTTGAAAGAAATAATCATTGATTTTATAAGTTGTTAGTAGCCACACAAAGCTGTGTTTGGTTATAGATTTTTTTATTACTTTTTAAATCTTCTATTAGTCAAAAATATAAATATTATAGTTGTGTCTCTATTCTGGGGTTTCTACTATTATCTAATACTTTGATTAGTCATCATTCACCAGATGCTTAATAACCATGGCTGTTTTATCAGTAGATTCTTGGTTAAAATGAATTTTTATTTATGCTTAATATGGTTAGGGAAGCACCAGCTCCAACTACAATAGTGCTCCCCATCACCCATTTACCACTTCATTTAAGACAAAATTGCGGCTTCTGCAGAAAATAAGCACAGTCTTGTCTTCTCCGTTGGAAGTTGTAATTGAGGTTACAGTGCAGCGTATTGCCTGTGGCAGAATCTATTACCAAGAAATGGAGACCATGATTTGAAACTGGCTGCAGTGTAAGCAAAATGAATTAATTATTAGCAGAACGAGATGAATGGAAATAGGGCTTCCTAAAGTGAGATCTATTGGCATTTTTCAAAAGAGGACATATCAAGGAACTTTTGATGAATCACTCAGTTTTTCCGACTTGGTTTTGCTTTTGGAGTTTATATATATATATATATATATATATATATATAAACATATAAATATATATATATATATATATGTCAAATGTTACTTAAAATGTTATGAAAATATTTTCTAAAATATGTAGCTTTCCCAAAAGTTAAAGTTAACATAAAATTAACATAAACTAACTTCTATATGTTAAGACAACATACAGTTAATATATTCTAACATCGCTTGTTTTTGACTTTGCGACCAAACCTTGCTGTGCTCATGGGCTGTTACTGCCTCTGTGTTAAACAGAGATGTCTATGCATGGTGTGGCAGCCCCTGAACATGCTGGGGAACTTATGTGTGCTGGAGATTCAAACGGGGATCAGTTGTTTGAAAGGAAAGTGTCCTAATAACTGTACACTCTCCAGCTCAAATAGGACTTTTCAACAGTGATTTTTTGTTTGTTTGCTTGTTATCAAGTATGGCTTAGGGACAGCAAATAACTCTCTATCTGCTATGAAGAGAGAAGAAAGGTTTAGGAACATTTGCAACTTCATGTTTAATTTTTAACAATTTTTGCAGGTAGTCTTCAGTAAAACTGTACAGCATCAAAATGTGTATCTTCTTTTTGCTTCTTTATACAATAGTTTGCCTGTTATTTATCTATGTATATATAATTATTCATTAGTCCAAATCATCTGAGTTGACTCATTTGAGTTAGTGTTCAAAGATATTGGCAGTTAGACTCTGGAAACAGCCTAGATGTCCCTCAATAGATGAATGGTTAAAGAAACTATGGTACATATACACAATGGAATATTATGCAGCCATCAGAAGAGATGAAATCATGAAATTTTCCTATACATGATATATATGGAATCTATTATGCTGAGTGAAATAAGTCAGAGGGAGAGAGATAAACATAGAATGGTCTACCTCATTTATGGGTTTTGAGAAAAATGAATAACATTTGTGTAATGATTCTCAGAGACAAAATAGAGGAGGACTGGAGGGTCCAGCTCCCGACATGAAGCTCACCACAGGAATTGTTTAGTGCAGTCACAGAAATAATTACACTGAAAACTATCATAACAAAATGTGACTGAATGAGGGAAGTAGAAAGCCTGTCTAGAGGCCAGAGATATAGCACAGCGGCTTTTGCCTTGCAAGCAGCCGATCCAGGACCTAAGGTGGTTGGTTTGAATCCCGGCATCCCTTATGGTCCCCCGTGCCTGCCAGGAGCTATTTCTGAGCAAATAGCCAGGAATAACCCCTGAGCACTGCCGGGTGTGGCCCAAAAACAAACAAACAAACAAACAAAAAAGAAAGCCTATCTAGAGTACAGGCTGGTGTGGGGTGGGGAGGAAGGACACATTGGATATTGGTCACGGGAATGTTGCACTGATGAAGGATAAGGCCTCCTAGTTCTTACCACAGGATGTGTTCTTTACACTGACTGTATAGAAAGAGGAGGTACAGTAAATGCACCCCATATACACCTCAACACAGGCCCTTTGCCTGGTCTGTATTGTGAATTGGGGGACAAAAAAAAAACAAACGACAAAGATATTGGCAGTTAAAAATCAGATATAAGAAAGTTCAGGGGATAGAGTGATATCTCAGTAGGCTAGAACACAAATTCAGAAGACCTATGTTTGATCCCTGGTACCCCTTGCAACTCCACTTTTACCCCACGCACAGCAAGAAGTTTGTTGGATTGAGCACTGAATCAAGTGACCTATGAGCATTTATTGGTGTGAAGAAAGAAAAGAAAGAAAGAAAAAGAAAGGAAGAAAGAAAAAGAAAGAGGAAAAAGAGAGAAAGAAAGAAAAGAAAAAGAAAGAAGAAAGAAAGAAAGAAACAAAGGAAGGAAGGAAGGAAGGAAGGAAGGAGGAAGGAAGAAAGAAAGAAGCAAATTTTTGCAGAATTAAGGAAATTTAGAGAAAAAAATTTCATTCAGCCTTACAGTTCCTATTATTTTATGCCCATGTTATAAAAAATAAGTTATATAGGCATATTTTATTTTGTTTTGCTTTGCTTCATTTGGGGATATGTTTAGGATTTACTCCTGTTTCTATGTGCCGGGATTACTCATGCATTGCTTTGTGGATCACAAGCAGTTACATGCCTTAAATTATAACCTTATATGGCAATTTTGTTAATCAAAAAGGTACAGACCAGTCAGCAAAGTAGACTAAGATCTCTTACTGTGAATATGTCAAATAAGCTATCTGGCTGGTATGTGCAAGTATAATAGATTACTTTTGGAAAAAACTAAAAATGAGACTTTTATAAAGAGAACTAAAAATCAACATTATCAGTAGTGATAAATGGGTGTCCTAATTTAGTAGAAAATTATTAGCTATAATATTTTATAAAACTGCATTTCTAAAATATCCTTCATTCACCAAATAGTTTTATAACTGTTCTATGTTTAAAGTATGTGGTTATTGGGGGGACAATAAAGATGACTAAATCATCTTTTTTGATATGCAGTTTTAATTGTGAATTATGGCAATAAGTTGTTCATAAAATTAGAAAAAGAGTGCTTAGAGATCACAGAAGAGGGAATTATTATCTCTAAGGCTTGGAAGAATCAGACTCTACATATTTGTGGAATGAAAAAAAATCAATGATTGAATGATATGTTAAAGGCAATACATTGTTAAATCCTGTGTCTTAAGAAAGTAATTTGAGATCTGACAAATGAAAGGAAAAATTCAATGGAGTAGTAAGAGGCTGAGAAGAAGCTTTATGGTTTTTACACACTAGGCCCTCATCCGAAGTATTTAGTGCATCTTTATTGTTGTGAAGGCCATGCCAAGCTGTACTTTACCATGGGAAGTGCTGGGGCTATAAAAGTCCTATCCTGTGAGTAAAATCTAGGGGCAATTTGTGCTGGTTATCAAACCCAGGACTTGTATTCTGGCACATTGTCTGCATATCCAACTTGAATAATACATATTGTTACATAAATTACATGCTGTTCTTTCCATAGTATGTGTGATCTCGATCATTTCAACATATGTGCCTATTTTCAAAGAGTGCCATAGGTTCTCACATAATTAGAGCAGTATTTCCTTAAGCAGGCAGTACTGCCTCCTCAGAAGTGCTGAAATAATCCCAGGCAGCAGGTGTAGTTTTGGGCAACCTGGGACTAATTTTTCTGTGTTTATTTAAAGAAATATTTTTAGGGATTACTGATTGTTGTATTTCCTGACAAAAAGGGGCAATGAGACAAATACGTTTGGTGACCTTTGTTAGAGAAAGTCAGCAGTGAATGATTCTTTTGAAATTAAAATATATATATATATATATATATATATATATATATATATATATCCTGGGGCCAGAGTGATAGCACAGAAGGTATTGGCTATTGTCAATAATTATTGTGAATCATTTTTCCATGAAAATAGATATGTGAATATTCTTCAAAATAAGTCTCTTTAAGACCAGAACAATAGTGCAGAAGGTAAGGCCATTGTCTTGCATTTAGCCAACTTGGGTTTGATTTTTTGCATTCCATATAGAGCTTCATCAAGAGTGATCCCTGTGTGCAGTGCCAGGAGTAAGTCCTGAGCACCCCTGGATGTAACCCCAAAAAGGAACAAAACAACGACCGTATTTTCCGGCATATAAGACGATTTTTGAAACAAACAAACAAACAAACAAAAAAATCAACCCAAAATCGGGGTCATCTTATACGCCGAATATATCCCGAAAAACGTTTCAATATGCCGCTAACCGAAAATTGTCTGAATATTGCCACAAAACGAATTTTCCAACTCGATCCTGCACCGATCACTGCAAGGCTGCTCAGACCGCCTCTAACTCAGCCAATCCAAGAAGGCTTTTTATGCATGCAAATTAGACAATGTTCTGGACCTGAATCTACACTGTAAAAAACCTGCTCAGATTGGCCAGAGTCAGAGAGGAAGTCTATTACAGTATAACCTTTGGACCTTTGCTTGTTGTGATTGGCTCACTGTGGTACATGAGCACAGGAACACATGCAGCACATGCAGCACAGGAACATTCTGTCTGATACAGTGAATATAGGCCTAAAATATGTTTTATCTGCGTATAAGACTGGGTCGTTTTATATGCCGGAAAATACGGTAGTCTATTCACAGTCTTTGGATAAATGCCCCTTTGCTTGTTGTGATTGGCTCACTGTGGTACATGAGCACAGGAACACATGCAGCACATGCAGCACAGGAACATTCTGTCTGATACAGTGAATATAGGCCTAAAATATGTTTTAACTGCGTATAAGACTGGGTCGTTTTATATGCCGGAAAATACGGTAGTCTATTCACAGTCTTTGGATAAATGCCAGGGGTAATGGTATTGCTGAATCATATGGAAGTTTTTTCTTTGTTTTATTTCTTAGGCATAATATATTTTGTATATAATCTGCAACTACATTTCTACCAACACTATCAGAGTTCTTTTTCTCTCCATAGTCTTAACAACACTTGCTGTTTTATAATAATAATAATAATAATTATTATTATTATAATTATTATTATTATATTATTTGGGTTTTGGTCCACATCCAATGATGCTCAGGGACTATTTCAGGTACAGTGCTCAGTAATTAATCCTTGTGATGCTTGGGAATCATATTGGATGCAAAGAATTGAATCTGGGTTGATTGCTTGCAAGGCAAATGCCCTACCCATGGTACTATCTCTCTGGACGCCAACACTTATTATTTTCAAACAGTTTGCTATTCATTTTTTGTTATGTTTTGTTTTGAAATCACACCCATTAGTGTTCAGTGCTTACTCCTACTTTTGTTATCCTACTTCTGGGCTCTGAGGATCAGATAGGATTCTGGGGACTGTACCCAGGCAAGAGTGAGGTGCTATATAATCTCAGTGTGACTTTAGTTTGCATTCCCCTAATAATGAGTGTTGTTAACATTTTTCTATATGAACATTTTCCATACACAGAACTATCTGTGTATCTTAATGGAAACTCTCCATTTAGTTCATTTCCCCAACTTTTGATTGCTTTTTCTATGTGTTTATGTTGTTGCCATTAATGCGGTGTGAGTTCCTTATATATTTTGGGTTCTTATCACCATGATAGTTGCATGCTGTACAGACATCTCCGAATGAAGCAGGACATTTTATTTTATACTGGTGCTATTGATTTGTTCTCCTGTAACTTTTAGAGGGTACCTTGTTAACTGATTAAATACATAAGTTGGGAAAAATTCCATTGAATAATAGATGCAGTCAAAGCTTACTATACTTTCTATAAACTTAGAAATTATTATATAAGAAAATGTGATGGTAGAATTATGTATGTATGAAAGACAGAAGAAGAGGTTATCATCAGAAAAAATATAGGTGATATATTTAAGATGTAGGAAAAAGAGAAAATATCTTCCATGATAAAAAAATATAGTATAGTCTCAATTTCCTCAAGTTTACTCTAGTCTCCAAAAAATTTCACTTTTACTATTTTTTTTAACAACTTAATGTTTCTTAGAAAGTCATTCTTTCTTAATACCCCAGGGATAAACTAGACTGCGATAGCTTATGGTAAATAAGGGTTCAAAGTTCATGAAATTACTAAGCAGTAAAGAAGTGAAATTACTAAAAACGTTTCAAAACTTTTAGAAACTTATGCATTTCTTAGGATCGTACAGATTGCTTTATATTTCTATTTTTAACTGATAGACTATATTTATGTTTTGTCAACTTTCAAGAATCGATTCTTCAAATACAGAGCTAATTTCAACTTTCCTTTGTTTTATACATATGTTAATTTTACTCTTAAGTGAATAGCTAACTAGCCGGTTGTTTATTTTAAATTAGAGTTGGAAAATTATTTGAATCTGTTGTGACTCAGAAAGGAGAGGGAAATAAGTGCTTTCCATTAATATGTTCAGACAAAATTGATGGGCAAATTGAGTTGTTCAACTGAATAATATTATCAGATAGTGGCCTTAAAATTGTCATTCTATTATGTCTTCTAATGAAAAATGTATTTGAGCTGTACAAAATAATATAAACAAATAATTGCAAAAAACAATAGGTATATATATGTGATAAAAATGAATAAAAAGAAAACTCATTAAATAATTTCCTCAACATTTAAATCATATACATTAACTTTTTAAAATAATGTGTTACTAATGAATACCGCTGAGAAATATAATTTTAAAAATTGTTATTCAGAAAAAAACTTGGCTATTCTTACATCTATTATTATTATTATTATTATTATTTCATGTTTTTGGGCCACACCCAGTGGTGCTCAGGGGTCACTCCTGGCTCTGTGCTCAGAAATTTCTTCTGTTAGGCTGCGGGAACCATATAAAATGCTGGGAATTAAACCCAGGTTTATCCCAGGTCAGCTGCATGCGAGGCAAATGCCCTACTGCTGTGCTATCACTCCAGCCCCACATCTTTTATTTTTGAATTGCTGATTTACAGTTTTCCCTTTCATCCTCCTGTTTGATATGGGAGTTCTAATTAATGTTAGGGCTTGTGACTGATATATTTGTTGCTAAGCAAGTATATCTCTCAGAGCATTTTATTTGAAATGACATTCTTTTTCAAGTGATATAACATTTGAAATTTGCTTGATAAAACATTTTGTGGCAGGAAGCCAGTTCTGTCACTAAGCACATATTGCTTATGATGGATTCAGTGGTTTATTTACTTCAAAATGCTAATTTCTCCTGTAGCTTCATACATCTAATGGTTAAAATTGCATGTAAAGTATGTATATGTATCCTAAATCTTCTTCATGTCAGAATATATAATTTAGCAAATTATAGTAAAATACAATACAGTTATAAGAAAATTACATCTATCTGTACAACATCTGTCTGTACAATTTGCCTACCGAATAGAATATTTTACTTTCTTGAACTATTTTAATCTAACTATGTGTTAACTTTTGTATTCTCCATGTTCATGTGTGTGCAACTGTCTTAATTTGCAATTTCCTAAAATTTTATTGCACGTTAGTATTTCCTGTGCAAATAGCTTATTTATTTGGGAGTTTCCTACTTTATTTATAGGGAGAAATTACTTGGAAAATATGAAGCATTCAGGATATTTCTGCAGTGCTTTAAAAAATTCTCAGAATCATTCTCTCATCAGATAATTGCTGAATTACATTCACAGGGCTTGAATAAGATGTGGTTTTCCTGACTGGTCTGGCCTACCATGGAGATAAGCAGAGTAATCTTTGTAGCTTCAGAGAAATCCCAAATGCAAAGCAAAGCAGATAATGGAAGTTGGGAGTCGATATAGTACATCTAAGTAATCAGAGAGTTCTTAAGGGCTCTTTGCCTTTGTCCTTCCAGTGTTATTTTAACCTCATCAGAATAAAGGCAGAATGAGTTTGGGAAGATAGAACAAGTAGGGTACTTGACTTGCATGTGGCCAAGTGGAGTTTGATCTCTGGTACCGATTTGGGCACCTCTGCCTCCCAAATAAAAATAAATAAATAAAATTTTAAAGTAAGGCACAATAAGCATTTATATATTTTAAATGTGTTAATTTAAATCTATATGTTGATCTATCTCACTTGGAATCACTGTTTTAGTCATAGAATCTATGGGTAATATGACAGAGTAACCATTGAATTCTCAGTCAGGGCAGAAGAGTAGAAACACGGAAAGGTTTTATACTGTGGGAGAATAAAGAATCCTAATAACTTCTTATTTCGCAAATACTAAATAGCACTATTTACTTATTTAGCAAATACTGAAGCCTACCTAGTACAGAACCCTATATCTTTACTCTAATGTATCCTTGGGTCTTTTTCAGTTTTCAGTGTGACTCTCATAGTTTTTGGTCTATGTTTAGTTGAGAATATATCTTGGTGAAAAATGATATGCTTATGTTGTTATAATTAGTAGCTTTAGTAGCTTTTCTCTTTTACTATAACATTCTTATGTCTTTGAGATTTTGACATGGAATTATTTTGAGTCTGCTTAAAGGAGATGATGGGAAATGCATATCAAATTTTTTGTTTCATATAAAGGATTACTATTTTTTGGACTATGCACATTCAAAAGGACTATAAGACAGGTACTGTATTTTTTGCACCACAAGATGCATTTTTTCCCTCAAAAAATGGATCTTATGAAGCAAATGCTGCCTGGAGCTGAAGCCCGAGTGCAGGGTAGGAGAACATGTATAAACTATGTGTATCTTATAGAGTGAAAAATATGATATATTTGGGTGTTATTTATACTGAAGTACTTGTAGTATAAAGTATCATATTAAAGGAAATACATTTATTAGTTCAGAGTGGCAAGCACAATTGTAGAAATGTGAATGGACATCTGTTCTTTTCAAAAATGGCATTGCTATGTAGAGAGCATTTGCCAGTACTCTTTTGTATGTTTCTTTAAAGAAATAATAAAGAAATGATAAAGGAAATCACCTTATGGTTAGTTACCATTTGGTGATGTGCCTGCTGTGTGGCCACAGATATCTTATCTCTAATGGCTCGAATGGTCTACTACTCAGATTACCATCTTTATTTTATATTAATTAAACTCAAGCACAGAGAGGTTAATTAACTGGCCTAATATCATAAAACAAGCCCATTATGGGAACCTAGGTGTTTTGATCTCTGATGTATGGTTGTTGAGAATAACAAAGCAGAACACAAGAAAGATCTAAGTTTCATCTGCACATATCTGTTCAATATTGACTAGTAAATTTGCTGTAGGTCAGACACTTATGTAGGCACTGTGCATACTGCCATGTACAAGATACAAGATAGAGATCACCTTCCTTCTGGATAACATTCACAAATGCATTTTAGTATGGAGGACAGGTAAGATACAAAACAAAGCAAGGCAAGGCATTCCTGTGAGAATTATAATGGGGATGTCATTAACTAAGCTATATATAAGAAATTCCAAAATCCAAATTTCTAATTTAATTAGTTTTAGGGATAATTAAAAGTTGACAGCAATTCTAAGATAAAAATTTAAGGATGGCCGGAGAGATAGCATGGAGGTAAGGTGTTTGCCTTTCATGCAGAAGGTCATTGGTTCAAATTCCGGCATCCCATATGGTCCTCCAAGACTGCCAGGAGTGATTTCTGATCGTGAAGCCAGGAGTAACTCCTGAGCACTGCCGGGTGTGACCCAAAAACCAAAAAATAAAAATTTAAGGATAATTAGAAGCCTAAGTTGGGGAAAGAGTTGCAGGTGAGAAGAATTTACCTAAAGACCCAAAGGCCTAGTTCTGGTAGTGGAAAGGCAGTATGGTCTCTAGACACTGATTTCAGTATGGTGTGTAGATGCAGAAAATGCTGAAAGATAAAGAGCTTTGGAGTCATGTTATAGAGTAATACTGACTTTCACATACATAGCAGATGGTGTTGAAACAAAATTTGCAGTTAAGAAAGATTCACACTTTATTCCACAGGTTGAAGAAAACTGAACCAACAACACTGATGATAATTGCAGAATACTGCTTACTACCATAGATAGAAAGAAGTGGATTTGCCTGATTATTGAAGACAAAGGGGTGGGGGAATGACTTTACAGTAAAAGAAAAGGAGATGCCATGTACTGGCTTCTGGTTTGAACAATAAGGGGACCAGTGAAACTCCTGAAAATCTTTAGAAAGATTGATCAAACTAAGGCCTATTTGTACCAGCTCTCTACCCTGGATCTGGAAGAACTATACTTTGCAATTCTAAAAAGAGAAAGAAATGCAATAGTTTTGGAATCTGAAGGTTGTGGGGGTTTTGAATAACATTTCTTCTATTCCTTTGGTTCTCTTTGCTTTTCTTCTATAAGTAAGAAGAGGGTTTTATTATAAGGTTCAGCTATTATGATCTCTTCAGACCAGCATGTGATTCAGTTTACAAGGTCAGGATAGTTTGGCCTCATTCATAATTGCTAATCCAAGGAAAGGTAATTCTAACCAGTGTAATTAGATGAGCTTTTTCTTAAATATCTTAACTTCTCACCTATGTAATATTAATCTAGCACAGAGGAGCTTGGGATTATTTTAATTTTGTATTTTCCACTTATTACAGACCTGTATAAACAGTTACATTGGTTATCCCTGATGTGCTACAGAAAAGAATTCCTTTTCATTTATTAAAGTAGATTTAGGGTATTTATACCAAAGTAAATTGATTCATAGGTATTTTACTTATTAGTCATTGTGGCTGTGTTTTAGTTCTCTGGGTAAGCTCTCTGTATAGTATTTACTTTGTTTATGGAATGCCTGAGCACTTAAGTGTCGGTTTTTCATTAGGCCCAGTTGATGCCTTAGAAAGGGCTCTGGAGTTGTAAACTCTAATTTCCCAATCATGACAATTTAGGAACCAAAGTTCTATGCTTTTATTAACACAAGGTCCCACATACCAGCCCAGCTTAGTACCTGCTAAGCCTCCTATGTCTGTTGGAAAACATGAATTGGCAGTTTTCCACTCTTTCTAAAACACATAAATAGGTGTATTTCATAAGAAATGTATTAGGTTTGTTTCATTGACACTGGAATACATTATTCTGTTAGCAGTTGAAAAAATTAAAATAAAATAATGCTTTTATTTTGTTCAATGCAATAAAATGAGAACTAATATCTTAACTTGGCACTTAGGAATTTAATGCGTGCCCACAACCATACAAGTTCACAAGGGGAAATTATATGTTTCCTTTTCCTTGTTCTCTTAATGACCTTTATTATGCTAGTAGCTAGGGGAGAGTTTAGTTAAATGGAATGATTGGAATCACCTGGGGAAATTATAGTCCTAATTTTTAAATCCCATCTTCCCTAAATCCAGACCTAATTAGTCAGGGGTTCAGCCTGGGCATGTGAATTTTTGAAAGCTCCTAGGTGATTTTTAATTTGCCAAGTAAAGAATCAGTATTCCCATCATGTATAAAACAATTATAATAATATTTTTCTTAGTTTTCTCTTGGCTGGTTTATATCTCAAGGCATGGTTATGGAATGGTAGAATAAAAGCAGTATTAAGGTGTTCAAGGAAATTCAGAGTTCTATTTTGTACTTGAGTTAGTGTACATCAATTTAGAGAAGAAACTCAAGAACAATGTGAGCCCTTGTGGGTGAATCTGTTTTTCTGAGACTCTCTTTGGCTCTTTCCAAGTTATCCTGACACACTTGTGGGTCATGAATTTCTAGTGAGTATTTCTGTCAGCAGAAAATTCTTCCTCAAAATTACTTGTCTCATTCCAAAGAGATGACCTTTCATCATATACATGTATATATATTTGTTTTTATCATTTTGAATGGTTGTTTAATATTTATTACAATATAAATATTCTCATATATACAAAGAAGGATTTGGAATCTCAGAATGTAGTGCAACATTAAAACGTACTGGATTAGTACATGGTGCTTATCAAAACCTATTTTCTACTGTTCTATCTGAGTTCTTCCTCCTTTAAAACTTTATATGTTTCCTGTGACTATAATTTTACTGGCTATTGTAATATTTTGATGAGGAATATATTCACACTTAAATGTGTGGGAGTTGTGAGCCATATTCTAGTGAACTTAGGATATTTTTCCACTGAAGATGGGCAGCAGTGATATGAGAGAAGAGAGGGAGAGAGAAAGAGAGACAGTGAGAGAGAGTTCAATGCACGATGCATCTTTACATGATTTACATTCAGGTCTGAGCTTTTGTTCAACATAAGGCTTTTCTGAGTACAACCAAGAACAGCTTCCTAGGAGAATGAAAATTAATCCTGAACACTGCCTAGTGTGGTCTGATAAGTATGTATGTATGTGTATATATACATATATATATATGTATATATGTATATATGTGTATATATATGTATATATATGCCTGTGTACAAAAACACATATATTAAAATAGATTCAAAAAGATTATCAATCTAAGATAATATTTCCTAACAAGCCACCAAACTACCAACTCATCCTAGGTAGATCCATTTCTAGGCTGAAAACTCATCTTGGCATGTAAATATGTGGCATATAAAAATCTTACTGAAAATAGTATCTTCCCCCTAAAATTCTCTTTTTATCTAGTACTACATTTCAGATTTCATTAGAAAGCATCTTTGAAGCATCAACCAAAAAGTTAACAACCTCATTGTAATTTTTATCTAAAAATATATGCTAAGTAAGAGAGTTTGATGGTTTGACCATATTTCTGCAAACATACTTATTGTGTTTTTCTTCCTCTCTTCCTCTGCCCTAGTTAGTATTCATTGCTACTCAGGCTGTGGGGCCACAGTCCACAGTACTGAGAGTTGAGAACAACAAGTGGAGGAGGGCATTAAAATATCTTTCTAGCCCCTCATTGATAATTGTTTGTAAACTCCATAGTTTACAATGTAGAAATGTAGAATGGGAAGTTCTGATCTGGTATAGTGTCTCAACTGTTATCAAATACACATAGAACTTTCATCCTTAAGAACATTTCATAACCCAAAATGCTCCTTCACAGTGGGAAGCCTTTCTAATTAAAATAAGCTAAAGTCAAGTAGACAGTTGAAAGGTTATCCTCTTTTTTATAAATATTTTATATAAACCCCATGTGTCATTTTCACTTACACTTCTTTGGTCAGTCTAACATGGAAGCTTGAAATTCTAGAATTGCAGTTGGATATAATATCCTAAATATGTATATATAAGTATATATATTTTGTGTTTTACTGAGAAATAAGAGAAAAATAGACATTGTAGTATGAATTGCATCCTTTGTCATATAGTTTTAAAACTATAATATTGAAAGCACTGAAAACTATAATTGTATTTATTTGTTGACAGATAACCAAGTGATATATAATAAGCAACTTGTCATATTGATAGCCGAGTACTGACCAGAAAATATGCAGATCACAGGAAGGGAAATACCAGGAAAAAACTCTATAAAATTTTCTACCAATTTGGGACTAGAAAGATAGAATAGGGGATAAAATGCTTCCCTAGAATTCTACTAATTTCAGGTCAAAATTCCAGTGCCACATGTATGGTCCACCCAAGTATATTCAGGAATCAAACCTTACTACAGAGCTGAAATAGCTTCTGTTTACTATATGATGTGGCCCAAAGTTACACAAAGATACATACACACATGTATACACACACTTTTTAAAAATTATATATGAACATTCTAAATATATATCTCTGTATTAATCACTTTTATGGCAAATTTGTATTTGGAATATTAAAAAGGGGACTATATAGCATATATAGCTATATATGTCACCTTATTTAAATTTATTTGACCAATTTTCAAAATCAAATTGATTTTTTCCAAAATCAAAAAATTTTGAACGCCTCTGCAAACAGTATCCAAAATTATGAGAAATCAGTAACCAAAAGCAAATGATGAAAAATGATGTGCTGTGACTGACGTGCTTGATCACTTCATCAGATCATGTCCAGACTTAGTGGGTTAAAGAGCAATTCCGAATTTGTTCCCAATCTACAGTTTGGAGAGGACCCAGTGGGAATGGCTTATTTCTGCTTCTCTTAACACCAATTGGTTTGACTCAATCTGAGGGGCTGGAAAACTCCCTCTAATGATGGCTTCATATACTTCATGTATTGGCTGGCAAATCAGTGCTCCTATGCCAGGAGGAGGTTTCATTTCTCCCCATGTGGCCACATCACATTGTGAGGTCGAACTTCTCACACTGTCAATTCATTGCAAAGAGGGATCGTTTTAAAAGTCAACCTTACAAGAGGACAAGTCACAATACGGGATCACTTACTAGACTTTTGTTATTGCTCCTTTGGCCAAAGCTAGTGCTAATGTCCCTTTGGCCAAAGCTAGCAAAGGCCAGAGTCCAAGTGGGAAAGCAGATAAATGGGCATATAAAGAGCAGAGACATAGTACTCTGGGGTTTCAAAATAATTGCTTGTCACAGTCAAGTAAAAAAAAAGAATAAAAAGATAAAAAGAGCTACACTTTAATGAGTCACTAATACTACAGTCCAGTAATTTTTTTTTAATCTGACAATTTCCCTACAAACAGATAAACACTTAGCACATTTTGTAGGTAGGAAAATGAGGTTGAATAATTTTAACCGAGGTGTTAACTAAACCTAGCTATACATACTAATGTTCTGGCATTTCAGTCCTGCTCTGACTTTCCTCTCTACCAACCTTCCAGTTCATGGGACTGATATAAACATGCTTGCACTGTGTGTTTTTATTCTGAGCATAAAAGGCCTTGTTGCTTGGTGTGTTGGTTGTGTTTGTTTGTTTTAGTTAAAGATAAGGAAAAGAGAGCCCTTCCTAGTTTTGCTAGGTAATTCAGGGCTAAAATATTTGACAAATATTTGACAGAAGTAGAGCAGCAATCCTGGGGCTAGACTGGAGACTGGCTCTTTCAGGCTTTGCCTCATTACAAGCTCTTCGAAACAAACCTGAGCAGTGATAATAGCCTCTTAAGTCTTTTCTACCTTGTTGGCACCTTTTTTATCCTCCAGTATAAAGGCTTTTAAAGGGGTATTACAAGTATGCTAATTTTTAATGCATTCTAATTGGAGTGTTCCAGATATCACGGTTTTTAATAGAACACCCTTGTCAAAATAATCCCGGTTTGTGCACAGGGCCATAGGTTCCAATTCTTTAGATTTTAAGCAGCCACAAGATTGTTCTTTTCATTTTCTATTTGTCAGATCCAGTTCCTTTTAAAATGCAGTAAGTTAGTTACTTATCAAAGTGTTTGATTAATTAGCTAGATCTGTCAGGCCCAACACCACCAGCTAGTCTTTTTAAATCTCTTCATATGAGCCAATTTTCACAATAAACTATTTCATTCAGGGCCTCCACATTTTAAATTCTTGCTCATTAGCGACCTGGTATTTGGGTTTTTCTGAAAGCATCCATCGTGTCAAACAGGACTCATTATAAATTATAGGTTTTCAAAGAGGGGTGCCCATACACAAAGAGCTGCCCTTTTCTTCTGAGTTGCTAATTGGTCTTTCGCCTTGTTTTTACAAGCAAGGGCTACGTTTCAATAAGGAGGCAGGCTTTTATAGTCTTCCAATTTGGGTGGAATTGGTGGAGTTGGTGACTTACCATTGTCCAAACAGATGTGGACTATTGAAAGCTTTTATTTCCTTTTGCTAGAAACTGCTTTTAATAGAAGTCGAGACTGCTTTTAAAACCAATAAAACTCTGAATGTGATGGAAGAAGAAATGCATTGACACTATATCACTCTGAAATAGTTGGGTTTCTTGAGTGATAAAATTCAACCACCAAACACTCAAAAATAAACACCAGACAGTTAAAAAAGAAATGGAACATAGTCTGAAATCACAGTGGCCTCCATTGACTTATAAGGAAATAGATTTTTTTCTTTAACCAAAGAAAGGCATGTTAGCATGACCCAAAGAATTACCATCATTTTCTTTTATGCAAATGTCTTTAAAAGAAATTTCTTTTTGATTTTTTTCTTGGTTAAAATAACTTTTTACTTTGGTCTGCAGTTCTAATTTGTTTGAAAACATTACTTTTATTACATTAATTTTTTTGTTGTTGTTCATTTCTTTTATAGAATTTACTGTTTATTTCCAAATTAATTCAGACCCTAATAGTCTGTTTTTCTTTTAGAGGGATCCATATATCTTTTGAATTGCATTCTGTTTTGTTGTGTTTCCTTCAATTATTGTATATCCAATAGCTTCTTTTTATGGTAAAACATTAAACTACCTCTTTGGAGCCTCTGGGTCACATTTATAATATGTACTCACAATCAGCGCTTTTTAATAAATATAATGTCTTAATTAATTTCTTCTTCCCTCTAGTTTATTTATGTATCTGAATAGTGATATGCTGGTACATAGTTTTCTATTGGTCTTAAAGGAAAAGATTTTCCTGGCAGTGTTACCAATTTTAAGAATTAAAATTTCATACTTTTGAGGTTAGAGAATTTAGCAGAAAACCTAAATGTGGCATCATGTAATGGCTTCCTGAAAGCTGCCTGTGTTAAAAAGAGTAAATTAAGGAGTCAACATTACTTATTTAGGCACATTAGGACAAAATGATTTGAGAGCTTGGACTTAACAAATATCAATTCAGCACGTGGAGTGCACAATCGTCAGAGCTTTATCATGATGTCAGGGGCAGTAGTAACCTGGTTTTATTTGATCAAGAATGCTCCATTAGAATCTTCATGTCCTTGAAATATTTGCTGGTAGAGTTCTTCACTGAGGCAGCTACAGAGCCCTCAGGGACTACATGTTACAATTTACTCAGGAGTACTCCAACTTACTTCAGGGAATACTTTAATTTACCTCAGGGAACACTCCAAATTATCTCAGAGAGTTTATGGAGTATACCTTTACCTCAGTTTATCTTAGGGACTACTCTAATTTATCTGAGGTAATATTCCAATTTACCCCAGGGAGTATTCTAATTTACCCCAGGAAATACTCCAATTTACTCAGGAGTACTCCAACTAACCTCAGTAATACTCCAACTTGCATTAAAATATTCAGTTGGCATCAAATGACTTATATCAGACTCTCACTGGTGTCCTTGAGATTTGATTGCCAATCCAAATAGTGGTCTCCTTCTATAGAAACTGCTGTAAATAGAAAGTCAGAACAGTTTTGTAGGTAATTGGGGCAAATTCTATCTCTTTCCAATGTCCCCTTTCCCACCAAGAATATCTGGAAAAGAAATAAAATCATTGAATAGAAGTATGGTCAGGAATGGCATGAGTTTTTTCCTACATCACATTTGTGTTTATGGTCACAATAACTGTGAGGTAGTAGTAATTTCTGTGCTGAGTCTTTAGCACTAAGTCAGTCACTTGTCCAACATCAAAACCCTAAATGCCCTCAGCTCTGGATACAATAAAAAATAAGTTGAAAATATTCTTATGACTGAAGTTTTAAACTAAAAGACTCTACATTGTATTTGACACATATGACCAACTCTTTTTTGGGGGTTTTGGGCCACACCTGGTGACACTCAGGGGTTACTCCTGGCTATGTGCTCAGAAGTCGCTCCTGGCTTGGGGGATCATATGAACGCTGGGAGATCGAACCACGGTCAGTCCTAGGCTAGCACTGGCAAGGCAGACACCTTACCTCTAGTGCCACCGTGCCGGCCCCATGACCAACTCTTGATTTCATTTTTATGTTAGATAAATACTCTCCTACCAAAAAAAAAACCCTTACTTGCTCATGCTTCCTTCTGTAATGTGCTCAATACTCTCTTACTTTTACAGGCTGCACCACATTAAAAATTAATTATTAACAATATTTCAAAATAAAATATTTTTGCATTGTTTCTAATAGAAGTGATTTCATAGTCTTCATGTGAAGTATACATAATCTTTATGTAATGTAATAAGTAATCATATACAAGAGTTATTTCACCCTATCTATGTCATCACAATCTATCTTAACTGTTTTTCTTTTAGTGTTTTATTTTACTGAGGTATATTGGATTATATACCATTAATTATTTTCATAAGTACAAATGTCTTGATATTTGTATGTAATAAAAATGCTCACCACATTAACATCAGTTAACATTTGAAACTGTACATAGATAGTTATATATATTTTTTATTTTATGAAGACAAAGATGCAAAGAGAGAGGACAAGGTGAAGTTACAGTGTGAAGACAATCACCCATAAACAAAATTCTCATTTTCAGCCAAAAAAACATTAAGAAAAATAAAACGAAACACATGCACCATTACTTTGTCTCTCAAGTCCCCAGATTGTAGTACATTATAACATTTCCTAGCAGTACACAAAGCAATCTAAAGCCACAAAATTTATGAAACTCCTTTAACATTAAAGGCGATAGTATTGTTGACACAGTTGATCATAATACATTATTTCTTTTAAGCATAAATCAAAGGAGCACAGCAAAGAAGGTGTTAGTGTGACACTTGTTTGCATAGGCCCAGCAAAATATAGTGGACATGGAAAAGAAAAGCCTTGGTCTAAATACAAGGAAACCTTACCCCTGAAGTTTTCTGGCATAAGACCAACTCTAGGCTCCAGGCATACGAGGTTGTCCAACCCAAGTCATTGTCTGTAGTACTAATACACTTTTATTTTTCACACAGTCACTGTTGTTGGTGTCAGGTGTCTGTAGCTAAGGATCCTGGAATATGTACATATCCTACATCAAAGTCATGATGATGTGGAGTGTCCTTTAGTTTCACCTCACAATTAGAGGGTGATGTAGAGAGCTTGGTTCTGAAAGCAGGTCGTTGTTGTTGTTAAGTCTTCTGGGTGTTAAGGGAAGTCGCTGTTGAGTAGGTCTGTGCTAGAGCAGTGAAAGGGTCTTCTCTGGTAGAGGATTGCTTTCAGGTGATGTTGTACACAATTGTGGTTGTTTTGTAGATGGTATCCTTGATTCAGGGGTAAATGGATAATCCCTGTTCTTCTGATGCCTGAGCCAGGTCATTATGACAATGTTCAGGGTGTAAGGTCCCACTGCATTACAAGATTTGTGTGTTCCTATCTCTATTAGATAAGAACATGTTTGTATATATAGTAATTTCCTATTTAAATGTGCCTATGCAAAGAAAGAACAATGCCACGTGGCATGATTGGTGCCTATGGGGACCCTAGAATAAGTCCAATAACCCCCTTGACTTGGTTCTAATATAAACTTTAAATGAAGGAACACTTCTACGGACTTCCTTATTAAACAAAACAAAGAGGACAGACAAAACACAAATACATAGAGGGAAAATTTTGAAATATTTGGGTGGGGTGTTAAATTCAGTGAACAACTTTGGTGTGTGATTTTGACCTGTACAGTATTAAAAGTAAAAAGAGGAAATGGGGAGGGGGGAATAATGGTAGGGACTGAGGCAGTAAGTGACTAGAAATGAGCATTGTAGGACAGTGTCAAGGGCACAATACAAGATGGATATTATATATGTAAAATATATGCCTAGGATACTATCAATACGCCCCCTCGAGGTTTTTAAAATGAAGATCAATTGCCAGTGACTTCCCCAACACAACCCAGTGCAACATCTGCCCTCCCTCCTTCGTGTGCCCTGCCCCCTAGTGTAGGGAGAGGGGGCGGGGAAGCCTGAGGACCTCTATAGAGTCCACCTGGCACCCACATCTGGCCTTCTGGGCCGGCACCCAGGGAAGGCCTGAAGTCCAGGGGAGGAAGAGGGGTACGGCTGGGGGCCTGCCAAGCCTCTCAGCACCCCCCAAGCTAGGGAGAAGACCTAAGTCCTGGAGCTTCCCCAAACCCATGCCTGGCAAGAGCTAGCCTCCAGAACTAGAAAGTGCATAGTTATATTTTTATGTGTGATAAGAACTTTTAGATCAACTCTCAACAACAATCAATATATTATATAGTATTATTAATTATAATCATCATGTTATACATTGTATCTCTAGCTTGCTTATTATATAAGAATTTGTAACTTTCATCATTCCCCTTTCTTCCTATCTATTCTGTCTGACCTGCCTGCCTTCCTCCCTCCATCCCCCTATCTTTTACCCTCACTCCCTTTCCCCTATCTTTCTCCATCCCTCCCTCCCTCCCTCCTTACCTCACTAGGTCTCTCCCTCCTTCCCACAATAATTTCCTTCCTTCCTTCCTTCCTTCCTTCCTTCCTTCCTTCCTTCCTTCCTTCCTTCCTTCCTTCCTTCCTTCCTTCCTCCTTTTTAAATCTCTTTTCTTTGTTCCCTCCTCTCTTCCCTCCTTTCTCCCTTCCTTCCTTTTCCTTTCCTCCCTCCCTCCCTTCCTTCTTTCCTTCCTCCCTTTCTTCCTTCTTTTCTTCCTTTATCCCTTCCTTTCTCTCCCCCTCTTCCTCCCTTCTTTACTTCCTCTCTCCCTTCATTCTTCCTTTTTCCTTCTTTCTCTCCTTCCTTACATTCTTCCTTCCTTCCTTTCTTACATCCTTTCTTCCCTCCTTCCTTCCCATTTTTGTTCCCTCATCCTATTCTCCTTTCTTTCCTCCTTTTTTTCTTCCCTTCTTCCTTCATTCCTGTCTTCCCTTCTTTCTTTCTTTCCTCCTTCCTACCTTCCTTCCTTCTTTCCCTCCTCCCTCCCTCCCTCCCTCCCTCCCTTTCTTCCTTCCTTCCTTCCTTCCTTCCTTCCTTCCTTCCTTCCTTCCTTCCTTCCTTCCTTCCTTCCTTCCTTCCTTCCTTCCTTCTTTTCTGCCTTCCTCCCTCCCTCCCTTTCTTCCTGCCTTCTTTCCTTCCTTCCTCCCTCCTTTTTCTCCATCCCTCTTTCTCCCTCCTTCTCTCCCTTTCTTCCCTTTTTCCATCCTTTTATTCATTTGCACCTTTGTAATATTAATATGAACCAATTTTCATTTTTCTTTTTATTTGCTTATTTTTTGTTGTTTGGTGGCCACATCTGGCAGTGGACGAGGTTTCTTTCTGGCTCTGTAATGAGGGATCACTCCTAGAATTGCTCAATGACCATATGGAGATCTAACCCAGGTTGGCCATATAAAGGCAAATAGCTTAGCCAGCCTATTATATCTCTGACCACTCATTGCAATTTTTCATTAGCTGTTGATCTATAATGGCCAAATAGAACATACCTCAGCTATTAGAAACAGTGTAACGTTGATTATGAGGGCACACACAACTTTTTAAATTAGATTTAATGTTTTATTGGAATAAATAAATTTATTTTTAAATTATTTAAATTTTTAAAAATTTTTTAAATTTTAAAAAAATTTTAGGCACTTCATTTTTTTCTACTGATTATACCAATTCATATATTCACTATGATGTACAAGGGTTTTCTTTTCTCCATATCCTCACTCATATGTTTTTTTCTTGTCTTTATGATCATAGCCATTCTAAAAGTTGTGAAGTGAAACCTTATTGTGGTTTTAATTTACATTTCCCTTATGACTATTGATAATGAGCATCAATTTCTGTACCTGTTGGTTATCTGGATTTCTTTATGGAAAAATCTCCAGATTTTTAGTCCATTTTTAAATTAGATCATTTACTTTCCATTTAGTTATGTGAATTACTGATATATTTTTGGCATTTACCTTTTGTCCAGCATTTTGTTTTACAATATTTCCCCCTGATACTTTAGATCTTAATGTATTTTTTGTAAAAGTTTGAAAAATAACATCAAAATTAAGAACATGGGTTTATGTACAGACTTGCAAATTAAAGTTAAGTCCTCCTAATAATTGATAAAGTTTTAGAACTATATATATAATGTATCTATGTACATATGATTTTGCATAAATCTATACATTAAGTTTTTTTCTGTATACTGTTTGCAGTTTATGACTCTTGGCCCTCATTATTTATAAGTATGTGCCAAAACATTTTTAATTAATCATCTGTTGTTGGAATTCGGTGTTTCAAATTTAGTTTGGTTGCAAACAGAATTTCTTTAATCAGTCTTGCATTTGCAATGTCTATCATAGGATACAAATGTTAGGCTGTTTAGTATTCAGGCATGTTAACAAAATATGCCTAGAACTTCACCTGTATAGGAACCTGCATGATTCACACTTTACTTTGAGATTAAATTGGGACAACATGATCATTCATATTTCTATTTAAACCATTGGAGTTTTTGCTATCCATTAGGCTAGGGCTCTGGGTAAGGTCTAAGATGCAACAGTAATGTGAAACAGATGCCTGTGTTGCTCACCTGGATTTTGCCAGGCAGTAAATAGAGACAAATCATTGCACAAATGCCTTCTCAAAAATAACTGTGCTATTTAAGAAAATTTATAAGGGTTTGAATCTGACCTAGTGAAGGAACTCAGTAAAGACTTCCCTAAACAAATGGCATTTGATACTTAAAATATATGGGTATGGGTACAATAGAATATATACTGTATTATATCATCCTATTAAGCATTGAATGTTAAGTTCCTACTGATAATGCTAGGTATACTTTGACCTTTAGAAGTCAGGTCATTTTATTGCGTTTTCTTGTTGCACAATAAAAAGGTCTATGAATTTTCTACTCCTCTGCCTTTTGTCCATTTGCCATTCTGCAGTAAATTTTAGGATCTTTTAAAAAAATCATAGTTAAGGGGCCGGAGAGATAGCATGGAGATAAGGCGTTTGCCTTTCATGCAGAAGGTCATCGGTTCTAATCCCGGCGTCCCATATGGTCCCCTGTGCTTGCCAGGAGCAATTTCTGAGCATGGAGCCAGGAGTAACCCCTGAGCACTGCCGGGTGAGACCCAAAAAACGAAAAAAAAAATCATAGTTAAGCTTTACTTTCTAGAAAAAATAGCACATTTCTTAAGGATGGTATTTTTCTGCTTGTGAACTGAGGGTTAGAAAGTCAGATTCTTTGAATGACAGGGAAGAACACTATGGTTGAATGGGTGGTATTGTAAAATCACATGCATGAGGCCCAATCATGAACAGTATAGGGACCGGAGAGATAGCACAGCGGTGATTGCCTTGCAAGCAGCCGATCTAGAACTTAAGGTGGTTGGTTCGAATCCCGGTGTCTCATATGGTCCCCCATGCCTGCCAGGAACTATTTCTGAGCAGATAGCCAGGAGTAACCCCTGAGCACCACCAGTGTGGCCCAAAAACAAAACAAACAAAAAAAATCATGAACAGTATAGTGTTAAATCACAGTGCCTCAAGTTTAAAAAAAATTAAAAATGTGACTCTTACTAAACCACTCAAATACCAAATTTGAATATGTTGTTGATTTGTTATTTTTATATTAATATATCTCAAGTAAAATTTTGCTATTTTTATTTATTCACATTGATAAAGTATATGTATGTGTGTATAGAACTAAAAAAATCAATAAATAGTATAGCTATTGATTTATTGAAATTCCAACATACAGGCAAAGACAATCACACTCAGAAGTTTATAAACTAATTATAATTAAAGTAAATAAGAGAGGATTTCATAATTGGCAGGGAGTAACCAGTTTAATAAATTATCATAGTGATTTATAAGGTCCAAGGACTTTAATAGCCCACAAAAAAAATGCTTCTGTTTTGACATTTAAAAACAGTATCTTTTCCAGAAAATGAACATTTAAAAATATTTATGTGGCTCCCGCCTGCCCCGACCGCGCGAACGCCGGCCTCCCGGCGGCTGGGGTTCCCTTGCCCTGGGAAGGTAAGGAAGTCCCTCCCGCCCGCCCCGACCGCGCAAACGCCGGCCTCCCTGCGACTGGGGTTCCCTTGCCCCCGGGAAGGTAAGGAAGTCCCTCCCGCCCGCCCCGACCGCGCGAACGCCGGCCTCCCTGCGGCTGGGGTTCCCTTGCCCTGGGAAGGTAAGGAAGTCCCTCCCGCCCGCCCCGACCGCGCGAACGCCGGCCTCCCTGCGGCTGGGGTTCCCTTGCCCTGGAAAGGTAAGGAAGTCCCTCCCGCCCGCCCTGACAGTGCGAACGCCTGCCTTCCTCCGGCTGGGGTTCCCTTGCCCCGGGAAAGTAAGGAAGTCCCTCCCACCCGCCCCGATCGCGCGACCGGCTGCCAGCCTCCTGCTGGGGTTCCCTTGCCCTGGGAAAGTAAGGAAGTCCCTTCCGCCCGCCCCGACCCTGCGACCAGCTGCCTTCCTCCTGCTGGGGCTCCCTTGCCCCCGGGAAGGTAAGGAAGTCCCTCCCGCCTTCCCCGACCGCGTGAACGACTCCCTTCCTCCTGCGGGGGTTCCCTTGCCCCAGGGAAGGTAAGAAAATCCCACCCACCCGCCCCGACCGTGGGACCGGCTGTCTGCCTCCTGCTGGGGTTCCCTTGCTCCCGGGAGGGTAAGGAAGTCTCTCCCGCCTGCCCCGACCGTGCGACCGGCTGCCTTCCTCCTGCTGGGGGTCCTTTGCCCACAGGAAGGTAGGGAAGTTCTGCTCACCCACGCGGACAGCGTGAACGTGCCCGCCCCCCGTCGGGTATTTCCTGCCTCCCAGAAATAGCTGACAACAATAGGGCAAAGCAACGAATCAGGCCACAAAAAGAGCACAAGAGGAGCCAAACCGGGGCAAGCCCACCCAACAGTACCACTAGATCCACCCTCAGGGAGGGGACCCATTCCCACACCACAGGGGATCAAAACAGACTGAAATTGGAAGAAACAGCTCTCCAAAGCACACCAATAAACACAAGGAAATATGGGTAAATCAAAGAGAACCCTAAGATCTGAAGATACGGAGACAAACCCTAACAAATTTCCAAGTCCGCCAAAACGCACAGATTTGTGGGAAAGTGACCTAAAAGCAGCAATGAGGAAGGAAACACAAGAACTAATAAAAGAAATGAGAGAAACTTTAGCTACTGAGTATAAGATATCTATGGAGGAACGAATCACCCAAATTAAAGAAGAAATGTTAAAGAGTATGAGAAAGTTCATTCAAAAAGAAGTGAAGGAATTAACAGACAAAGTAACAAGCCTTACTAGCAGAAACACAGAGTTGGAGAAACACATCGAAGAACTCGAAGGAAAACTGCAAACAAAAAATGACCAAGAAACCAACAAAGAAATAAAAGGCAAAACACTGGAAGGAAAAGTCCAGTACCTAATGAACAAGGACAAAAGAAACAATCTAAGAATCGTGGGTATACCAGAAGGGGAGGAAATAGGGAAAGGGGAAGAACAAGTAGTCAGAGAGATAATATCAGAGAACTTCCCCACCCTTTGGAATGAAACTTCAGGGCAATTCCAGGAAATCAAGAGAGTTCCTAGTAAGATAGATCCTAATAAACCTACACCAAGACATATAGTAATCCAAATGGCAAAAAACAAAGAGAAAGAGGAACTTCTTAAGGCAATAAGAGAGAAAAAAAACCTCAAGTACAAAGGTAGGGACATAAGAATCAAACCAGATCTCCCAATCGAAATAATTCAAGCAAGGAGAGAGTGGAATGACATATTTAAACGACTGAATGAAAGAAACTTCCAACCTAGAGTCCAATACCCGGCAAAATTATCATTCATATGGGAGAACAGACTGAAAACATTTTCAAACAAGACCGAACTAGAGCTATTTGTGCAAACAAAGCCGATCCTAAACGACCTACTCAGAGATGAACTACACAATCCAAACCCCCGATTGTAACAAAAGCCACCCTACACAACACAACTGCACAACAGTCCTCTCTCTCAATAATCTCCCTAAATGTTAATGGACTAAACTCTCCAATTAAAAGACACATAGTAGAGAACTGGATTAGGAAAAATAAACCGGACTTCTGTTGCCTACAAGAAACACACCTACAGCTACAGGACAAGCATAGGCTTAGAATCAAAGGATGGAAAGTAATTATTCAGGCCAATGGAAAACAAAAAAGAGCAGGGACAGCCATTCTTATATCAGACCAAATTGCATTCAACCTCAAGAAAGTGGTCAGAGATAAAGAGGGTCACTACATACTGATCAGGGGAACATTAGATCAAGAAACACTAACCCTGGTCAATATCTATGCACCCAATGTAGAGTCAGCAAAATATGTGAGGCAACTGCTCGTAAACCTGGAGAAACACATGAAGGGAAATGTGATAGTAGTAGGGGACCTCAATACTCCACTATCACCACTGGACAGATCCACCAAACAGAAAAATAGCAAAGAAATAAGAGCTCTAAATGAAAAATTAGAAGATTTGGGGCTAATAGACTTATATAGAGCCCTCCATCCCCAGAAAGCAGAATACACATTCTTCTCGAGCCCACATGGAACCTTCTCCAGAATAGACCATGTCTTGGGATACAAAACCAACCTATATAAGACCACAAAGGTAAGGATCATTAGAAGTACCCTTTCAGATCACTATGCAACAGAACTCAAAATCGATGTCAAGAAGAAAAAATGGAGAAAAACCAATACCTGGAGATTAAACAACATGCTGCTCAACAACAGCTGGATCAAAGAACAACTCAAGGAAGAAATAAAAAGATTCCTTGAGACAAATGACAATGAAGAGACAACATGTCAAAATTTATGGGACACAGCAAAAGCAGTAATTAGGGGGAAACTCATAGCGATACAGGCCTATGTCAAGAAACAAGAAAATAACAAAACCAACAGTTTAAAAGATCACCTCAAAGAATTGGAACAACAGCAACAGAGAAATCCAACCACAACCAGAAGGCAAGAAATAATAAAAACCAGAGCAGAAATAAACAACATAGAAACTAAAAAAACAATACAAAAAATCAATGAAACCAGGAGTTGGTTTTTCGAAAAAATAAACAAGATAGACAAACCACTGGCAAAACTCACCAAAAAGAAGAGGGAAAACACCCAAATCAGTAGGATCACAAATGAAAGGGGAGAGATTACAACAGAACCTCAAGAAATACAACATATCATAAGATCATATTATGAACAACTATACTCAGCTAAGATAGAGAACCCAGAAGAAATTGACAGATTCTTGGACAAACACCCTCTTCCAAGACTGGAAAAGGAAGAACTAGAAAGCCTAAACAGACCAATCACCTCAGAGGAAATTGAAGATGTAATTAAAAAACTCCCTAAGAACAAAAGCCCAGGCCCAGATGGATTTACAGGTGAATTCTACCAAACATTCCGGGAAGATTTACTACCACTTTTCCATAGGCTCTTCCAAGCCATAGAAAAAACAGGAATCCTCCCTAACTCCTTCTATGAGGCAAATATCACACTCATTCCCAAAGATGGCAAAGATACCACCAAGAAAGAAAACTACAGACCAATCTCACTAATGAACATAGATGCAAAGATACTCAACAAAATATTAGCAAACCGAATCCAGCACTTCATCAAAAAGATCATACATCATGACCAAGTGGGATTTATACCAGGAATGCAAGGTTGGTTCAACATACGCAAATCAATCAACATTATACATCACATCAACAACAAGAAAAACAAAAACCACATGATCATATCAATCGATGCAGAGAAGGCATTTGACAAGATCCAACACCCTTTCATGTTAACGACACTCAGCAAAATAGGGTTAGAAGGAACCTTCCTCAAGATAGTCACAGCTATCTATGAAAAGCCTACAGCCAACATTATACTTAATGGCGAGAAACTAGAAGCATTTCCATTAAGGTCAGGAACTAGACAAGGCTGTCCACTCTCTCCACTCTTATTCAATATAACCCTAGAAGTCCTAGCAATAGCAATCCGACAAGAGAAGGGAATCAAAGGAATCCAAATTGGGAAAGAGGAACACAAGCTATCTCTATTTGCAGATGATATGATGATATACATCGAAAATCCTAAAGAGTCCACAGTAAAACTCCTAGAAACAATTAACCAATACAGCAAAGTGGCTGGATACAAAGTCAATACACAAAAGACAGTAGCATTTCTATATACAAACAACGAAATCGAGGAGAGAGAGATTAAAAACACAATACCATTTAAAATAGTATCAAAAAATATCAGGTACCTAGGAATCAACCTTACAAGGGAAGTGAAAGACCTATACCAGGGAAACTTCAAAATGCTTCAGAAAGAAATTGAAGACGATCTAAAGAATTGGAAAAACATCCCATGCTCATGGATAGGTAGAATTAACATAGTCAAAATGACTATCCTACCCAAACTACTATATAGATTTAATGCAATCCCTATCCAAATCCAGACACCATTCTTTAAAGAAATAGAACAATCAATCATAAAATTTATCTGGAACCACAAAAGACCCAGGATAGCCAAAAACATACTGAAAAACAAAAAGCTGGGAGGCATCTCCTTACCTAACTTGAAACTATACTATAAAGCCATAGTAGTCAAAACAGCATGGTACTGGAACAGAGACAGGACTTCAGACCAGTGGGTCAGAACAGAATTCCCAGACATAAACCCCAAGATATACAGCCAACTAATATTTGATAAAAGAGGTAAGAACCTGAAATGGAACAAAGGAAGTCTATTCAACAAATGGTGTTGGTACAACTGGAAAACCACATGTACGAAAGTGAAGATTGACCCATACCTCACCCCTTATACAAAAGTTAACTCAAAATGGATCAAAGACCTTGAAATCAGACCTGAATCTATAAAGTTTATCGAGAATAAAATAGGTAGAACACTCGAAGACCTATACATCAAAAAGGTCTTTGAGAATGGAGCACCAATGGCAAGAACATTAGCATCAAATATAAACAAATGGGACTACATTAAACTTAAAAGCTTCTGCATGGCAAAAGAAACCCTACTTAATGCAAGAAGACAGTTAACAGAATGGGAAAAAATCTTTTCACTCGACATATCAGATAAAGGGCTGATATCTAGAACATACAAAGCACTCAGAAAGCTGAGCCCCCCAAAACCAAATAAAGCCATAAAAAAATGGGGAGATGAAATGAATAGACACTTCTCTGAGGAAGACAGAAGGATGGCCAACAAACACATGAAAACATGCTCACCTTCACTCATCATCAGGGAGATCCAAATCAAGACAACAATGAGATACCACCTTACACCAGTGAGGATGGCTCACATCAAAAATAATGGAAACAACCTTTGTTGGCGGGGATGCGGTATGAAAGGAACTCTCATCCACTGCTGGTGGGAATGCCCCCTAGTCCAACACCTATGGAGGAAAGTCTGGAGAGTGCTCAAAGAACTCAGAATTGAGCTGCCATTTGACCCAGCAATTGCTCTCCTAGGCATATATCCACAAGATGGAAGGACATTCATTCCAAAATACGTATGCACCCCACTATTTATTGCAGCACTCAGTATAATAGCCAAATCTTGGAACCAACCTAGATGTCCAACAACGGATGAATGGATCATTAAGATGTGGTACATATACACAATGGAATATTACATGGCAGTTAGAAATGATACAATCACAGACTTTGCAGCAACATGGATGGACCTAGATCATGTTATGTTAAACGAAGTAAGTCAGAAGACAAAAGAAAAACACAGAATGGTAGCACTATTCTGAAACACCTAGAACATATATTTTACACACAACTAATACCTAACAATCATACAACAGGGTTTAACAGGGTAGAAACTCTGAACACTGTAATAGTCAACATATACGTGGGAGCAGTGTCCAAAATACATGAAAAAGGAACAACGCAAACTCTTGACGGCTCATTATACCACAAAGAAAACAGCAACAACAGAAACAGCAACATAGAGAGAACAGGTACGTAATCAGACCCCCACAACAAAAGCTCACAATAATCCCTTAGAGATCGTAAACAGGAACACAAGTATAGAACACCACAGGAAATCACGGACTGCAATGGCAATATACCATAACACTACGTTTTAATTCCTTTACCTTGCTACATTTTAAATAACCTCTCAGCTTTTCTGTCCACAGGCACCCTTAGATACAAAGGGCGGACAAACTAAGATGGCAACTCGGGATACCACACGAGATACCATACCTTGTTTGCAAGACGAGATGGCCACAAGAAAACTCTTTAACATAGACTTTATGTCTAGGTTAAACCTTCTTTTAGGAATTGAAGCACGGGACCAGTCAGACCACCAAAGCAGTACGTGTGACGACGTACAGACCTAAACTACAGGCTCTAGTCATCGAACACATTCAACCAAACCAGCATTCCCTTGCTACTCTCTCCTTTCTTCTCGCTACTTTTTTCTTTTTTTTCTTTTTTTTTTCTCTTCTATTCTTCTCTTTACTTTTTCCCCTTTCTCTTCTCCCTTTCTACGGTATTTTCTCTTTTCTCTTCCTTCATACCCCTCCCTTATACCTTCCCCTTCCCCCCCCCCGGAAATCCAACTATCCCATCACCCCTCAATCCCATCCAGATCTCCCACCATATTAAAACTCTCCACCCTCAGTCCCTAATCTCTTAGGCATCAAGATCGACCTCCTACCCAACGAACCAGTACCCAGCAACCAGGCGAGGGGACACCCAGCCAATCCCACACCTCATCTCCTGCAAGAAAAGACAGCCAACTTCCCTGAAGACTCATGCTACGAGGCCCTCCCTACCATCTCCCCCTAACGTGGACTGTTTCCTGAAACCGGACTTAGGTCCAATAGTATCCCCAATGCAAGAACTCCTCCAAGAATTCCCTGCCGCAAATTTTTACCAATATGAAGAAGGTCAGGGGGAGTGATTGGAAGATGCCTGGGAACCCACACACCACAAGGAAAATCCAAAAGACAACGGGAAAAACTGTACTTTCAACATAGGCATAAGACCTGTAATACACCACCTCTTTACATGTTCTCCTCCAAATGTAAAGTAGTCTCTTGCACCACTTTGGTCCTTTAAAAATTTCGCTAACCCATTTTATCTCTCTCTCTTTTTTTTTCTTTTCTTTTTTTTTTTTTAAATGTTTGCCCTACATATATATTTGTGGCCACATACACTTTTATTTCTTTTTTTTTTTTTTTTAAATCGTTTTTGGGTATGCGACCTATTTTTGTTACCCACTCTGTCCAATACAAATACACCGACAGTATAATGGAGCACCACTTCCCTCTGCAAAGGCACACTAAATAAAGGGGAAATCTTACATATAAAAAAAAAAAGAGAGTTTATCTACTAAAGATAGGAACTCATAGTTGTTTACAATACAGGGTTATCTCCTACCTTGAAAATATGTCATGTGGAATCAACTTAGACCTCAGGTGATTAGACACCACTCAACCAACCTTGAACCCTGGATCCCAGACATAGAAACGGCACAGCTCTTCACAACAGCTGCAAGAAACAAACTCCATCTGGGACAGCATTAGTACTGCAGGGTCAACAACAAGGGCCAGCCTAAACACGATACCCCGACAATGAGGAAAATGTGAACAACTTGACCTCAGAGCAGTTTAGCCTACCTCACCAGCCAACGACAAGACAAAACCAGAAGACGTGGCACCCTTTGGTAGGTCCAAAAGCCAAGATTGTGTTTTACAGATGACTGGATACGAGAACCACGACCAGACTGTATACATCTTGGGACCAATAAAAAAGCCCTAGTCTAGGGTTTGAACTAAGACCTGCACAATAAGCATGATCCTCAGTCCCAAAGATCCGACAGAGACAATTGTAACGGAAAGGGGCTTCTGGAAGCACAAAGAAAGACGCTATCCTAGATGCCATCCTAGGTTCAGGGCAAAGACTAAGATCACCAACCACAGAAGACGGATTAAAATGGCACTGAGGTAACAGAACCTCTAGATTCACAAAGACTGACTTCACCATAAGTCCCATCTCAGGATCTGTACGGATACTGAGACCTCTAAACACAGAGCTCTGATTGCATCACCCTGGACAGAGCAGAAGTCTTCCACACACCAAAAAAAAAAAAAAATAAATAAAAAAACCCACCACCGGGAGAGTAATGATCCTGAACAAAGACTAGAGTTGATCCCATGACAGTATACTCCAAGGACGGAGAAACCCCATATCGCATAGGGCAAGTGAATTCCTTTTCGAATGACCCCAATATTTACTGTGCCAGGGCAGAAGGGAAAAAAAAAAGAAAAAAACACAAAACCTTGGACATTTATATATATATATGTATATGTATATGTATATATATATTACCTTCATTTATTATTGTTATTATTTTTATTTACCTAGCTATTTTGGTCGATTTCTCTGTTTGGATGTGATTATTGAAATCGTTGTCCCCAGATATCCTTATTTATTTATTTATTTATTTATTTACTTTTCTTCTTTTCTCTCTTCCTTTTCTTTCGAGAGGGGCTACGCCAGGTTTCTTATTTCAAGACCACGGCGTGTTTTTTTTTTTTTTTTTGTTTTTGGTTTTTGTTTGTTTTGTTTTATTTTGTTTATCTGTCTTTAGTGGTGCTTATCGATATAGCTGGAGTCCTCACTGGATATTTGACACTTTTTTTGGTACTGGTGGAGTGTTTCACATTCTTTCTCTCACTCATTTCCCAAATCGATGATGAGAACCTCTAGAAGGATTCTGCCCATCTTCGGGGTATTAGACTTTTACCCCCAGTTTATATATTTTCACCTTTTCAGGCAAAACCACGCAACTTGAACTAGCTAGCCCTGCCCCCACTTAGAGGGGGAAATCAGGGAGACATCAAGACCAAACTGATGCAAGACTACTAAGTAGTAGGTTAGATACAGAGGGGACCACATATTCTAGACGCCCTGGGGGAGAGGGAAGAGGAAAAGGGAGGTAGGACAAAAACGGAGGTGTAGGGAGGACAATTTAGGGATGGGAATCCCCCCGGATTTTATGTAAATATATACCTAAAATATTATCGTCAACAATATGTAAGCCACTATGGATCAAAATAAAAATTACATTAAAAAAAATATTTATGTGATCCAACTAGGCCTAAAACATCCACCAGCTTTTGTTTTGCTGCATACAAAAATGCTATCACAATCAATGACTTTTTTCTTTAATATTATTTTAAAAATATTAAAAATATTTTAGGGTCAAAGAGTTAACTTGATAGGCTGATATGCATGCAGGGACCCTTGAACCACAAGGTCCCCTGGGAACTGCTTGGAGTAACCTCTTCCCCAAAACCCCAACCCCATACAACTCTGAGATATGAGTACATTGCTGATAGTGCCCTCCCCAAAACAATAAAAAAGCAAAAGTAATTTTATATTTAGTAGACTTTTTTAGTTTTTCCTTAATTTTTTAAAAAATAATATCTTTGGGCCCGGAGAGATAGCACAGCGGTGTTTGCCTTGCAAGCAGCCGATCCAGGATGAAAGGTGGTTGGTTCGAATCCCGGTGTCCCATATGGTCCCATATGGTCCCCCGTGCCTGCCAGGAGCTATTTCTGAGCAGACAGCCAGGAGTAACCCCTGAGCACCGCCAGGTGTGACCCCAAAACCAAATAATAATAATAATAATAATATCTTTATTTAAGCACCATGATCACAAAAAATGTTTGTAATTCAGATTCAGTCATAGAAAAGAACAATCCCCTTAACCAGTGCAACATTCCTACCACCAATGCCCCCCCCTTTCCTTTTCCCCCACCTCCTTCCTGTATTTGAGATAGGCATTCTACTTCTCTCACTTATTAACATTGTCATGATCATTGTTATTGTAGTTATTTCTCTAACTGCACTCACCACTTTTTGTGGTAAGCTTCATATCATGGGCCAGTCCTTCCAGCCCTCTTCTCTATTGTCTCTGGGTATTATTACCATATTGTCTTTTATTTTTCCTAAATCCCACAGATGAGTGAGACCTTTCTGTGTCTGTTTCTCTCCCTCTGACTTATTTCACTCAGCATAATAGTTTCCATGTCCATACATGTATAGGAAAATTTCATGACTTCATTTTCTTGATGGCTGTATAGTATTCCACTGTATATGTACCACAGTTTCTTTAGCCACTCATCTGTTGTTGGGCAGCAGGGTTGTTTTTGTATACAAGGTACTGATAGAACTTAGCAAAAAAACCATCTAACCCCATCAAAAAATATGGAGAAGAAATGAACAGACACTTTTTCAAAAAAGAAAGACAAATGGCCAAAAGGCACATTAAAAATGCTTCACATCACTAATATTAGGGAGATTCAAATCAAAACAACAATGAGGTACCATCTCATGCCACAGAGACTGGCACACATCAAAAATAATAATAATAAAGCAAGAATAATCAGTGCTGGTGAAGATGTGGGGAGAAAGAAACTCTCATTAACTGCTCTCATTAACTCTCATTAACTGGTGGGAATGCTGTTTCGTCCAGTCTTTAGAGAAAACAATATGGAGACTCCTCAAAAAACTGGAAATTGATCTCCTGTATGATCCCGCTATACCACTCCTAGGGAAATACCCTAGGAACACAATATACAAAAAAGCCTTCTGCATGCCTATATTTATTGTGGCACTATTTAACATAGCCAGAATCTATTTTAGAGTTCTATTTGAGATTTTAAACCCCTTATTATACTCTCTTTTGGGAGTCAACCATGACAGTGTTTTATAAGTTGTCTCCCTATACTTAGTCTTATACTCCTTTATTCTATCACAAGTCTCTGTCCCCAATAAAACTTGAAGGCAAAAAATTTTGTTCTCTCATATGCTTCTGTTCATTGAGAATTAAAGATCCTTGCTATCTCCCTCAGCCAATTAAATCAGTGGATATAAGATATTTGCAGAAGTAGTAAAGGAAGTAGTAAAGGGAGATGAAGGTAGAAAGGATATATTCACATAATTTATTTATTATGATTATAATCCTATTCTGTTTTGTAACTAATGCAGGATCAGAACTGTTGAGTTGATACCTATTTTAACTTAGGTTATCCACAGAGCAGATCCTGATTCAAGGATTTGTGTATAGGTCATTTATTAATTGTCATCCCAGAAAATTTAATGAAGAAGTAAAAAGTGAACAGCTATTAGGTAATACCTGATAAAGTAGATGTGTGCATCTAAGGTTAAATACTACTACAAGTCCTCTAAAGAACAGTATAGAATACAGTCTTAATGATATTTATCCAAATGATGCCATCGTGTAGATTTTCTGATTATGGAAATGATCTATAACCACATCACACTCCATGACATTCATAAGTGATTATAAGTGCTTGGAATGTGGATGTAGGGCTATAGTATATGAGTTTAATCTTAAAGTAAATATATTTATATAAATAAGTAGAGAAGGCTTAAGTAGATGAAACAGTTCAAAGGGATCAGAGAATTAGGCCTTAATCACTAATATGTACATATTCCTCAATTAGAAAGTGGTGAAAATTACCAAGAGCTTTATACATCCAATCTATACTAGATAAAAGCTAAAATACTGAGGAACTTATTCTCCCTAAGGGAGAAAAGTTGAGGAAAATACCACTTTTGCTTTGCTTTGAGGAAACTATCCACTACAGCTACAAAAAAAAAAATCCAAGGAGGTTGAGGAGATATGCCAAAGTCACTAAATGACTCTTAGACTGTATAGTAAGGCATTAAAAAAGCAGCAGTTCTAATGTGCTTTTATGATTCTGTATCAAAGTTCACATCATAAGAAATTTAATTCTGGTAATAATAATAATAATGAAGTTTTAAGTTGATTTAATGCTTTGAATGTTTTAGCATTTTCTAAATAGCTTTTTTTCCCTTTTAAATATTTAATCATTTTGATTATACTTTAAGTCACTAGCACATAACTGTCAGCTCATTCAGTAGTATTTTGCTATTTTTAATTATTATATTTTGAAGTACTAGTAGGAAACACTTTCTATTTTGCATTTGTTATTATATTATATATTTAAATTAGCTTTAACAGTAATAAAACATTTGAGTTATTTATCATTAATGAATGCCATAGCTCTGTAACTTGCATGTGCTAAGTAAAAATACTATAATAAAAATTGTGGCAAGTTCTGATGATTAAAATTATTTAAAAAATGATTAGGTTCTACATTTAAATTGCATTAGTTGAATTTTCTGAGAAAAATCTTATTACCCATGAAGAATTTTATTAAGCCTTTAAAATATATGGTTTATATAGCATAAAAGAAGCTAAATAAAATAGAATACTACTCCATAGATATTAAGATACACAATTTACTCTTACCTTTTGCATTTCTACAAAATAACTGTTTAAAGGTTAGGATAAAGTCCAAAATTTGCATTTAAATGGAGATATTTTGAGAAGAAATGCTGGTTTGTGACCTTTACCCTTGCAACTAGTGTTTTTTTTTTTAAGTGAATGAATCCAACCTCTAAGAGAAAAATTAGAAGTGAAAGTAAGTTAATAGAAAGTATTTAGTGTGACCAACTTTAAGATAAGTATTTTCATAGCCTAAGGGGAAGCAAGGTATGCTTGGACATAAATCAATTCAATCATAAAAATAATGCTTGGCCATGATAGTGGAATAATGACTTTGGTAAAATATCATGAGCCAATACTACTTATTCAAAATTTGTTCAGAATGGACCAGACGAGATAATTATATGTCAGAAAATATAGGTTATTAAGCTTCTTAATTTTTACATATTTTCTATTTAATCAATCTCTCTATTTTTTATATATATCATATAATCATAGGATATTTATAATATAATGCATCAATATATTATTACATATATCATACAATGTATCTTAATATGTTATATTAAATATATATGATTATGTACTGTAATGTGTTACATAATGTATTGTATAATATATTATTCATGTATATATATATATATAAAAACAGATTGAAGTTAACTTTCCCCCTTCTGTGGTAATAGAAGGGTAATAGAAAATTAAATAGAATATAGTTACATTCAGTTTTGATACTATTTATGCATAGACTGCTCTCTAACAACTGTTTTATCTAAGCTCCATTATTTCCTGTTATTGCTGTTCTTCCACTATCACATTTCATCTCATTTGAGTCTTGGGCATATGAGGGAAAGGAGAGTAGTAAAATTGAAGAGCACTCTACTTGGCAGGTTTAGGAATCCGAAAATATGGTCAGAATATTAGCATAACCAGTAGGGTGTTTGACTTGCTTGAGATTTACCCTGGTTTCGTCCCCTCCACCTTATATGGTCCCTGAGCACCTCCAGCAGTGATCCCTGAACATAGAGTCAGGAATAAGCTCAGTAACATCAGGTATGACACTTTAACAAACACAAATAAAAATTTAAGAAAACACACACAAGGAAAAGATAGAGTATATGTGAGAAAACTTCTGTTTGCGGAAAGGGTTATATATAAAAATGAAATACATATGCAATATGAATTAACAATCTTGGCCTCTATGTGAAGGCACAGATTCTGTTTTGGTCAGACAGTATAATGTAAAGCTAACTAAAGTACCCTATAAGATAAAGTTTGACTTCAAGGAAATTTGGTAACCCTCATCTTAGCCCTTAGGTTAATGATATTTAAGGTCAGTAATTTACATTGAATTTCCTTAATCCATCAGGAAACAGAATCAGAAATCTAAAATCAGAAATCTGAACGTCAATGTGAAAGTATAAAATAATAGAAAGAAAAATAAAAACGATTCAGGCGAGTCAACCTTGCTGCAAGTATACAAAGACAATGTCAAAGTTAGTTGGCATCTTTTCAAAAAATGTGCTAGAGCAATTTTTAACAACCATTGCTCTAGAAAGGGCCATTATTAGAAGTTGTAATTTATGAAGTCATTGGTCATTACTTGCACCTTTATCTGGTAACCATTTCTTTGTAGATCTCATACTGTCTTAAACATTGTCAAACAAAGCATCTTGTTTTTTTTTTTCTGTTTTTATTATTTTTAATCCAAATTAACATATTAATATGGCAGCCCAAACCACACATTTTATTTTTGAAAACAACAGTCAATGGGTATTATCTTAAATATATAAAATGGGTATCATATGAAACATCTCAAACAGATCAAATTTAGTGGCCTCAAATCCCTAAAATCAATAAAAAATATCCTTATTTTACCCCATGGTTATAAATATGTTTGTAATTGAATTTTAGCCATAAAATGCACAAAACCTTTCACCAATACAATTTTCCTGCCACCAATGTCACTCAATTACCGCCTCTCCCAACCCTTCTTGTATTCAGGACAGGCATTCTCTCTCTCTCTCTCTCTCTCTCTCTCTCTCTCTCTCTCTCTCTCTCTCTCTCTCTCTCTCTCTCTCTCTCTCTCTCTCTCTCTCTTCTCTCTCTTTCTTCTCTCTCTTTCTCTCTCTTTCTCTCACTCTCTCTCTCTTCTCTCTCTCTCTGTCATTGTCATGGTAGTTGTTAGTGTAGTTATTTCTCTAACTGCACTTACTACTTTTTGGGATAAGCTTCAAATCATAGTCTGATCCCTCTGGCCCTCATCATTATTGTCTCTGGGTATTTTACTATTCTTCTTTTATTTTTCTTAAATATCAAAGATGAGTGAGACTATTCTGTATTTAACTCTCAAATTCATTTATATATATTTTTTAATCTCCCAGTGAGGACAATCATATTGAACTCTACCATTGGAAATAAGTATAATTTATCAGTTTAGTATTACTAGTATAATACAGTCACAGTATAAATAGATAAGTGACCAAATTCTGGTCATGTATTCCTTCCCAGTAATATTTCTTTGCAAATTTCTTAAAATTTAAGTTAACTTTAAAGTTCCCAATATTTGGGGATGATAGGACGTAACCATTACAAAAGAATATTTTAAATGCAATGGAATTATTATCAATTGAATTATCCAATAAATTCAGTAAAATGATCCCTTTGATCAACTATTTTCTCCAATATCCAGGAAATTAACACACTTTTGTAGGACAAATTCTCTTCTTTTACATGGAACACAAGATTTTCTTCTATCATGTTCCACCAGGGCATGTAACTTTATTATTATTATTATTATTATTATTATTATTATTATTATTATTATTATTATTATTTTGGTTTTTGGGCCACACCCAAAAACCACTGTTTGGCACTGTGCAAAAAGGAATGGCCCACAAATGTTACCATGGAAAAACTGGAAGAGTCTACAATGTTACCCAGCATGCTGTTGGCATTGTTGTAAATAAATAAGTCAAAGGCAACTCAGGGGTTGCTCCTGGCTATGTGCTCAGAAATTGCTGCTGGCTTTGGAGACCATATGGAACTCCTGGGATCTAATCAAGGTCCGTCCAGGGTCAGCTGCGTGCAAGGCAAATGCCCTACTGCTGCATTATCACTCTGGTCCTGGCATTTAATTTTATTAGTGTTTTTGCATTTACTTAAATGGTATTTTAATTTAGACACATTCAGGTCTCCAGTGGGAGATGTAAGGGAATTTTATTTTCCCTTGGAAGTCTTCCAAATGAACTAGAAAGAATGGAATTCTGCTCTGAGGTAAAAATAAAAACCAAAAAAACTAAAATATAAAAAACTAAAATAAGAAATTTAGTTTTAGACTAAAAATATTAAGTAAGAGGCACAACCACCTTTTGGCCGGGACCGCCATCTTCCAGTTTTTCCAGTAAATCACAGTCATGACCAACACAAAGGGAAAGAGGAGGGGCACCTGCTACATGTTTTCTAGACCCTTTAGAAAACATGGAGTTGTTCCTTTGGCCACGTACATGCGGATTTATAAGAAAGGTGATATTGTAGACATAAAGTGAATGGGCACTGTTCAAAAAGGAATGGCCCACAAATGTTACCATGGAAAAACTGGAAGAGTCTACAATGTTACCCAGCATGCTGTTGGCATTGTTGTAAATAAACAAGTCAAAGGCAAGATTCTTGCCAAGAGAATTAATGTTCGTATTGAGCATATTAAGCTCTCTAAAAGTCGAGACAGCTTCCTGAAGCGGGTGAAGGAAAATGATCAGAAAAAGAAAGAAGCCAAAGAGAAAGGAACTTGGGTTCAATTGAAGCGCCAGCCTGCTCCACCCAGAGAAGCACACTTTGTGAGAACCAATGGAAAGGAGCCTGAGCTGCTGGAACCCATTCCTTATGAATTCATGGCATGAGAGGCATTTTTTAAAAATAAAAGATCTCTGAACTATCAAAAGAAAAAAAAAAGAGGCACAACCAAAAATTAATTAAAATGATACATTTCAAAAAGAGCTAATTCTGTATGAAGTCATAAAAGTAATATAAATAATGGGGCCGGAGTGATGGCACAAACAGTAAGGCGTCTGCCTTGCACATGCTAGCCTAGAACAGACTGTTCCGGTGGATCCCTTGCCCTCCTATATGGTCCCCCAAATCAGGAGCGATTTCTGTGCGCATAGCCAGGAGTAACCCCTGAGTGTCATGGGGTATGGCTGATAAAAACAAAAATAAATATATAAAATGAAATGTAATAAAAATAAGAAAAAAATTTAAAACATTATTTTCTTTTCAAGATAAAATTCCTATTTTCCATTTTCATGACCTTGATAAACAGAGTTTGAATGATATATCCCCCATGTTGTTTTATCAGCGAACATACCTGCCTGTCTGGAAAGTTCATCTTGTTTTATACTCAGAGTAAAAGTTTCTTCCCCTCCTTGTTACGTGAAATTTCTCTCTTTTCTTTCCTTGCTTATCTCATTTCCTTAACAGAGACTATTTGTGGAGCCGGAGAGATAGCATGAAGGTAAGGCGTTTGCCTTTCATGCAGAAGGATGGTGGTTCAAACCCTGGCATCCCATATGGTCCCCTGTGCCTGCCAGTGAAGATTTCTGAGCATATAGCCAGGAGTAACGCCTGAGTGCTGCTGGTGTGACCACCGCCCCCCCCCAAAGAGAGAGAGACTATTTTTGTATACAACAGGCTTGCCTGATTTTTCTTTAGGATTTACACTCATTAGGTAGTCGAGAGAAATGTAGAGAAGTTAAGGAATCAAAGCACTTGCCTTTTATATGACTTTCCCCCATTCAATCCTTAGCACCACATACAGTCTTCTAACACATCCAGGAATGACCCCTACATATAGAGCTAGGAAAAATTCCCGAGAACTTCTGGATATGATTCCTCAAAAGCAAAAATTAACAGAAGTAGAATTTATAGTCATGTAAATTCTCCATATTAATGAAATTCATTTTCCCTCTACCGGTGACCTTGTATTACAACTAGAGAAAACAAAGAAGGGTAGAACATTTTTTTCCTATGCCCCCCAAAGTTAAAATGCTTATCTGGACTATTTGCTTATATATCTGTAACTATTTGTATGTGAGAATATAAGCTTTTGACAATTTATTTTGTTAGGGACTATTACCTTCAGTGCCCAGAGAGACACTGCAAATTGACTATTATAAAACTAGGGTATGTTAGGAGCTCATAATTAATTGTAGAAAACTTCATTACAAGACAAGACAATGGTTCCACATTTTATGTTATATTAAAAACCGAGAAAGTGTCAATTGTGAAATCTAATAAAGCAGAACTTTATTATGTTCATATTGAAAGTCTGACTAATCTGAGTGGATTAAAGGTGCCTTGTGAAATAACTTGCATTAGTTACTAATTCTTATCCTTATTATTAACAGTTAGAGACAACTATAATTCCGACAGGTAAATATCTCTGCAAAATCACATTGTAAACTTTTTTTTAATCATCATAGAATATTGTTTGCTGTGTTAAGACATATTAAATAGAATACATTTATTTTTATCTCCCTCTTAAAAAAATTGGAAACCAGATTAGTGAATGGCAGAATTGTCACTCTTGATAAAGCTGTTTCTCATCTTCAGAGAGCTTAAACATGATACACTGGAGTGTGAACTGTGTCCCTTATGAGCATTAAGTGGTTTGTAAGATAAAAGAGAAACCAGAAGTGAGAAGGTTTCTGTTACCAACCTTGTCATATTATATAAAGGGATGGCAAGGATAAAAATCTCTCCAGCCACCCTTTGCCCCCTCCTCATCCCCCCAAACTTCAACTGTCCTCTCTGACATACAACTGAGCAGGAGACATGGAATCAAATTTTTCACAGGGATTAGAAATGTCTTTGTGGCCATGGTCTGGCAGTAATAGAAACCATATGCTATGGGTCAGACACAAAGCTATCTTGAAATATAAGATCCCATCTCTTGGCCTAATAACCTCAGAGCAGGGGACTCATTGCAGTGCATTTTTCCTTTAAGCAATGTGGGGTTGTTTGAGCTATTTTTTCCCCTACTGTGTGACTCTTAAGTTGTAAGGAGATAACCATATATTTCCCACAAAGAGAATAAGATCAGTGATAACCAAATGGTTAATGTCAGTAGCAATAAAATTCTTTTCTTAGGCACCTGTTAAATGATTTGTTGTAGATTAATTTGCATTTCCTTTTGTGATTTTTTAACTTCTTTTGGTTTCCTAATACTTTAAAACACAAGTCTGATGGAATGAAAGATAGAATGAAAGAATTTTATTTAAGCTTAGTACTTTGTGGACATTCAAAAACCAACTTTTGTCTTAAATTACATTGCCTTTGGAATGCCAGCATGTAAGACAAAGCAATATGATCTTGGTAATGGCTGTTGGCCCATCTCCAGTTGACATATACATGTAAGTTATATAGATCGGGTCACTTGAGGTTTCCCATTTCCCATAAAATAATGTTTATCATAGTTTGAGAGGGCTCACAATTGGTCCCTAAGTAACTTCTATTCTTTTATTGTAGTGATCTGTGAATAAATGTGGTCCCAAATTGACAATGACTTGAAAGCCTTGAGCACTTAGAATTTAGATTGTTATCAGAGGGTCAGAATTTTGAAGGAAGAAAACTAGTATTAGAGTACTAGAAAAAGAAGGGGTTTTTTTTCTCTCATCAGTGGATATAAGCTGGTATTTTCTAAAATTTGGAATAGAGTTTATCAAAAACTACCACACCTTCCTTACATACTGTTTTCTTCAACAGAGGTGAAAATGATAGAAAACATTTTCCACTTCCTCATTTTCTCAAAAGATTTTTCTTACTCATCCCTCTAACTGAAACTAGAAGGCGAATTATCTGAGGTAAATTGATTATTAAATGAGGTCAACCAAGTCTTTCATATATTTCCTATTCTTTTTTTTCAGGGGGGAGAAATTTATCTGTACCTTATTATTTGTATTAGGGGAAAAGGAGAGGACTAACATCAGTCAAGTGACTACATATATTAAAACTAAATAAAAAAAAACACAAAATAAGAAAGAAAGAAAGATGGAGTTAAGCTAGTTCTAAAAACATTGATGTTCCATCATTGAAAATGTTTCACAAGTTCTTTTAAAGGACGGTCATTTGGAAAGCGTAAGAAACCCTTTTTCACTTTACTCTTTGCTCTTATCTGAAAGCTCATCTCAGTTTCTCCTATAATATTTTATCATGATTCTGACAAGTTTCAAAATGAAGAATGGAACATGCTTAAAGAGTGTGAGGGTAGTATGAGTACACTGCACTTTGAAATAAGCCAAAGTGATTTGTCTTCATCATCAGATGTTTCATAACAGTGTTTCACTTCTTTTATGTATGGAATAAAATTTTGTAATATTAAAAAAAAAAGCACTAGAAATTTCAAGCCCAAAGCATAAATAATGTGAAGAGGTTTCCCAAAATACAGAATACATTTTTAAAATGTTAATTTGGCTGTGTTTCTTAAAATCTAGATATTTACCATTGACCAATAATAGAAATACTTTTATTGAAGTCTCTGTAAATTAAAACAATTATGATTACAAGAATATTTTAATGACTGATATTCTATAGAATTTATTTCTTAATCATATGTATAAACTCATGAAAATAAATTAAAGATCTATTCATTTGAGACCTCCATTGATGATCAAATCAGAAGTTTTGATTGAGAAATATTCCACTTAATGTAGATTGAGTTCATGAACTAATTAATTTATACTTTTGTCCTTTTAGAATATCTCTAGTGGATAGAAATACTGAAAAACATCATTTTTACGGTAATAAAAGAAAAAATGATAATGATTCTTTGAACTATTTTTCCTAGCTCTCAACCCTTTAACCTTGAACTATTGAAGGCCAATTGAGAATTACCTGTCTAGCATATATTTATAAAGGGAAGGAAAGGAAAGGGAAGCAAAGAGGAAGGAGAAGGGGGAAAAAGGAGAAAGAAGGGGGAAGGGGAAGGGAAGGGAGAAGAGGGAAGGGAAGAAGGGAAGGGAAGAAAGGAAGAGGGAAGAGGGAAAAGGGAAGGGAAGGAAAGGAAAGGGGGAAGGAAGGAAAGAGAAGGAGGGAAGGAGGGAAGGAAGGAAGGAAGGAAGGAAGGAAGGAAGGAAGGAAGGAAGGAAGGAAGGAAGGAAGGAAGGAAGGAAGGAAGGAAGAAAAAAGCAGCTATAGAACACATAATATTGAATATTTGTATTGCACTATAATGAAGATTTTCAAGGTGATCATATAAAAAGTTTTGATATTTGGATGAAGTTTACATTAATATCATTTATTTAAGCATTTATTTTATTATGGTGTTACAAGTGAAAGTTAAAATGGCAAGATACAAATAAACTTGAATTTTGTCTCATGTCCTGCCATTCAAACGTTTGGCAATAAATTACCAGGAAGAATTTGTATCCTCTAGGTAATAAATATTCTATGATCTTGGTATTATTATTCACACTATAGTTAGCCTTTATTATTTTTCCCTTTGGGCAGAATTTTTCAAAATAGAATCTAAATACCTCACACCCCACTATTATTTTTTAATATAAATTCTTTATTTAAGCACCATTATTACAAACATGATTGTAGTTGGGTTTCAGTCATAAACAGATCAACGCCTTCACCAGTATAACATCACCAATGTCCATCCCCCTTCTTTCCATCCCCTACCTGTATTCTAGACAAGCATTTTAATAGTTTTTTTTTAAGTTTAGTAAGCTGTTTTTTTCTTTTTTTCTTAAAGGGTAAGTGTTTAAAAATACAGTAGTAACGGTGTGAGAGTGGCAATCGCCATTGTTTGTATAGGCCCAGCAAAATATGGGGAAAATGAGAAAAAAAAAAGCCGTGGCCTAATTACAAGGAAGCCTCACCCCTTAAGTTTTCTGGCATAAGACTTACTCTGGGCTCCAGGCATACCTGGTTGCCCAACCCCTGAGTCATTCTCCGTGGTCCTGGCAAAACTTTTTCGCACATTAGCTGTTGCTGGTGCCAGGTTCCTGTAGTTAAATATTCTGGTTTCTGTGCCATTTCCTTCATCGAACTTAGGCTGATGTGGGGCGTCCTCTAGTTTCCCCTTACTATTAGATGTGGAGAGACCTTTCCTGTAAGCAGGTTGCTGCTGTTGCTAAGTCTTCTGGGTGTTAAGAGAGGACTCTTTGGAGTAAGTCAATGCCAGAGTAGTGGTTGGGTTTTCCCTGGTAGAGGTTTGCTTCCTGGTAATGTTATAGACAATTATGGTTGTTTCATGGTTCAGGGGTGTATGGGCAATGCCCATTCTTCTGAGGCCTGAGCCAAGTCATTATGCCAATGTTCAAGATATAAGTAAGGCCTAACTGTATTACAAAATGTGTGTTCCTATCTGTTAGATAAGAACTTACTTGCATATGTAATATTTTCCCATTTTAATGTGCCTATGCAAAAGAGGAGCAGTGCCACAAGGTATTATTGGTACATCTGGGGGCCGAGGGAACAAGTCCAACATTGCCCGTAACTTGGTTCTAACATGAACTCCAAACAAAGAGACTCTTCTACCAGAATTCCTTATTGAACAGATCCCAAAGGGGGGGGGGGGTCAGTGGGCAAAATTTTCACTATGTAAGAGAATATTTGAAAAGAGTTATAGATGTTAAGGGAATACATCTAAGATATACAAAGAAGATACACATGTCCCTTTTATGTCTTTAGAAATAGTGGTGGGGGAAGGGTGTTGAATCCAGGACATCACTTTGGTCTTTGATTTGGCCATTTGGAGTCTGCAGAGGTATCCCAGCAGTCCCATATCAGGAAATGTCTTTGAGTGGGAGCTTCTCAGAAACTGAATACACAGTGAAGGAAGGTGGAGGATAGGAGACCCCTGAGAGTAGATTAATAGGAACAGAGTATTGGTTTCTTCTCAGGCTCAGAGTCTATTTTTTCACCTTGGGAGCTGGCTGGCAGCTGGCTTGAGTGAGGATAATGATCATGAGGAGCCAAGAAGTGAGGGTAAAATGGTTAAATGCGGGGTAATAGATGGGGGGGGGGTGAGAGCAAAGGTTTAAAAATAAGCCTGTAAGGTGATGAGCCAATGACACCCCACTATTATTAAGACATGCTTTCTTTTGTCCTTTTTTTTTCCTAAGTAACTTTTTTATACTCTTCCTGGAGAAGTATTTTTTTAACACTGGGAATTTAATAGAGACACATTTATAAGTATCACCTTAACTATATATTTTAATTTAATTTTACTAACATATATTTATTGTATTTGTCATTTTTTGACAGTATGGGGATTACCAAATAGCATGCATGCAAGGTATGTACTTTGCTGCTGACCCTAATTGTTTAATAAAATATTTATGGACAGATGTAATACAAATACTGAGACAATTGCCTTGTATTGTCAAGCCCAGTTGGATCCTAAGATCATGGGGTCCTTTGAGCACACAAGAATTGACCCTATCTATAGGGGTCAATTATGTCCACCACTTGCCATGTATGGTCAACTCCCAACCCCACAATAACTATAATGTTCTTTTCTACTGTACTTACAATATACCTTGAAATTATAGAATATGCTCTTATACTTTAGGCAGGGATTAGAAGATGTGTTGGCATCATAACCAGTGGTACTCTGGGTGAATCCCAACTCTGTGCTTAGGGGCTACTCCTGACATTGCTCAGAGAACCATATATGGTATTAGAGATCAAACTAGCATTGTTCATATGTAGGGTAAGCTCCTTAAACCTTTTACCATCTTTCCAGATTGTATTTCTAATGCTTTATTATGAAGACCCACATATGCAAGTAGTATATATTTATATGTATATATTAGGTCATTTAAGATTTTATATTATGTGGTAGACATACTTAAAGGAGGTGCAAGCAAATTTTTAGACTTAGGACATATATTTGTGTGAAATATAAATAGAAAATGACACACCACAATTGTTAAAATATTTGTTGATACTTTTTTGGTTCTACAAGGTGATGTTTTTCCTCCCTTAAGTATTTCAATTTGTTATTGTCTCACTCAGACATGAAAATCATTATCACTTGAATGTCATCCATAATATTCTAGATTCTTGCCTGTAAAGCTGCAGAATCCAGAATGCAATCAAAATGGGGGTGGGGGGGAAGGACTCCAGAGTCATTGTAAATGAAAGATATGCTTGCAGTAAAATTTGAGCTCAGTTTCCTGCTTTCTCGGAAATGGAACTGTATGGGTTTTGTTTTTTTTTTCCTATGAAATTCTATGATTAGAGAAGATGTGCTTTTTGCTCCACTTGTACCCTCAACAAAATTCAGGAGCATATCATTATTGTCAACTGGAAATTTCTTCCTAGTTTGTGGTTTACCTATTTAGTTTTATGTTCTCATCCTCGACTTTAATCTCCTGCTTTATCTTTCATCTTTGTATGTTAATGATTATGTAGATATAATGATAGTTATATTTTGGAGACACAGTTGTATTTCTAGATAGACTTATATGACTAGTTATTGTTTCCCAATAATGTTTCTTCTGTTGAAATTTTTTAACCTAACACTGCTACGTGTTCTTCAGCCAGCAAATAGACATCAGTAAAGAGCCTATCATTCTAACACTTCTTTGAGGTATGTTTATTCAGTGTCCACACTCCTATAAGTAGGTATAGAAAAAATATCTGTAGCTTGATTATATGCTTAGCTAGGAAATTTCTTCTGCAGTTCTAAGGAAAACCTCCAGCAAATCCAATTACTCTCCCAGCAATGCACTTCAAAGGAAAGAAGAATGCATTTCTTGTACAGAATTCCTGGATATGTTTGATCATTAGTCAGGGCAAGAAGTTTGACTTCAGGCTATTTACTCAGCAGGAATAAAAAGTACAGCATTGCTTCAAACTAAAGGAGTGTCCCAGACCTTCCACAAGCAGAATTTAATATGATATGTCAGATAAGTTAGAGGTGTACTCTTGAAAATGAGTCCCAATCAGTAAGGTTTGTTTGAATTTTAGGCTGTTAAAAATGCTATTTTGCCCCAAATGGCCTGTTTTTCAGGAATCATCATAACAGAGGTACTTGCAATGAAGTATGAGAACCTGAGAATTTCACAGCAACGCTTACTACTGAAACATTTTGTCTTTTTAAGTTCTCACACTTAGGGCATTTAAAAAAAAAAAAAAGCATGTTAATAGTGTCCGGTTAGTATTTTTACAAAATACTGAAAATATTATCTTGTCTAAAATATATTTTAGCATTAGATTTATAATTACAAGTTTGCAACTATTTCATGGAGAAATATTTTTAAAAGCCTGGTCTTAAAATATCCACATAATTTCTGATTTATTTTATATTTTATTTTATGAGGAAGGCTACATATACTTTCTGAGAAAAAGTTCATGAACCTTTGAGTATATAATTGTAAAGCACATAAATATAATAAGTTGTATTTATTAGCTATGAATTAATACTTGACATATTATTCAGATAAAATAACTAATAACTAAAACTTTCTATATTTGGCTTTTATATCTCAATTTTTAGGAAGATAATGGTTTAAATGTATAGAAAGCAAAGAAAATGTGTTTGAGCTCAAATTTGTCACTTTTCACTATATTTATTGCTAAAATAAGCTCCACCTTTTGCCTTTAGGAAACATAAAATATGAAAAGAATGTTAGCAAATTATGGCATTTTTACTTGTTACTTTTTAAGAAAAATAGAGTTACTTGTGTAACATTCATTTTAAAATGTTGAGTCTCCTGGCCTAATGGGACTGTAATGAGTTTTTTCACAGTGAACTCTAATGAGTTTATGACTGTACTCCATATTTGTGGTAGAGGCTCTGAAGATTTGATGGGTGTTTATTTATGCATGCATTACATTTAAGAATATATTTAGGGACTGTAAGCTTGCTGGAGAATTTGTTACAGGAAAGAAAATATAAGAAAACTTTTGGTCCTAGGAGTGGAATTAAAGGAAAGTAGCAAGGGCAAGAATTTATTTATTTATTTTTTGTGTGTGTGTGTGGTTTTTGGGTCACACCCGGCAGTGCTCAGGGGTTTTTCCTGGCTCCGTGCTCAGAAATTGCTCCTGGCAGGCACGGGGGACCATATGGGATGCCGGGATTCGAACCGATGACCTTCTGCATGAAAGGTAAACGCCTTACCTCCATGCTATCTCTCCGGCCCCAGAATTTATTTTTTATTCTGATTTTTATTTTATTTTTATTCCCTTTGAAGAAGGGTTACCTTTTTTTTTTATGTTCAGCTGAGCAGTACAATGCAATACATAGTAGCATAATATTGAATTTTTATAATAGTTGTGATGCAAATGAGGCATACTTCAAAAAGCAAGTTGATTAGCATTTCTTGGTAAAAAATGACAGTTTTTTAAAAATATTGTTCATTAGTTTTATCAGTAGATTACATATCCAGATTTAAAGTTTGAAGTGCATACTTTTCACTCATAATTAGAATATAATTTAAATAGTTTTAGAATTGAAAACAAGTCTTCTGTCAATGAATTACCCTCTGAATTAATGAGTGTTGGCCACCTCGCAGCACTCTATTTTGAAATGCAGACAGTATATAGTAAATACCAACCATTCTGGACCAACTCTTCACAGGTCATAGAACTAATTATCTCCAGGTGCTTGGTGACACTCTTAGAAGCATATCTTACTAACTTCTAATTTTAGAAAATATTTTTATTATATGAAAAGAATATGGGAAAATGAACATGGAGACATTTTGATATTTATTTAAACAGGTTTTGATAACTGCTATTGCACAGGGTTCTTTTATACCACTGGGTATATAGAAGGCCAAAATTTTATTTATTGATTCATTTATTATTCAGTCACTATGATTTACAAAATTTTCAATGATAAGGTTTCATAAATATAGTATTCTTAACATGACACCTTCCACTATAACTTTTAGTTCCTTTCAACGTTCTTTTAGATCTTTCTCTTCCCAAAGGCTCCCACAACTCCATGCCATGGAAACTCAAATTTTTAGATTCAATTTTCAAATTTTGTTGCTCTTGTGATTTGTTATTCCCTCATTATCTTTCCTTACAATCTATGAGAGAGATCATTCTATCCTTAACCTTCTGGCTGATTTCACTTAGCATGAACTCCTCTAGTTCCATCCATGTAATAGTAAATTCTGTGATTTTTTTCTTATAGTCATATAATATGTGTGTCTATGTGTTACATGTATATATGTATTATATTGTATTTATCCAATTTTCTATTCATTTTTAAATTTTTATTGAAACCATTGTAATTTACAAAGACCTTCATAGTTGGGTTTCAGACATACAATGAATCAGGACCAATCCCAACACCAGTCTCTACCTCCCTCCACCAATATTCCCCTAGTACATCCATACCATCTACTTGTCCCCAGCCTGCAGATTATTTTTATTTTATTTTATTGTTTTCTGGGCCATACATGGTGACACTCAGAGGTTACTCCTGGCTATGTGCTCAAATAGCTCCTGGCTTGGGAAACCATATGGGATGCAGGGGATTGAACCGAGGTCCATCCTGGACCCAACCTGCAGTTTAATGGGCCCATTTTAAGTTTAGATAGTTAAGGTTTGGGTCTCTTGATTCCATTGTGATTGCCTTTGACTTGGATATTTACTTCTGTCCTTATGTATCTCCATAAAGCACCTGCTATTATCTCTCTCACTTCTTGTTCTTCTCCTTTTTTTTTTCCTCACCACTGGTATTCCTATAATTCTGACATTATTTCTATTGTCTTTGTTAATTAAATGCCTTAAATTTTCTTTTATTGTTTTGTTTCTCCCTTTTTTTGACTTATTTATTAATGCTGGCTTGGAATTTGTCTTCAGGTACATCTATGCGATTCTCTGCCAGTGTAATTCTGCTAATATGGATTGCTAACATATTTTTCAGTTCGTTCAGTTCTATTTGTATGGATTCTTTCATCTTCTTTTTTCTTTAAGTTGGTTGAATTGTTTATCTATAGACTGCTTAATTTTGCTAACTAGTGACTTCTTAATTTCTGTTGCTAAAACATTAAGTCTTGATTTTAGGTCCTCGTCTATAAGGCTCAGGCATTTTGGCAGACTTGGAAATTTGCCCAGATTCCCTTTCATATCCCTAAATGCAGGTATCTCCCTTCCCTTACTTTACACATTGTTCTTTGCATTTGATGGTTTGGAATGCTGAAGTTTCAGGGGGTTTAAAAAGTATTCTATTGTACTGTGTGTATAAAATGCATTAAGCTTTCTATCTGCTTTAGAGGTTATTTTTCTAAATAAGTGAGCTTATATATGATATAATATGATATATTATATAGTATGATATATAGTATATAGTATGATAATAATATTGCAAAATAATTTATTGGTTTGTTCAACTGAGTTTTGAGGTATATTTTCTAGGAGAAATAATTTTAGGTTCAATCTACCTGGAAATATATGATATAAATTAAAATGTTTTCGGGTGGACACACTAGCGTCTATGCAGTTTGAGAAGAGGAGATTGATGGGAGGGACCAGACTGCCCCCCTCCATACACACAAACTTGAGATGTGGCGAGGGATGTCAGGGCGATAAGTGCTGGTGGTGGGACAGAGTGAAGTCTGTAGGAAGATGCTGCAGGCAGCACCATCTGCATTTGAAGGGAAAGACTAAAAGCCCTCCCTCTGCACACACCCACCTGAGATGATGCGAGAGATGGCAGAGGGACCAGGGTTAGTAGCAGGACCTAGTTATCTATCCTTAACAGATAGATACTGAGATCTCTAGATACAGAGGTCTGATTTTTTCACCCAGGAAGGAGCAGAAGCCTTCCAAACACAATGAAAGCACCACTGGGAGTGTAAATGAACCTGAATGGAGTCTAAAATTAATCCCATGACAATATACTCCAAGGGGGGAGAAACCCCATATCTGTTAGGCCAAGTGAATTCCTTTTCGAATGACCCCAATATTTACTGTGCCAGTGCAAGAGGGAAAAAGAAGGCAAAAAGCACAAAACATTTTTTATATTTTTATATATTATTTTTATATACTCATTTTTTATTATTTTTTAATTTTTATTTACCTATCTACTTCTTGTCGATTTCCTTGTTTTGGGGTGGTTATTGAAGTTGTTGTCCCCATTTATATTTATGTTTTTTCCTTCTTTTCTTTTCTTTATGTGCCCTGCCATGTTTTTTATCTCAAGACCATGGCCTTTTTTGTGGTGCTTATCGTTGTTATTGTTGGAGTGCTCACTGAATATTTGACACTTCTTTTTGTACTGTTGGGGTGTTTCACCTTATTTTTCTCCTTCGTCTCTCAAACTGATAATGAGAGCCTCTAGAAGGATTCCGCCCATTTTCGGTGTATTAGACTTTTACCCCAGTTTATTACTTTTCTCTTCTTCAAACAAAACCACATAAGTTGAACTATCTAGTCCTGCCCCCCAGTTAGAGGGGGAAATAAGGGAGGCACGAAGACCAAACAGGTGCAAGACTACTAAGTAATAAACTAGGCACAGAGAGGACCACATTTTCTAACAGCCCCGGGGGTGAGGGAGGAGGATATGGGAGGTAGGACGAAAACGGAGGTATGTAGGGAGGACAAATCGGTAATGGAAATCCCCCTGATTTTATGTGAATATGTACCTAAAATATTATTGTCAACAATATGTAAGCCACTATGTTCAAAATAAAAATTATATTTAAAAAAAGAAAATAAGTTTGTCCTACTATAAAGTTTATTATCAAAAATAGGAAAACAGAAGAAAAGAGTAAAGTAAAAGCAACCCAGGAAAACCCTGAATTTGATCAACCAGTGCACACAAAGAAGACAAGCACAGAGCTAGGGGTTGATGATAACCAGGGGATGGCAGATGGCCACGTAGAAGTCCCATTTTTGATAAAAATAGATGCCTGGCCCCTATTCTGGCATTTGTTTCATCATAGCAAATATTGATGCTTAAAAGTTATAGAAAATAAATCTATTACTCCTAAAAAAAACCCCACTGTTTTCTTACCTGCTCCAACCCACAATTCTACAAAAAAATTTGGGGTTTGTCACTGTTTAATTCTCAAAGATTAGGTTTCTTACATATCATAATGTCTAAATGGAATATCACTAGCATGCAAAAAAGAATCACAAGAAGAAAAGTATAATTTAAAAGCAAAGAGCATTTATGGTCCTCTAGAATGTCATAATTCGGTTTGTAGTTTAACTGGTAAACAAAAGAGCCTAAAGACAGAAGCTATATTTCTGTAGTGCATAGATAGGTTGAAGATCTATGACAACACAACAATTTAGGAAATCTGAAACATTCTGAACATGGTTCTGAATATATGCAAATTAAAAGTGGAATGGAAAATGCAAATTAGTTGATAAGGTCATTACCTTTTCACTCTCAGGGAACACCTGGACTTCACACATTAAACTCAAGAGCCATGTATAATTCATATATATTTTCCTCAGAAGAATAACAACTCAACATATCCACCAGCGTGAAATACTTGAGTTTTGTTTATCACTGTTCTATCAATGATGGTTGCTAATCAGTTTGTTTTATTGACACCTAAGTGCCACTTTAGGAGTTATTTTATCTTCTTCCTGATATAGAACAGAAGATATAAAGCAGAACACACCTATGGCTGGGTATATTTTGGGTATATGCTAATCTTAATTGCAGATTAAACTAGTTTAAAATAATGCATAAAACAATGGATAGATTACTATATATAGTCAACTGTGTCTATTTTTGGAATTACCTCTATACACAGCTAAAGATATCTTAGAACGAATGACAATAAGCTTGTAAGTTTTAAAATGGGAATATGTTGACGTATTTTAACATAAATCAGGGCCCTCGGGGCCAAAGTGGTGGCACAAGCAGCAGGACACTTGCTTTGCATGTGGTAACCTAGGACAGACTGCAGTTCGATCCCCAGCATCCCATATAGCCCCCAAGCCAGGAGAGTTTTCTGAGTACATAGCCTGGAGTAATCCCTGAGTGTCACAGGGTGTGCTCCTCCCAAATAAGAACTCAAAGTCAAGGAACCTCAATAGAGGGAGGATAATAAAAAGGGTTAAATAGAGCATTACTTATAGTATATTTTTATTAATAATTTTTATTTTGACCAAAGTGGATTACAAACCATTCACAGTAGTATTTTAGATACATATTTTAAAGAAAAATAATACTCAGAGGAAGAAGTAATATTGAGGAGAGGAAGAAAGGTTAGGATTTTTGCAGTTTTTAAAAGTTTTCATAACATTGAAATATTGGTTAAATACAGTGAAAAACTTATGGCATATATGGCCTAATGCTATTAGGAAATGAGGTTTTGTATTAATTAAAAAGACAAAACATAATTTGCCTATAAAAATAACTCAGTGTATATTTGAGAGTAATATAAATATACAAAAAACTGAACTGTCACTTTGAGAAAAATAAATACAAGAGTATGAATTAAAAAGATGTAATTACATAGTATCTTTTCATTTTAGACTTCTTGAGTTTTTTTTATTTCATTCTCCTTGAAAAATATCTAATATGATTTTAGGACACTAAATAACAGATTTATCTTGAGTTTGTTATTTCCCTGGGAAATAAATAAATCTATTAATCAGTAACCATTAATTTACAAGAAAGAAATTTGAGTTTCTCAACATAAAAATAACCTACAAAGTCATACCAAATGATTTACTTACTTTTCAAGCTATTGTTCTCTTGACTTGCTTGTCTCTATGTTGTTTTGCTTGCCTATTTTCACTCTGAAGAAGCCTGTGTTCTCTCCTGAACGCACACTTCTCCCTTTCATTCCCCTCAAATATTTCTAAATAAGTTTCAATAAGAACTATCTTGCTTCACACACATAAAAAATGACATATGGTATTTAAATGACATACATATCGCTGTGATGTATACATATATATGCATAAGATTTTATAATAAATATACAGCCAGTATAAATTACTGCCCCAGGGGGAACTCAGAAATGCAGTTCTGTAGCTTGTAGTGCATTATACCTTCTAGAATGGTATTGAAAAATAAATGCTGCATGTAATTTTCACTTTGCTCCTTTCATTATAACAGTAAATTTCCTATTTGTATTTTTTTAATTAGTGAAAACAGAAACTAAATAGAATCTAGTTTTAAGATTTTTTTTGTTTTGTTTTGTTTTGTTTTTGAGTCACACCCGGCACGGCTCAGAGGTTACTCCTGCCTGTCTGCTCAGAAATAGCTCCTGGCAGGCACGGGGGACCATATGGGACACCGGGATTCGAACCAACCACCTTTGGTCCTGGATCGCCTGCTTGCAAGGCAAACGCCGCTGTGCTATCTCTCCGGGCCCTAGTTTTAAGATTTTTATGAGTGGAACAAAATCATATTTAAAAACATGGAGTGTACTTATCGATTGCTGGTCCCATTTTATTTAAGATTAAAAAGTTTCATGTGACAGAACATTCAGAAAAGAAAGCTAGGGTTTGAATTTAGGTTATTTGGAAGCATGGAAGGGTGAATAGTAAAATATTTTTGTAGATGTAATATAGGAGCAGGTCTTTGAAAAGCAGGTAGAAAGTTAGGAATATCAGAGAAAGGGAGTGAGCTTAAAAGATAAACATGGTTTAAAGGCTAAGAGCAGACTTTGGAATGATCATCTAAAAGTGAGCCCTCCAGAACAATTTCAGAGTGGCAGGGGCAAGAACAAAGAGGAGTTGCTATGGAGGCAGGGAAGGAGTGATACAGGAAATGTTTGGTTCATAAACAAAGTAAGAAAGACAAGATGTCATTTGATAATAGTTCGGAAAATCAGGGCTTACCACTCTAATAGCTCAGAGAGGAAGACATGGGACCAAGATTATATCGACAGCTATTTTGATTTTAGTTTCACTAACTAAAAATAGAATGGGGAAAATTATGGATAAAAATGTGGCAGATAGCTTTGCACCAGTGAGTATTTATAAGCCCAGATAGCTTGATCATCTTTTGAGAGTCTAGGCTAACAGATCATTTGAAAGTGGATGCTGGAGATGTTCTGCAGCACTTTAAACACACTATCTTCATAATAGTTTAATGCCATATTACAGGACTCCTTGACCCCCATTTATGAGCTTTATCTGGGCTGTTGGACTAAGGAAGCAATGGAGAGTTATACTTTTCTACCTGGAAGCAAATTTTGCTTGTTTTATTGCTTAACATTCCTAACACTCTCATTTGGATATATACCTTTATCTTTACATGGGATCGATTGAATTGTGTTCTGCCTGATTCAACAATTTTATCCTCAGCTATTTGATTAAAGCCCTTCTTTTGGGCTGGACTGATGGTACAGAGGGGAGGGCATTTGCCTTGCATGTGTCCAACCCAGGTTTGATCCCCAGAATATGGTCCCCCGAGCCTGTCAGGTGTAATTTCTGAGCACAAAGCCAGGAGTAACCCCTAACTTCTTGTGTGTGGCCACCCAACCCTACATGTTGGGTGTGGTCCCCCAAAAAGACCCTACTTTCACTTAAGGTCTAAAAATGAAGTGCCAGCTGCCAACAAACACCATCTCTTTGAGCACATTAGAAACACAAATTTATTTTATTAATAGATTTGATAAAATTAGTAGAGCCAAAAAATTAATGCCAGATTCTGAGGTTAATATTTAATCTAACATGGAACTTCTCCTTCTGGAGAATATTGTTGAAATAGGTCTTGACAGAATAATACAGACAGCTGAAAATATGAAGAAAATACTTCAGAGTATAAATAATGTGAGGGTCAAGTTAGGGGTAGGGGGATTGTGAACTGTGAGATGTTCCTTGAGGAGGAGGCAAGGTCTGGTCATGGAAGAAACCAATTACCCTATTTGAATTTTTTATATTTTTGTTTTATAGGTAGTAGAGTACATGTATATGGGAGGGTACTCTTGTTGTTTAAACAGGAAGGAGGACTTTGACTAAATTAAATAGGTGCACATCTATGCATTCTTATGCATGTATGTGCTTATTTGTATAGATTTAGGTGCTCGGTTCCTAGTGATAAATTTGGTTCCTAGGTGATTCCTGAGTCCTGTCTAATAAACTAGAAAGTTCCAAGTGGTTAATTGAGAACAATATTCTTGCCTAAGTCATGATTTCCATTGACATTTTAAATAAAGTAGAGCCTGAAAGCAGAAGACAGAGTTTGGAAAGGTCAAACCAAGGACAGTAAAAGAATGCAGTAAAACCCAAGAGACCAAACAATAATTTGCTATCATGACTTATGTTTTAAGTCATGTTTCTCCAGCAATATTTTCCTTTCTTCTTTTTCCTTTTATTACTAAGTAAATTAAGAAATGATCATTTTGCATGAATGGAGTCATCCATGGCTTGAATGCAGCATGCCTTGAGTGGTGGCTAATCTACTAAGATATTATAAAATATCTGTCAAGAACAATGTAGAAAAACATTAGCTTTTGGTGTTGGAAGCAGGATAAATGTCAGGGATTTAGTAAGTAGCAAGGAAAATGTGAAAGGAAACCATTAAGCAAAGCTACAATTAAATGTCTCCCACTTAATTATTCATCGGTTATTTGAGTTAGATTAAGTTATCTCTTGAGTCAGGAGGGCAATTTGACACTTGGTTCAATCTTGCACTAATGACATCATTACTAAGGTATTACTACTACTACTACTACTAATTTGGAGGGACTTTTTTTTTTTTTGAGTTTGAGTTTGGTTATGGAGCCATATTCACCATTGCTTAGGGCTTACTTCTGGCTCTGTGATCAGAGATCACTCCTGGTGGTGCTGTGAAGGGGAGGGGAGGCACTGAACAAATCTAGGTCTGCAAGGTTCAAGGTTTCTCTCCATGATATCATCTCTCTGGTCCCAAGACTATTTTTTTCCTTCGTGCTTCCCCACCCACACCTTCACCCCCCATACCTTGCTGTGCTCAAGGCTTACTCATAGCTATGGTCTCAGGGATCATTCCTGGCTCCTTGTGGGGCTTAGGGAAACTTATATGTGCCACGGATCAAAGCTAGATCAGCTAAGTACAAGGCACACACTTTATTCAAAGTAATATCTCTTTATCCCCAAGAAGATTTTTTTATCCATTCCATGACTCAGAAAAAATATTTAGGCACTGATCAGAAATAGTGATGACAGGGGCCGGAGAGGTGGCGCTTGAGGTAAGGTGTTTGCCTTGCAAATGCTAGCCAAGGAAGGACAGCGGTTCGATCCCCTGGCGCTTAGCCAGGAATAACCCCTGAGCATCAAAAGGGTGTGGCCCAAAAAAAAAAAAAAACAAGAAAAAAGAGAAGAAGAAAAAAAGAAATAGTGATGACATTAGTCTGTTTTTTTTTTAGCAAGAAAATAATGTAAGCATATATGTGTCATTAACAGTTGCATAAAATGAACAATCTGCTTCATGTTTATTTATTCATTTAATATTATTTATTTTGAGGTGTCAGGCATTGAACTCAAGGTTTCACATATATGAAGATAGTATTCTCTCACTTAGTTAAATCCCAGACTTTGCTTTATATTTATATTTTATATTATATACTTTATATTTATAAAATATAATCAGATTAGAACACTGGATAGTACAAGAAATAAAGTTTATGTTTTGCATATGGCTGTCCCTAGCATCTCCAGGAGTGATCTCTGAGTACCAAGCCAAGAGTCAGCACTGAACACTGCTTGGTGTAGAGAAAAAAAATAAAAAAATAAAGGCAAGAACAGCAACAACAAAAACAGAGAAATAAATCACAGTGAGAAAGACAAGAATTGATTACTACAGAATATTAATTTTTAAAATTGGTTTATGAATTTGGGAGCCTTGTTAATTATATGACTTGGGGTAATATTTTTTATCTCACAGTATTAGATTTAACCAATGACTTACACAATTGTATTTAAATTTGTTTGTTTGTTTTGTTTTCAGGCTAAGCCCTGGCAGATTTTAGGACTTATTTCTGACTGTTCAGAAATCACTTCTGGATTTACTCAGGAAACTATATGCAGTGTGGAAAATTTAGCCAGTGTCTTCCTGTGCAAGGCCAGCGCTGTAACACCCTGCATTTTAATTCTAGTCAACCTATATTTATTTTAGGGTACTTTAAATAGTGTGTAATAATCTGAGCTAATCCTCTTTATCAGTATAAAGTTATGAAATTATTTATATTTGATAATATATCTTACATATTTATATTTATTTCTCAGCATTAAATATCTATATTCTAATGCAGGGGTAAATTAAACTTTTGTGGTACCTATACTATATAGTTTTAGAGCTAAGTCCTTCTAAAAATAAAGCTTACAAATATATCTGTTATAAAGTGATTATTAAAATTTAATGTTTCTCTAAAATTGTTATTAAATAATAATAGAAAATTTTCCAACTTCCTATAACTCTGTAGATAAAGTCATGTACATTATGAGAAGTACAGTCTAACTAGGGAGAACTTTGGGCATCATTTGGAATGAGTGTCATAGCTCTTAGAAATTTTCATGTTTCTATGTACAACATTTAATTTTATATAACTTTGGAATCAATTCTTCTCATTAAATAGTTTGCTTCTATAACTGTTTCTTATTTTTGCTAATTAAAAATATTGGTGTGAATATGTTCTTAAGAGCTCATCCAAGGCCAAAAGGGAACCAATTCTTTTGAGTCTTAAACACCATTGTTTTGTGGTACATACATATCAAATCCAAGATCATAATCATTTTCAGTAGATCTTTTAAACAGTGGTATATTAGATAGTTCCATGAAACAACATAACCTTTCATTCTTAGATACAATGAGTCAATTGAGTAAGAGGTTTGATTTTAGTGATCCTAACAAGTTTTTTTAATAAGGCACAGCTCCATTCTTATCTTTTGGTTTGACTAGCATACAATGGCTTCTTGTAATACTGTTATGTTAATATCTGTGTGCCTATTACAACTTTAATTTATTCTTGATAGCTTGAAGTGAGACTAAATTCTCATATAAGAACATGAACATATTTTAAAGATGTTATCTTTTACAGTATGTCCTTTACAGTCTACTGAGAAGATTAGCTGTAGTCATCTAAAATATTATATGTTCTTGAAATATAATATGCAGTTGAATTATAAAAATAGTATGCTAAGCAATCAACTTGTACATAGAATCTTTAACCTTTAAACATTTTGTTCTTATTTAGCCTTAAAGTAATGTTAAGAAAGACTTCAGAATTGATAAACAAATTGAAATGCTTTCTATATCTATGGATTTTTTGTCAAAGTTTGTTGTTAATTGTATCAAGATCTGTTTTAGTATATTAAATATGCCTAGTTTTGTCTTAAAATGTTTGAGCCCACAATTTTCTTTGCCTCCTACCTTCTAAGTAACCTTAGCAACCTAATGAAGTTGCCTTTGATCAAATTTAATTTGGATTTTTCCCCTACTAATGCTGTCATGTTTCAGTTAAATAGAATTTAATTAAAATAAATATGCATAGGATTCAATTGAGTTTAATTAACTGATTTGACTCTGTAAAATTTGGCAGAACATCTAGACATTGTAAGATATACTATACTTGATTTAAACAAAGCCTTAGTAAAAGAGATCAGCATTCAGAAGAAGGATGAAGAAGAAAGAAACCTAGTTGTAAAACCTATCTATATATTTAATTAGAATTGTGAGTGCATAAAATATATCTTTTTTTAGTTAAGCCCAAATATGTGGTCCTTTGTTTTGCTTGCTTCTTTTATTCCATTATAATTATAAAAAAAAAGTAGACTAGGCAGTTTACTTCTAAATAATACAAATTGATAAGCTATTTTCTCAAAGTTGATCCTTGACTTTACTTGACCATTGCTTCTCAATTTTTATTATAGTTATGAAAACAAAAATCTTATGTAAATTTAGATTCTATCTCACCTGGTCTGGATTCTGGATGGGGACCCAAGATACTGCATTTCCAATGTGCTCTCAGATACTCATCATATTCCTCTCTCCTTACTTCAACACTGAAAAAAGGGAGATAGAAAAAAAGTCCTTCCTGCACTCTCATGTTCTTCTCATTCATTTGTATGAGCTGAGTTTAATAAACATAGGACAGACCTCGGTTTGATCACCAGGCATCCCATATGGTCCCCCAAGCCAGGAGCGATTTCTGAGCATCACTGGGTGTAGCCCAAAAGGGCTAAAAAAAAAAAAAAAAGGAAAAGAAAAAGAAAACTAATAGTACCTCTATTCTGTAATGAACCCAAGGCATTTCTGGCAGTGGTCATTGTGTTGAGTTGTTGAATTTTAAGTGGGAAATCAAGAAGCCCTAGACCAAAGTGGTGATATGCCTTGGGAGATGCGGATAAATGGGGTTTGGAGAAAGAAAGGAGGAAGAAAGAACATTTGAGTGTAACTATTGAGCATGGCACTTTTTATTTGTTTATTTAAAGAAGGTAGGTTTCCAGGGGTATTCTATGTGATGTTTTTCTTAAAAGGGGGTGGGAAACTTAATATGTTCAAGAACCTCTCATATAGATGGATAGATTCTTAAGCTTCCCCATATACTTCTTGTTTTTTTTTTTTTAATATAGTAGGGTTTTTTTTTGTGACCAAAGAGTGAATAACAAATTTTTCACAGTAGTATTTAAGGAACATAGTGACAATGAATCAGGGTCATTCCCACCACCAGGGTTGTCCTCCTCCCTCCATCCCTTTTCCCAGCATGTGTCCCATATCTCCCCTTTGATCCCCTGAGTGCTTTTAAAGCATCTATATTGTTTCACATCAACTCCCCAAATCTCATTTCTTTTAGATATTGTATCAAGAAATTCTCTATAACTGAATGTTTTGTAGAGGTGTGATAATGAAATTATGCTTTAGCAAACATAATACACACACATGCCTTTATGTAATGTCGACCATTATAAATATTCTTAGTTTATAAAACTGTATTAAAAGCCACAAAGTTAATAGGTAATTAATGCATGCAGTGAAAATTTTGACTTAGAGAAAGAGAAACTGTTAAACAATTAGATTCTAATTTCGAAGAAGTTTCACCTAAGGTCAATGAAATTTAATATTAATAACTAGCAATTAGCACCTCTGTAGACTTAGTTCACAGTGAAATGTTTTAAGTAATATTCTTGCTTAGAAGATATTTGTTAAAAGAGTCACATGGTGCTTCCTTTTTAATAAAAAAATAAATGGAACATTGAATATAACAGTATATTATTTATTCTGGCTGCCACTTGGGAAGGTCTTCACAATGATGTATTTCTGGTGGAGCTTTGTGGTATAAAACAAAAGGGAAAAATGCAGTTTGGAATCAGATTACACACTCGATTATATAGAATGATAAATAATTGGTTGGATTTACCTTTTGGAAAGCATAAATGTGTTCTATTTTAAAGTTTATGTTTATGTATATGTGTATATATACATATATATGTATATATATGTATGTATATATATATATATATATATATATATATATATATATATATATATATATATGGTTCTGAGGATTGAATCCAGGACTTCTTATATTTAAGGCAAGTACTCTACGATTGAGTGATATTTCTAGCCCAATTTTAGAAAGCTATAGACGTGGGAAGCACTTGAGCTTCAATAAAATCTACTATGTTACCTAAACTTAATAGCCACAGTATGTAGTGCCAGTACATGTCACTACATAGCTGTGTTTGCTTATGCAAATGACTTTATTTTGGCTAAGGGAACATGGTCTTCCTCTAATTCCTCTATAGCAATTCTCTGAGGAGAGTTCTGGTAGAGAATCTCTCTATTCTACTCAGTAATATGTGGTCTTACATATATATTTTTAGATCCCTCTGAGGCTCTTTTATTTAGATCTATTTCTTGGGGCCAGAGAGATAGCACAGCGGTGTTTTCCTTGCAAGCAGCCGACCCAGGACCTAAGGTGGTTGGTTCCAATTCTGGCATCCCATATGGTCCCCCGTGCCTGCCAGGAGCTATTTCTGAGCAGATAGCCAGGAGTAATCCCTGAGCACCATCAGGTGTGCCCCACACAAAAAAAGAAGAAGAGCATATCTAATTCTTGGACTTACCTTAAGAGTTTGTCTAAAAATTAAATGTATAAAGCTCAGTTTTAATGTAAAGGAAAGCTTAATATTAATATAAATTTAAATAAAAGTTCAAGTAAGGTACATGAATTTAAGTAATATTTAATTTTTCTATATAGTATACTCAAAGGTCTCTAATGCTCCAGTCTCTGTTGTTAATCTAATAAAAAAAGACAATGGTTGCCTGTTTAAAAATTATTTACTTTATGTAAAATCATTTAAACAATCTTGCTCTTTTTACACACACACACACACACACAAACACACTCATTCTATATATATATAAAACTAATGCCAATTGTTGTCACTATTGGTTGGTATTCCTATTGGTCATCTTCTGAGATTTTTCTAAGCCATTGATAACCTTTTGTCCTATTGAGGTATTTTTTAAAAACAAATATCTTTTCTCCCTTTGATAATTATTTTGGAAAATTCTGTTCTCTTCAATATAATTTCAACTGGGTCTCATCTACCTTTAATATTTTATTTTACTTTTGCAATTCTGGGGTTATCAGTGGTGCTAGGGAAGCCAAGCAGTACTTAAAACTGAACTCCTCTGCATGCAAAGAATTTGCTACAGTCCTTTGGGCCAGATCCCAGTCTCTGTATTTGATTTTGTATGACAACCTTCAGTTTATAACAGCCATTTCCAGTTTCTAGTAGAACATTAAATCAAGAAAAGATACTTTGAAGATGATTCTCTTTAGCATCTATATTTTATAGATTAGGAAATATGGCTTATCATTGCTACCTAGTAAGAGCAAAACCAGAAAAATAGCTCTATAAATTATCTATCCAAGTTAATGGTGCATAAATATACATAAACTGAACAATCTATTATAGATTATTTTAAAATACATATTAATACATTAAAATTCTTGAGAAAGCATTTTGTCTAGTGGTGCTATAATGTGATACAAATTTTTATAATATGATATACAATGCATTAAGAGTTTTTTTTGTTAAGTCTAATGTTGTGTTGGAGATTTAATATAATGTGAAGACTCTTGCTTTAATCTGACTAATTTCAGTTCAATTCTTGGCAACACATATGGTTCCCTAAGCACTACCAGGGTCATTCTTGAGTACCAAGTCAGGAATAAGTCCTAAATACTTCTGGATATGACCCAAAAGAAGAAAACAAAACAAAAACATTAAAAATCCCACATGATCAAAGCCATAGAGTACATGATTTTTCTGTGTAATTGAATTGAATTTGATTCAATTGAATTCAATTCCCAACATTGAATCTAATCCCCAACATTGCAGCGAGACCCCCTTTTCTGCCATTGACAAGGTCCCCAACACCGTTGGGTACTGTGAACACTAACGACAAACAGAATTGAGCATTGCCCTGGAAAGGCCCTGCAGCTTCTAAGCAGTCCTGTAGCCCCAATAAAAAAAAAAACATGTTTTTAAAAGATTCAATGTTTTGGCCTGTTGCCCTACTAATTAAGTTAACTGTGTCCTCTTTTGAATATGCCCTCAAATAATTGGAAAAGCCTATCTTGTTAATCCTTGTCAAACAGAACAGTGCATTAGAAGTGCTTTCTGCTTTTAGGAGGGTAGGACACATATTTTTTGTTCAAGTACTTATGCCAGAGACTGAATGTGTACTTTGCCAAAATTACTAACTTAAGCCACAGAACCTCTGGAGTAATTCTAATCTGTGTGTGTGTGTGTGTGTGTGTGTGTGTGTGTGTGTGTGTGTGTGTGTGTGTGTGTGTGTGTCTTTTTCTCTCTATTCATTCTTTATGGAGCAGGGAGGAAAAATTAGCAAGAGCCCTAATGAGAACAGAACTCTTTCCAAGGCTCTCTGTGACCAGGCCTGTCTCTCAGCTGCCCTGTTAGAATCCTGCTTTCTGTTTTTCTGGACACTGAGTCTCAATTGACCCAACTGCAATTTGTGCTTAACCCCTCCAATTCTCACTGACCCTTTGATGCTTTTCAGTATATCTCCTAAAAGCAGCATGACAAGACGAGAAAGTAAGCAAGAATTTCCCTTGAAAAGAGGGCTGCAGAATCCAGGTGGGATATCCTGTTGAGGCCAGACATTACCAGGCCGTGACTACACAGCCTATACAAACTTGCTTACTAGTGCCTGTAAAGACATTTCCTGTCATTTTCAACCTTTGAGTAACAATGTTTTACCATTGTCACAAAATCAATTTGGCACTTTCTTTAAAACTGAAGTTTTCCTTCTAGTTTATCATGGACAAAATTAGATCACCAGGTTTGCAGTCTAGAGGTTCGTTTTTTTTTGTTTTTGTTTTTGCTTTTATCCTTTGGCTTTATTTGTTTAGTTCATGCTAATTAGGCCCCAAGTTCAATGTATCTATTCTTTGCTCAACAAAGACCTTTAACAAAGGTTGTGGTAGGAAATATAATTAATAATAGTACAGAAGTTGAAGCATTGGTCTTGTATGTAGCATAAGATCCCCCTAACACCAAAAGGAATGATCCTGCTGTCAGAGCCCAGTAAACTCAGAGTCTAAGAGGGTGTGGCTGCTTTCTGCTCCATTCATCTTGGTGGCCCACCCAAGTGGGTCTGAACTATTGAAGTCATTGGAGTAAATGCCCTTTGCCAGTAAGTCAGGCTAGACTAGGCACAGTCATTCTAGGTCTGTTTCCTTGCTGCAAAGAAAATAATTTCTGAAAAAGTCAAAAAAGTAAAGCAAGGTAAGTTTTACTGAATGAAACTTAGAAAGATGAGGGATGTTAGAACAAGAAGAAATAAATATGTCTTTTAGAGGGAACACAAGGGCTTCTTCTCCAGAGTAGAAAAGCCTCAAGCAAATAGATGGAAACAAGCCAGATATATGCTCAAGAGAGAGCCCAGGATTGAAGAGCAAACTGCTGACTAAATTATATGAAAGTATTCTGGAAAAACTTTTTTTTTTTAATTTTTGGGCCACACCCAATGATGCTCAAGGGTTACTCGTGGCTCTGTGATCAGAAATTGCTCCTGTCTTGGGGACCATATGGGACACTGGGGGATTGAACTGTGGTCCTTCCTAGGTCAGCGCGTGCAAGGCAAATGCCCTACATCTTGCGCCACCACTTTGGCCCCTAGAAAAACTTTTATATAATTTATCTTAATTTTTTTTCTTCTGGGGTTCTCTGCATAATAGAAATTAATCTGCATCTTCACAGGGATAACATTATACTTTTCATAACCTCATCCCTGCATGTTAGTGTTTTTTTTCCCATAATCTTATAGAATTATCTGTAGCTTCTCCTTTTCTGAGGGTCCACCTCTCTTTGGTTGGGGCTTTGTATTTCTGTATCTGGGAGGTGTCTGTGTTTCTCCTTTCCAAAGAGCTCAGAATTTGCATGTCAAAACCACATGGTCTTCATACCTTTGGGGTATGCCTTCAGGGCTAAACTATCTTCAGGGTTTCCCAAACTGTCTACATGCAAAAAGGCAAAATAACAATAATAACAACAACAATAACAATACTAATGTAATAATACAATTAATGTAGTTAATGTTAATGTAGTGGGCAGGATTGAGGGGGAACTGCCCTGGGTGCTTTATGCAAAGGTGGAAATGAGGAAGAAAACTTTTCTCTGCTTCCCCCACATAATACATTAGGGGAAATTGAGTCTATTCAGAACTCCACCCCCAAACCCCAGCCCCACTCCCAGATGCTGGTGGGTACTCCTGGGAAGCCCATGAGTTCTGTTTGGCACAGAAATGGTTTCCCACCTCTCAAATTCTCTGACTACTGTGCAGTGTGCCATGCTTATTTATTGCTGTGCTCTGGAGTCACACCTGGTGAACTTGAGGGGCCATATGGCATACCTGTGATGAAACCAGGTCGTACGCATGTTACAGAAGCCCCTATCCTTTGTACTATCGCTCCAATTTTCTGGAAAAAAAAATGTCTTTTTGAAAGAAATTTTTTTGGAGAAATGTAATGAGAGAGAAGAGAGAAAGCGAGAGCGAGCGAGCGAGAGAGAGACAGACAGGCAGGCAGGCAGACAGAAACACAGACAGAGAAACAGAGACAGATAGGCAGGAGAGAAAAAGAGAGACAGAGTACATTGGCATTTTTTTTAAGGTGAAACCTTTTGGGAGAAAGTTTATATAAACCTTTAAAAGAAAATTTTTGGGAGAAAGTTTATATAAAATTTCTACAAATGTCTCAATGTTCTCAGCATACATAGAAGTTAATCTAGGAAAGCCTTACACTCTTTATGATTTATTTTTATCAGGCCCTTTATATTTTCCTTTATTGTCTCCTTTAATGAGAAGGGCCACTCTTCTCTGGTGGTAGCTCAGTTTTTGTAACTGAGTGGTACCTGAACGTCTCCATCTCCAAAAAGCTCAGGATTTTCAAAGGATCCTTATGACTTTGGTCTATTTCAGGCTAGGCAATTTTTTGTGGAGTTTTATTATTTTCCAACACTCATTACCATTACCATCCTCTCTATTGAACTATCTGCAGCAAAACCAATCAGGATGTTGGATCACTCAAACGATTGCAAAAGTTCTAGAAGTTGTCACCACCTCAGGAGTGAAGGAAATAAAGAGTAGTGTAAGAGCAACCCTTAAGAACTAGAATTAGGAAAATGTATGGAAAGCAGCTCTCCGTGCAAAGGAGTTATCCTAGAAGAGTAATCTGTTTATCAGAATCACCAGGATTAATTGAAGCACACTAATACCTGCATGCCACTCTTTATGATCCTGATTTGATTCTGCTTTGCAGGACCTTTAAAGATGCACCTTGAAATTGTAATGTACATCCACATTAGGGAAAGACATTCATGGAAAGAAACAACGGCTGACTGAAACACAGTTCCATAAGGAGGCATGGCAAAAGGAGAGAGTTTTCACGTTCTCTCTCCTCCAGTTCTCAACCTTCTCTGACACCATGTGGATGTTTCCCAGTAAAGGTGGTAGATTAATATAATCTGCCTGGGCTAGTCTCCTTTATCACATGGAGTACAAAGGCCGGGAAATGGCATTTAAAGGCTTACAGCACAACGCAGAAGACATTCTCTGACTCTTTCACTGACAGAAACTTGAAATTTTGACAGACTTACACTTTCCTTGTTAAGAAGGGAATTCACTTTTGGTTTTTTGGCACTGAGCAGAGTTTTTTGCAGGGGGCAAAGAATCTACCTTCAAAAAGTCTAACCTGATCTGGCATCTCATCAGAAAGTTTCTTTAGAATGTGCCTTTTCTGTTGGAAAGTAGAAGAACTTCTAGGGATGGTCTAGGCCTAGGGGGATAGATAGATAGATAGATAGATAGATAGATAGATAGATAGATAGATAGTTAGTTACACTAGCATTACCCCAAATGCTGGTTAGAGCTATGGAATTTGTTTATAAAATTTATTTATAAAAATTTATAAAAATTGGGGCTGGAGAAATAGCATGGAGGTAGGGTGTTTGCCTTGTATGCAGAAAGACGGTGGTTTGAATCCCAGCATCCCATATGGTCCCCCAGCCTGCCCCGAGCGATTTCTGAGTATAGAGCCAGGAGTAACCCCTGAGCGCTGCTGGGTGTGAACAAAAAACAACAACACAAATTTATAAAAAATTTTTTCTTTTTCACCAAAAAGTTTTATTTTGAAGATTTTAACATTTTTACTGATTGTAAACATAAGAAATTATATCATCTGAAATCAGACTAATTTTTGTTAAACTTTATGATTTCAAGAATTTATAGATAGCTAAAATTATGTGAAAAATGTCTTTTCTCTATAAAGAAATAATGAGTCTTGAATCTAGGGACCTATAATTTTGGAATAAAAAGACCAACATTGAAGAATATATAGCTAATGAACATGTCAACTGAGTGAATTTAAGTGAGAAAGGAAGCAAATGAAACAAGAGAAAAAAACTTTGAAAAATAACTCTGGAAAAAAAAAGAAATTTGAAAATCACTTTCCTTTACTAATGACTAGTTGGACAGAAAATTTCAGTAACTAAAAGCCAGTTTTGAAAAGGTTCTAGATCTGCTACAAGTGCCAATTTAGATGTAAATGCTAAACCATAGTCTTTTCAGTTGTGCAGGAGTTGACATCCTTTTGGTTAATCTTGCATTTACAGGTGATCATAGAGATATATAATCTGAGAGATGATTTTAAAGAATACTTCAAGATAAATCTTAGTACAAATGATGGTACTAGGAATAGGATTAGAGGCTAGGCTAGGGAGTGGGGCCACACCTAGCAGTTCTTGAGAGTTAAGTAATTTGATGCTAGGAATCTTTTTTCTCAGTACTCAGAAAATCACCTGGTACTGGGAATTGAACCCTTGACTCCAATATCAAAATTCATGCTCTCTAGTCCTTGATGCTATCTTCCTGGCTTTGGACGGTTTTGTTCTCATTCTCTCACTAGACTCTGCATCTAGAGAGTTCCCTGCTGATTGCATTTTCCAGACTCGCATATTTGACTGTTGCCTGGATTTGATTGATAGAAGTTTTTAGGAGATTAGTGGACAGGAGGGAGAAAGGAATTTCTTTCTTCCCTCCTCTGTTTCACTGTATTATCACCTGCCAGAAAAGTCTCCTAAATTTACAACTTCCATCCTGTAATCCTGGTATCTGAACTCTAGTCCTACTACCTTCATTTTATGTTCTTTGATCCTTATCTTTTCTTTTTCTTTTCCTTTTATTTTTTTTCCTTTGGTAATTCCTAGGCTGCCTTGTTATTTCTAATTTGTTATTTCAACTTTACAATCAGTATGAATCCAATTCCCTGGATTAAATATCTTTCACTTAAATAACTCAATTGTTTGTGTATTCCTGGTTAGACTATGATAGATAAAGTCTCCATGTAAATACCCATGCTTGCTGAATTAGTCATTCTAGCAGAATAATAATAAAAACGAACTTCATATATTACCTGACTTTTTAGAACTTGGTTCCGAAGAACAATGATGTTGAATACAGCAATAATATCTTTTAAATATTGTGCTTTATTATTTATTATTTTAGAACTTTAGTAGTAGTATTTATTTATTATTTTAAAATTAATAGTAAAATATAGTATTTATTATTTAAGAACTTTAGTAGTACTACTTACTACTGGATGACAATAGCAATTGCAACGTTGGAAACTTATGTGCCAACTTTAGCCATGCTGAGAAAGATTGAGTGCCATTTGCTTCCAGATCAATTTTATTTCATGTCTTTCCATGTTCATTTGAAATAAAGCTTATTTTGTAAGTTCTATTTAAATATTATCTTTCAAAGAGAGTGCAAACCCATATCCTATGTACATTTGTATGTATGGCATTGCCTTAAGAAAAGCAAAAGCAAACAAAAATCTGGAAAATACTTAAGTGATTTGTAGTAGGTCTTTAAAAATAATGTACTCACAACTTTAATTTTCTAAAGCTCTGGAAAACAGCCATCATTTCTTTATTTAAAGGCCAACACTTTAAAGACTATCTGAAGAGGTCAATCAAGTTCCAAAAATAGCTCTTTAATGTCTTGTTCTTCTTTGCTGTAGCTTGATTTTATCTTATTGTAGAATTCCTGGAGAATAATAGACACAATAACTACATTTGAATAAATGAATGTATGAATGAGGAATGTTTCCAAGTATTTCCCTATCATAGTAAAACATAATCATGATTTTTGAATTAACTCATAATTAAGCAGGCAAAACTTAAGCTACCTATCTCGAAGGTGAATTTAGCTGGATGGCTCTTGCTTTGAAATAACAAGTAACCAATTGCATGGTATAGGAACTCGCAGAGAAAAAGTATTGACAGTGAAGATTAATGAACCACCTTTACTTAATTGATAGCATCCAAAGTTCATTCCCTTTAGCCTTTTGTCTGTCAGCTGGCAGAGAATCCAGCAGGTAGTCACACTCCATTGCCTGCTGAAATTAAAAACACACACACACACACAAATAAAACCATGGTAATTTGATCTTCTCAATGTTATAGATTATTATTTTTTTTAAATTGCAATAGAAACAACAAAATGATTTCTGGGTTAGTAGGTCTTCTTGGTGATTCATAATTTAGTAGATGACAGGTTCAAATTTAATAAATTGACCCATGTGTAAAATCATCCAGAATAACAACAATCCATCTATAATGTTGCATATGCATTCTTTGAGAACAATATAGTCCCCACAGTTATATTTGGCTATTTGTTTTTGTCTTTTTAAAGATTGTGGGTCAAAGTGGTCTTTTCACAATTTGTTATTAACACTTGTATGAATAACAATTCTAGCATCTGAATGTGGGTGGAAAGGCACGTCTGAATGTTTATTCAAGGATTGAGCAATTTTTCACATTGAATGTATGTTGGGTAAATATGAATATGCTTTAGTTAAGGCATTAATATATAGCCCTATCTAGAAAATAACTGAGAATTTGCAAAATCAAAGGAGTTTGGTTTTAAAGAAAAAAATACCATCTCTTAAACTATGTTATTTTTATATAAGCATAATTTTCCCTTTCCCATACTTTAAGAGCTCTGTAACATTGAAACTGTCAATGTATGTAATTGAGAGCAATATTACTTTTGCTATATGTCCATTCTATAAGAGCCATTTTTTTTATTACACAAATTGTGCAATAATATTGTGCAAACATATTGTGCAGGTGGCTAGTTCAATTGAATTTTTCCTAAATCATCTGAAAAGTGAGGTATGCCTATAGAATAAACTGAATAGTAATCAATATTCTTAGCCACAGAAAAGTTTCTATAATATTCCTATGTCCTTTTAAATCTTTATTTATTTATTTATCTATTTATTTTTGTTTTGGGGCCACACCCATTTGATGCTCAGGGGTTACTCCTGGCTAAGCGCTCAGAAATTGCCCCTGGCTTGGGGAAACCATATAGGACGCCAGGGTATCAAACCGCGGTCTTTCCTTGGCTAGGACTTGCAAGGCAGACACCTTACCTCTAGCGCCACCTCACCGGCCCCAAATCTTTATTTTTATCATACTTTCCTTTAATCATACTTGCTTTTTATTCCTTCCTTGCTTCCTTCTTCCATTCTTCCCTTTCTCTTTTCCTCCCTTCATCTCTTTCTTTCTTCTCCCTTCTTTCCTTCCTTCCTTCCTTCCTCGCTTCCTTCCTCGCTTCCTTCCTCGCTTCCTTCCTCGCTTCCTTCCTTCCTTCCTTCCTTCCTTCCTTCCTTCCTTCCTTCCTTCCTTCCTTCCTTCCTTCCTTCCTTCCTTCCTTCCTTCCTTCCTTCCTTCCTCCCTCCCTCCCTCCCTCCCTCTCTCTCTCTCTCTCTCTCTCTCTTTCTTTCTTTCACAACTCTTAAATATATATATATATATATATATTAATAATGTGTTTCTAATTAACTAACAATATATGTATATAGTATAGTTAATGAATATGACCCTTGGGCCAGTATAAAGAAAAATAGTCTTCCGAGAGAGTATTAATTTGATCTGCCTTTTAGAATGTTCAGATTTCTTCACTCTTGTTGATATTGACTAATTTTTGGGATTCAGACATAACATGCACAGATATGGATTTGACATTTGAGAAGGACTTATTTTTCCAATTAAATTATGGATGAGTAAAACAATGACTCAGAAGTATGAGGGTGCTTTTATAATGAATGCTGTAATAATGTTGCCGAGAAAAGATGAAAAATAAAGCTTCTTTGTTAATCCTTTCATGGAGAAATGACTCAGCACTGTGAAAGAACATGATGAGGTTACATTTTTCTTTCATCACAAGTTCTTGGGTTAATAGTGGCATATACAATGTACAGTTCATTCAATAGACACTTGATCATTGTGACTTTAAATTTTCACTTTTTCAAAAAGATAGTGCTTAAGGGAACAAAGAAGTATAGTGCTTGTCTTGAAATCTGATGAATAAAAAGCCATGAAAACAATTTAAAAAAATCTTAGTTTTACAAATAATCATTTCAGAGTAATCATAAAAACAGAGTTTCAAATTTTTTTTAGTGATTTAAAAAATATTCTTTGTAGAAATTATACTTGTTAAAAAACCACACTCTGTCATCCCTATTCCCATTCTCTTCCCATTCTCAGTCTCTCTCTCTTTCTCTCTCATTTGAATGCCCATGTGTGTAAACTATGCTAACAATAAACTGAACATTCATAAAGGCACTCAGATTATCAGAGACCCTTGCTTTCTTTCTGAACTCATAAGGGCAAGTATTGTGATTTTCTTTATGATGAGAAATACACAAAAACTGGAACACCTGATCAATTTATTTTCAACATTGTAAGAAAATTCAAGAATAAGAAAGAAACCTGAGCTGGAGAAAGTACAGAGGTTTGAGATGCTTACCTTTAGCACCACAAACCCTGGTTTGAAACCCGGTATATCTATTGTCCAGTTACCAGCACCACCATGAATGATCACTGGACTAAAATAAATCCCCATCAAATGAAAAAGAAATATTATCACAAAGAAATATTATCATAAGAAATGCTGTGTGCTTAACTCAAAACCAACTTAGAGGTGAAGAAATTTGGGAGTCAGATCCTTGGTGCCCATATTCTGCCATATTGTTTTTTGTCTTCTGCTGCTAACTTTTGTGAAACTTGTTAAAAATCGGCTATTATCCTCAACTAACATGGGCAAAGGAGTGCAGCAAAGCTAAAACAAGATTAAAATGATAATTGGACAGTGATTTGAATATAAAATCAATGGCTATTTGAGGGGGAAAAGTGTCAATATAACCCTGGGGGATTGAAGAGATGAGCTGTATCTAATTGCACTTGACATAACTAAAACACATAGAGCTCTGTGAAGAGTATAAGGGCAGATCTTTCAAATCCTCTGCTTAGTACTATTAAAGACTCAGAATAGTTCATTCATTTTGCTAATCTACAACTATGTGGTAAAGTATTCTTCTGCCACATTTAGTCTCCCTCAAAAGGTCAATAAAGGAAAGTCAATGTTGCACTTTTTTAGAGATTTTTAAAAGACAAAAAGGAATCATCCAACTGATTCCTTGGAAATCCCATGCATTAGTTTGTGGTCTAAACCTGATTTAAATAAATAAACAAAATTCTTATCATAATGTAGGTTTGCTAGGCCCAAGTCCTGGAACTGTCTCCCAGTGTGGCCAGTGCAACCACGATACCTTTTACCTTGCCTTAGTGATCCTTTATATATAGAAAAATATGTGATGCTCAGGCCTTGGTCATCGGCTTATGTAATGCCTGTATGAAGTTCTTCAAGTAAATACTTCAGTTAGTGGCTAGACAGCCTGACATGGTCAAGAAAGAAGTTCAGAACATAAAGCTTCTAATCACTTTTTATTTTGAGTAAAAGGATTCTGTAATGGAAAGGAAATATAAGCCCTTTTCTATTGCTGCTCCATATAATTTCTTCACACCTGGAATGGTTGGTTTACCCAGAGGTATTTAAGGAAGTCAAATTGGGTGCCTTTATAAATTGTCTTCTCATGATCTTGGTCATCTTGCATATCAAGCACTCTGATTGTAAGCTCTAAACTCTAAGAATTACCAATTCTATTTTCTTAAAGCTCAAAACTTCAGCCTGGATAAATCTTGTTTCCAGGTGTTTTTTTTTTTAAAGTGAAAGCTAGTGAATTTTCTCACTGAAAAGACTATGAACTGTACCCCAGTTTTCTTATTTTTTTTCCTTTATGTCTTGGGGTCACACACTGGTTGTAGTCAGGCTTACTCTTGGTTCTGTACTCTGGGATCACTCTTGGAGATGCTCAAGGGACCACATGTGCGGTCAGTGGTCAAATCCAGGTCAGCTACATTTAAGGCAAGTGCTCACTCTAGTTTCTTCATATGATAACATGAGACCTTGTGTGCTGATTTTACTGGGAACTGAATGAGCTAATCCACAACTTTTCTGGCCAGCAGGTTACATACTATATCTTAAGTAAATGTCAATGTTATGTGAATGAACGAAGGAAGTAGAAGCCTGCCTAGAGTACAGGCAAGGGTGGGGTGGGGAGGAGGGAGATCTGGGACATTGGTGATGGGAATGTTGCATGGGTGAAGGGGGTGTTCTTTACATGACTGAAACCCAACTACAATCATATTTGTAATCAAGCTGTTTAAATAAAGATATATATGTATGTGTGTATATATATAAAGAAAATGTCAATGTTGTAGGCAATGAGAGGGCAATCATAAATTTACTCAATTTCCATCCTAATAGCCCTTATATGTGCCTCAAACTGGTCCATATTGTGGAATGACATTATTAAATGACAGGTTTGCATATTTAGTTTGAGGGCTGTGAACTATTTCTCAAGAATTTTAGCTGAGATGAAACTTCCCCTCCATTTTCAGATGTTTGTGAATTTAGTCAATAGATAAAAGTTAGGCAGGGGGGTGGGAAAAAGGGTAAAGGAGCTCCAGGCTCTCTTATCCATCTCAAGTTTCCAATGTGTATGTAGTTCACTGTCCTGTCTCCTATATTATAAGGAGTAGACTTATGTTAAGAAAGTACATATATAATGTATACTTAATTTATACTTACTTATATATGTACTTACTTAACATAAATCAACTCCTGCCTAACTTTTTAAGTCCCTGAATTTATTATTTCTTTGTTTGGGATGAGTGTTTGGGTTTTGAGCAGCACCCTTTGGTGCTCAGAGGAACTCTCGTTGGTGTTCAAGGGATCATACATGGTACTGGGAATTAGAACTAGAGTTGGGACCACATATAAAACAAATGGCTTACATCCTATGTTATCTCTTTAGCCCTGGTATTTTATATACATGCAAGGCAATGCATATATCTGCAAGGCAAACACCCTACTGCTATTCTACCACTCCGGCCCCTTTTCTTATAATTCTAAGTGGAAGGTATGTTCAAGTTTTGCCAATCTTGTTTCTTTCTGTCTCCAAAACTTAGAGATCACACCATAATGTCAAGACTTGCTTCTGGTTTATGACTCAGTTTCCTGTGTCACTTGCCTTAAGCAAGTCATTAAAATATAACTATCAGTCTGTGAATAGTTGATGAATGAACGAATGTTACATTCATAAATATTTGAGACCCTATACTCCTTTGAAACTCTCTCACATTTTATATTTACAATATTCAGAATGTTTACTTGTTATTTCCTTTTCATATATATATATATATGTATATATATATAATTTTCTTACAAGAATGAGATCATTTCCAAAAGGCAAAATGATTTATACCAGCAAATGATTTATTTATTCTTCTCCAGAATAACAGAATAATCACTGAATGGCATATATGCCACCCAAATAGTCCTCTACTTAGAGTGGTAATATGAGATGTTAAGAGATGTAAGTTTGGTTCCCTTTCCTAATCTATTTCAGTCCCATACAGCAAATAAGTTGAATTGCATCATTTCCAATTTCTCAAGTAAAAGCATTTAGATTTTTCTATGAAGATATAATTCTACTTGGAGTTCTATTCAGGATAGAATCAATGTTTACCTTATAGTCAACAGAGGCCTTATATAATTGATTATGTTAGATACAACATAAAATACTCTCTTAAATAGAAGATTAATATGATGAAAATGTCTGTATTTTTGTGAGTTCATTTGCCTTACAAAACAGTGACCACAGCATATTCTGAGTCATAGCTAATAATAGCAATACTATTTCTTTTTCCTTTGAACCACTTACCTATTCATTAACCTACTAGGGTTTAAATACCACAAAAGACATTTTATACTCTTTTTATGACTTGTGGTAGAAAAAAGTGTGCAACAAACCATTTCCTGAAAAAGACTGTAATTACACTTAAACCATTTTAATAATAAATGGTTGAAATGAGCAAGCCTAAGGAAATAAGTTCAAGAAAAAACTTAAAACATACCTAAACTTTTTATGTTCCATTGCATGTACATCTGTTTATGCTTAAAAGTTTTATGTGTGTACACACATATATAAAATTTGAAAAACTACATCTATAATGAATGTATGTTTTATTCCATTTTAATTATGAATACAATTAAGATGATAGCAAATTAATTATGAATTCTAGAACTTTAGTCTGTTTCTTACCAAATTGGTCTAAGTATGTGCTAAGTACATCAAACATATACCAGTTTTTAAAAGTCTCTGAATTTTGAATGTGTTTTCTCCCGGGGCTTTCTTTTTCTCCAGTAAAATTACTTTAATCTCATTCTTTCTAGCTCTAAAAATGTGTGCTTCAAATAAACTGTTGATCACCAACTAGAAACAAGTATTTCAAATAACAATAACAAGAGAGACATTTGTTTTCCTTTCCCATCTGGATACTTCTTTCTCATATATGTGCTGGCCTCTGACATGAAACTGGATATTGATCTGAGCCTTATTGATCTCTAACTTAATATAGGGATGTTTTCTACCAATCAGGAACTTCCAGGGGCACTCAATTAATCTTCTTTTGCTCACTTTTACAAAATGAAGAGACTTTCTTAACTAGAGCAGCTATTAAAAGTTTCCCTCCAATATGCCTTGACCAAGCTGAACTTTTAAATTTGATGATTTTTTTCAAGCAAGATTTAGTTTTATTATATTAATATGGGATAGGATTTTCTCCAGTGACTCAGGCAAATTGAAAGTGTGATATTAAGTTATTTAAAATATTTTATTTCCTCCCCCTGTTAATTTGTATAGCAAGTTACCCCTTCCTAGATTATCCCAAAATATTGTATGCCCCAAATTAAAGGGTCCTCTACTTTCCTATGACGTCCTAAGTATACAGAAATGGGGCAAAACATTACTTAACCCTGTATAATTGAATAATGAAAAAACTTATGATAATTTTTTCTATTATCTATGGCTTCATAATAAAATGCCCTAAAATTGATTTTTTGTCTTAAAACAATAGAATTACTTATTTGTATCTTAATTCAAAAATTATGTGGGTTTTGGCAGGAAAACTTTTTCTGCTCCTTAAAGTGTAGACTGGTGTGCTTTAACTGGATGGAAGGATACATTTATAAATAAATGCATTGGCCTATAATGCTTAGGCTAGATTCTGTTTCCTTAGGTTCAACTCCTATAGCAGGAAGTAGCCATTCTCTTCCAGTCTAGGACATCTTCATTACTTCCATATTTGTTTAATCAAAAAAAGACATAAATTCTACACACATTTAAAGAAAAGTTCATAGAATCCTATTTATTATTTGGTTGTAAATAAAATAACTTGGCCATATTTATACTGTTCAACTCTTTAAGGAGCACCGGTGCCCAAATAAAAACATTAGGTGTTGGCATTGCCTATGTATTTCCTTGTTCTGGTTTTACCATGACTCACCATAGGGGGGAAAAACTACTTAATGCATTAGTTTAATCATAGTTGCTTCTATTATATATGGTTTGATTACCAAATCCTCTATTTTAGATTCTCGCCACTTCTTTTAAATTTTTTTCAGGGATGCTACTTGGGAAGGGCCATACCTGCTGTGCTCAGAACTTATTCCTTGGTCTGCACTCAGAAATCATTCCTGGTGAGCTCCAGGGATTGTATTGGATTCTGGAAATAGAATCTGAATAGGCTGCATGCAAGTCAAGCACCCAATTCCCTGTACTTTTACTCTGACTTCACCACTTCTTTTGAGAGCTATTTCATATATGTACAATAACAGTATTCTTCATCTTTTTTCCTAATTGGTGTTTCTGCCTCCAGCCTTACTACTATCAGATGATTCTGATAGTAGTATACTATCAGGTGATTCTGATGTTAAACACAAACAATAATCACTCTTCTGATTAAAATTCCATAAGGTCTCACATTGCTGTCAGAGCAAAGTGCAAACTGTCCCAGTGATCATTATTATACCTGATGAAAACCCCCACACTCCACCCCAGTTTCTTTCTAGTCGTACCTCTTGATTACTTGCTAATCTTTTGTTAATCAGGATTCAGCTGTGACAAAGTTGATTTTCTAGGGCTGTTTTTGCCCTTCCTAATTAATTTATGAAGCTTTGCAAAGCTTGGTTATCATATTTGAATTGTTCTTCTCTGATAATTTTGCTTCTTAGTATACCCCATTCTCTTTGGGAAGATAACTTGAATTCATTCTTCTGGTGTAAGTGTAATTATAAGTCCTCATTTTCTTTGCAAAGTATTTCATAAAACTTAATTTTCCCCATTTACAGTGTAATGGTTTGGTTCCTATAATGAACTATGCTCATTTTTAGTTGCCAAAAAAAAAAATCCAATGAGCATGCCAACTAAGAAATTGTTGTGTAATCATAAAACATTTATTGGAGAGTAAGGGTCATGAGTCCAGTGTGCAAAGAAGAAGTAGCCCTGATTGAGGAGCTAGAGTACTTTTAGACTATTAAACACGAATATATTCTAAGTTTTAGGGTTATTTTTTCAAACCTTTATCTTAGTTGGCAAGAATTTTTAGATGGGAAATTATAGCATTTTTTTTTATAATTAGTCCTCTTTCTTAACTAATCATTTGATAAGGACAGAACAAGCGGTTGCATTTGTTTTATAGCCATTGATAAGAACTCAGTGGATGAGTTTCTCTTTCGGGTAGTTTTTCCACCCTTAAATAAAGTTACCGAACTGGACTGCTTAACTTTTACTTACATTTCTCAGCAAGGTAGCACAGAAACAAGGTAGAAACTTATTAGAGCCAAGTGCCAGAGAGGTGCCCAGGCTTTCATGATCTGCTGAGGTCTTGCAGGAAAGACTGACAAGACACTTCAAGCCTTTTTTTATAGAAAAGCCCAGGAGCCTATGACAAATCCCTAGGCCCTTGAGGGGAGGGAGGGAAAGAAGGAGGGAGGGGAGAGAGAGAAAGGGAGGGAGAGAGAGAAAGAGAGAGAGGAGAGAGAGAGAAGAGAGAGGAGAGGAAGAGAGGAGAGGGAGAGAAGAGAGAGAGGAGAGAGAGAGGAGAGAGGAGAGAGAGAGAGAGAGGAGAGAGAGAGAGAGAGAGAGAGAGAGAGAGAGAGAGAGAGAGAGAGAGAGAGAGAGAGAGAGAGAGAGAGAGAGAGAGAGAGAAAGAGAGAATTGAAAATTGAGTTTGAGACCAGGGTAAGGTCAGGTTAAGGGCCAGATAAAGGAACAGGTAAATGAAATACAGAATAAGCAGTCCAAAATTCAAAAAGATGCAGCAGAAGGTCTGGCAAAATCAGGTAGAAAAGTCATGGCCAGGAGTAGAAACAGTTCAGTCAAATTGCTGCTCCAACTGCCTCTTCAAAATGCCATACACTCTCTATACAGTCTCTCCACTCCAGTCTCACTGGAGAAGGGAGACTATTATAGCCCCACTCAGCCAATAATAGTTGGTTAAGGACTTTCTTAAAGCAGCTGACCTGTTTTATGGCTGGTGCTGCATTGCTGCTGGGGTAACAGTAATGTAGGACAAGAGAGTCTGACTCCAAATAGGTTCCCCAAACAAAAAAGAAAAAATAAATTAAATAAAGTAAAATTAGCAACCAAACTTTAATTTCAAACTAATACTTCTAGTGGAAAAATGAGTTTTTTATATAGTAGTAGTAAGTGTTAAGCAGAAAACTATAAAGCAGGATGGGTACATATAAAATGTTGAAGTGTAGGGGTTAAGATTGATTCAGTGGGGGAATACAGGTCTAGCATATTCAGGGTCCTAATATGTATAGTCCTTGGGACATTACGGTGCTGATTACCCCCAAGCATCACCATTTTCAAAAACTCTGATGGGGGCATGGTCTTTTGTGCCTAAGGAATGGTAAGTAAAAGAATGAAGTGATTGGGGGTGGACTTGAGGAAGTACAGAAGACAGGGGTATATATTTAGAGAAATATACATAAACATAATATATACACACAGAGCCTTGTAGGTTATGGGAAAGACTTAGATATTCATGTATGTATGAGGTAGAAAAATGTAGTGAATTATGGAATAGAACAATATGCTCTACTTTATATTGTGGGTTGTATTTTTTTGAGTGGTGGTATTGGACAGGGATCAGGGTTAGGCTATACCTGGTGGTACTCAGAGATTATTCTTGGTTCTATCTGGAGATCACTCCTGACAGTATTCAGGACAAATATATGGGATGTTTAAGATTGAACTGGGGTTAGCTGCATTTTGAAAGGAAAGTACTTTAACCTTTGCACTATCTCTATAGTCCTCTGTTTTATGTTTTCAAGTAATGATTCCTGCAGCACAAACCTTAGAAAGAAGAGTCTTCATATTAGCACATATTTTCATCATAAAACTTTTCTTCTGCACCAAAATTATTTCTTTTGTTTTGTTTTTTTGGTTTCTCGGGCCACACCCATTTGATGCTCAGGGGTTACTCCTGGCTAAGCACTCAGAAATTGCCCCTGGCTTGGCAGGACCATATGGGATGCCTAGGGATTGAACCTTGGTCCTTCCTTGGCTAGCGCTTGCAAGGAAGACACCTTACCTCTAGTGCCACCTCACCGGCCCCACCAAAATTATTTCTATTACTCATTACAGTGTAGATTTGGGAAAGAGAAGTAATCAATCCATTATAGCCTCACCAGTGCAGTGTTTTGGAATCATAGGTTCTTATGAAATAGGTTTTTTTTGTTTTGTTTTGTTTGGGGTTTTGGTTTTAGGGTCACACCCGGCAGCACTCAGGCGTTATTTCTGGCTCTATGATCAGAAATCGCTCCTGGCAGACTCATGGGACCATACGGGTTGCCGGGATTTGAACTACAGTCCTTCTGCAAGGCAAACACCCTACCTCCATGCTATATTTTTGGCCCCAAAATAGGTTTATCTTTTGTAAGAAAATAAATCAAATAAAATAATTGGTAGTATAAAATCCCAATGTATAGCTGAGGACATGGACTAGGATAGGAGTAAATAAAATAAAAATGGAAAGCAATGAAATCTTTTGCACATCATGCCTGCTTTCCTTTAGCTAAGAAACTCGGTTTGCATTTCTATCCTTGGGTCTCTATTGAGAAATTGCAGGGGCCTGTTTATCAGTGATAGAACTGTCAATTCATTTTACTAAAACTAGATCCTCATAGTAATGAAAATAACAAAACAATGTTTCTAGATATAAACACACTTACTACAAAAGTCCAATGAGACTTGTGTACTTACATGTGTATCAGTCTACAAAATTTTACTCCTTACTCTCCATGAGTTTTTTTTTAATAATACCTTTATTTAGACACCATGATTACAAATATTATTGTAGTTTGGTTTCAGTCATAAAAAGAACACCCCCCTTCACCAGTGAAACCTTCCCATCACCAATGCCCTCATCTCCTCTCTCCCCAATCCCCCACCTGTATTGGAGGCAAGCTTTCTACATCCCTCACTCACTGACATTGTTATGATAGTTCTCAGAGTGGTTGTTTCTCTAACTGTACTCACCACTCTTTGTGGTGAACTTCATACCATGAGTTTTTAATGTTGTTTCATTTGTGACTCATATTAATGATATGGGAGTCTTACCTTCATTCAGACTAATAAAATATTTTCAGAAGAGAATAATGCAGTAAAATACCTGTTTAAGAAAGTAAATGAACAGTATATATTAATGGAAAATATATTACTACTAGTTTTGTGCTTAGCATTAGTTTTATAAAGTGGGTACATTGTTTATTGATAAAGTGGGCATTTTTTCTTTGTATTCTGCTAAAGGGTAACTGGAGAGGGGGCCATCTTGAGAATCCTCATTTTACTTGTCTCAAATGTCTATTCAAACTAACACAATAGGGAAAAATCCATACTTAGCCCTTTTGTTTAAAATATACAGAAAACAAGGCCCAGTGAGACTGGATCTTGCCAAAAATCATACACAGAAATAACGAGATGGAAGACTAGAGCTCTGGTTTCAGAAAAGTCAGATGATTAAATTTTCTTTTGAAAGTCAATAAATATGCTTCTCCAGACCTTAGTTGGAGGGTTAGTTGGAGGGTGGTCTCTTTACTCAGAAACCTCTGACTTATACTTTTATTTACTTTTTGTTTGATTTAATCTATTGTTTATTTCTTCTCATGTATTCCTATCTAGACATGCTTGGAGTCTGAGTGCACCATTAAATAGCTTTGTTCTTCCTCTCTACTCTCTCATGCTCTGCCCATGTAGAATTATAAAGCACTCTTCAGAGTCAGTATTACCACCATGAGCTGAATTTTTCAGAACCTCTTCTTTTCTCCTGATTCTCAAATCTGCTCAAGGACAGGGAATGAAGGTGCTAGTTTATAATGAAGTGTTGGGCTTGTGTGGTTTCCATTCTGATTGCCAGACAATGTGGAGAGCTGGCATGCTGCTTTAGGGCTAGAGAGGAGGACATCTCCACTCTAAAAATATTTACTTTTCTAAATATCTATTTAGCTCTGTAGATCATTTATTTATTAAAATGTTTATCATGTTTTCATATAGACTCACTAACAAAAGCAAGAACCTATGGTTTCATTCTACTATAATTATATGACAAGAGGAACATGCAATTAATTAAAATATAATTAACTTCAACTACATATTCTGATTCAGAGAAAGATTTGCAAAATTATAGTGTCATCAAGAGTCATTTATCCTGAACAATATTGTTTTTATGAACCTGATTTGGAAGTTACCACACTTACTGCGTGATAAAATTGAACCATGTTTTGCTTGGAAGTTTGAAGGGACCATAAATTAAAACATCTATAACTAAGAAATCTATGAATAACTGATGTTTCCCTAAGTTAGACATCGATTTCAGAAACAAGATTAGTAATTTTTCCAATACGGTAACTTTTGAGGCTCTGGGAATCTTCTTATTAAATAATAATCCTTCATATAAGATTGTACATGATTCCTAGGGGAAAAAAACTATTTGCTTACTTAATCTTGAATGAAGGGCATCATTTCTCTGCTTCCTATAACACCAGTACTGCATGCGTTTCAGCACAGGAGTGCTGTAGACCATTTTACACTTACACTTGGATATTTCTCCACTATTACAATAGAATAAAATGATATCTATGAAATTTCATGAATACAACTAAAACTTGAAGCACAAAAAAGCTAATATTTCATGTGTATTTTATTCCAAACTGTTTTTTCTTTATTTGCACAATGTCTTTGTTCCAAGAACTGTTGTTGGAAGTGAGGACACAGCCATGGAAAAACAAAGCAAAGAATTAAATTGTTTCTGACTTTACAAAACTTTGATTTTAACATAAGATTCAGAAGGTTATGGAGAAACAAATAAAAACACCATAAATATTTAAATAACTGATATTTATAAAGCTACTTGAAACAAAAGCTATGATACAGATTAAAGAGAATTTGTATAGATTTCAGTATTAAATAAAAAATGGGGCGAAAGGTACTCAGTATTGGTCTTATTGAGGAGGTTATTTTTCTGCTAAGACTTCAAGGAGATAAAAAATGTGAACCATGCAGATCACCTGAGGAAGTATTTTGTGCACAGTAACCAGCTAAATAAAGGACTTTAGAAAGGTAAACTAGAGTTTGCCAAGTAATATCCTAGAGATCATAGAGGTTAAGTAAAGAAAGCAATGCACAGATAAGTTCAATGAGAATGGGTGGTTTTTTATTTATTATCAATATTCGGGTGTGTGGATTATGTAAGGCCTTGTACATTATTGTGGACTGCCAGGATTTAATCCCATATAAACGAGGTAGTCACTAAAGTTGTTTGAACAGAGAACCAGTAAGTTGCCATTTAATTTTCTAGATTTCAATTATCCAGACTAATTTATAGATATTTGTTCAGGAAGGTATAGCTAGACAAAGATAAGTAGAAGGCTATTTCAGTAATCTATGTGATTATATCAATTATAATGCCAGCTAGCATTACATATGGCAAAATAAGCTCAGGTTTTTATAAATGTTTGAAGTCATTACCAACAGATGATTGGTGTAGGATGATTCTAGGAGTTTTGATCTAAAGTGTAGAAAAGTATCCCTCTGGATGGATGGAATTACTATCAAAAGATGTGAAAATAACCACAGAAAGAGTCCAATAATCTAACTGGATCAGAGATTTTAATGGAGTACCAGAGAAATAGTCTCAGTGGATAAGATACTTGCCAACCTAAAGTTCTATACACAGCACTGCATATAGTCCTGTCTATAATCATGTTGCAAGTCTCCTCTGAGCACGCTGAGTGTGCTCTTCCACCATATCCCCCATCCAAGGGAGAAAAAGAAAAGCAAAAGAACTTCACATCAAGTTTGAGAAGACTACTAAGCATCAAATTGTATCTGGATCAGAAGGTAGATCTAAGGAGGAGAAAATATGTGGGAGTTGTTGGCAAGTGGGCTTTTGTGGGGGCTGGTTTCCTGGAGGTCTGCTGTCTGCAATCTGCACTTTGAAGTATTCACCATTTTTTTTCTTAACCCTGGAATGAATGGGTCAGCAGCAGGGACATCACACATGAAACAAATCATGGGAGAAGTTGCATAGGGAACAGAGGTTTGAGCAGCTTCCTGGATCTATTTGAGTCAGCCAGTGGCTGAGCTGCTTTCCCTGCTGCTTTCATTAGCCAGATAACAGAACAAAGGTAATTTATCTGAGGGACTTGGTTTGACATAGTTAAGGGTATTTATATTAATTAAATCTAGCTAACTAAGCCCTAATCAAGCCTAGGTGGGTTTTACAATTCAAAAAGAGAGTGAAGGGGAAAGGAAAAGGAAGGATTTTAATCTATGAATTAAAAACAGGTGTCCACAACTTTAGTTAAAAGTATGGATAATTTGAAGGAAGTGGTATAGACGAAAAAAAAAGAAGAGAAAAGAAAAAAGAAACAGGCTGGAGATTTGAGACCTAGGGTGCTCCACCAATAAAAGATGGATGATAAGCACATAAGATAAGATGGAGTGATAGCACACTGGTAGGGCATTTGCCTTGCACACAGCCAATCCAGGACCGACTTTGGTTTGATCTCTGGTGTCTCAGATGGTCCCCCGAGCCATAAGCGATTTCTGAGTGCATAGCCAAGAGTAACCGCTGAGAGTCACAGGGTGTGGCCCCAAAGCAAAACAACAACAACAACAACAACAACAACAACAACAAAAGAGATGTGTGATAAGGGATACAGAGGCAATATATAAAGATGTGGAGCCAAAATGACTATTCAGGAAGAAAACCAATACATGGTGGTTTTTTGGTGAAGAAAATATTTTGAGAAAGAAGTAATTTTTGTCAATTATGGTAGAAAGGTAAGTAAACAGACTGCTGAGAAGGACTTTACAATCTGGAATCAAATAGTGGAATGCTTTAAGAAAACAGAAAGAATTATTTTAGAATCTAGTGTTTTTCTAAATATTCTAGTTTATATTGGTTTAAAAGGTAAATGGTTTATAATTTTTGGAGGTCAGAAAACATAGGGTAAACATTTGGAAACTAAGGGAGGAGAGATTTGAAATATATTGAAATTTTATTTGATTTTCAAGCAAATTTAAACTTGATCTCTACTATTTGCCCTATTATTTTCTTTTAAATACAATAAATAAAAAATAAATTAAGTGATTTAGATCAATACTATTTATTTATTTTTCCCCAAGACCCCCAAAGATCAATACTATTTTTTTTTGTTTGTTTGTTTTTGGGCCACACCCGGTAATGCTCAGGGGTTACTCCTGGCTATGTGCTCAGAAGTTGCTCCTGGCTTGGGGGACCATATGGGACACCGGGGGATCGAACCGCGGTCCGTCCAAGGCTAGTGCAGGCAAGGCAGGCACCTTACCTTTAGCGCCACCGCCCGGCCCCAAAGATCAATACTATTAAAAAAACATGTTTGTCGTTAGTCTTTGAAAAAAGGAAATGTGTTTTGAAAAAAGATAGTCATATTTTTGCCTTTTAAAACTAATGCATAATTTTCAAAAAAATTCTAAAAATGCAGTATTTTGGCAGCATACTTATAGTTCTAAATGATTGGAAGGTATCTACCCTTTACTTGACAGTTTGTCCCAGTTCATAATCTTACATCTTTATCTGAGCAATGTTTATAAAAGTCTTATCACATGATGTTTGGAAGCCTCCAAAATATTGCCTTATATATTTTCAAGGGATGAGATTAAAAAAAAGAAGAATGAACTAACAAAAGAAAAAAACCCAAACTCAAAGCTTTGATCTGTTTATATAAGACATTTTTACATTTGATGCTTTGGGTAAATTGCTGCAAACTTCATTAAAGGAAATGACAGATGGCATATGGCTGCAGGCAGAATGCCAGGCCACATGATGAATCCTACCATGTTCTACAGCAGGATAAACAATGCTTTGAATCACCTTGAAAAAAATCTGTCACATTGATTTGTCTTCAGAAATCAGGTAATTATAATTGTATAGCTAGTTTTTAGTTACCTTAAAGATAAACAAAAAGTAAGAGATGGCACCAAATAGTATTTGGTTTAGTTGTATATTCAGAGATTGGAGGCTTAATGAAATTTTATGACCCAGTGTTGTACAATGAGGTTTCCATATCCATGCCATTTCAGACTGACTATATAAAACATCAGTTTTTGTACTTATCTTGAATTCTTTGCTGTATTACTCGGAAAACTGGAAATCCTAGTTCTGTCAGATCTGGTTATGGATTTTTTTTTTCTGTTCAACGATGCAAGCAGTTTGTATGGACTAGACAGATTTCTATGGATGCAGGAAGCATTCAATGTTATTTATTGCTTTCCTTACCAAAATAGGAAGAACAGCACTGAACAAAATTACACTTTAAAAGGATAATTATAGTGCTATCAGATTCTGAAGTTCAATATGTGATACATTTTCCAAACAGTTTATATTTTAAAAAAAACTTCATTAAATAATCTTTTCTAATAATACACTTTGGGGTCAGTTTTACTTGTAGAATTTGAGTGTGATGTCTTTTAATGATCCATAATAAAACCTGAGGTATCTTAGTTATGGAAATGATTTCTGTTTAAAGAAAGTTATATAAAATTGAGTTTTACTACATAGAATTTATATAAGTTCATTATAGTTAGTGATTCAGAACAGGTTTCTTTTCAAGCACTAGAAATCACCTCTGGTTAATTTTAATGTGCAATGTGGAAAGATATTCACTTGACTGGGATAAAGAATCAAATGAGAATCTGGGTTCTCTACTCCTAAGATATGTTGTCTATAACTTGCTGCATTTAAAGTCTGTCTAGGTTTCTCTGTTATCACGTACACTGGGCACTTGCTTCTAACTCTGCTGAGATTTTTACATTACCAAGGAGAATTTATCCTCACTTACTGCTTAGCTTCCAGAATTTAAGTTTTAAGGTGTAATTTGTTTTGATAGATTTTTTTGGTTGAGTTTAGGTCACATGACAATTCTTTGCTTTGGTCTTTTGATCATGAGAAATGAAGTCTCTCACTAGATGATGGGGCGGGGAGTGGGGAAAGGAGGGAAAGGAACGAAGGAAAGTAATGAGGGAGAAGGAAAAGAAGGAAAATGGGGAGAGGGAAGGGAAAGGAAAAGAAGGGGATTGGAAGTGAGGTGAGGGAAGGGAGAAGGAGGGAAAAGAAGAGAAGGGGAGGGGCGGGGAAGAAAAGTGAGGAGTCTCCCAAATCAGGAGCGATTTCTGAGCGCATAGCCAGGAGTGTCACCCCTGAGAGTCACCTGGTATGGCCCCAAAACAAAACAACAACGACAACAAAAATACCTGCTAAATTTAATTTGCTAGTACATTGCAGAGGATTTGGGCATTTATAATCAAATTAGATATTGCTCAATAGTTTTCTTGGGGCCGGAGTGATATATAGCATAGCTGGTTGGGCATTTGCCTTGCAGACAGCCAACTTGGGTTCAAACTCCAGCATCTCATAAGGCTTCTGAGCTTGCCAGGAGTGATTTCTGAGCACAGAGCCTGGAGTAACCCCTGGTTGCCGCCAGGAGTGGCCCCAAAACCAAGAAAAAATAAGTTTTATTTTTTCCAATATCTTTAAATTTTTCTCTTATATGGAAGGAGCTTTATAGATTGAGCTAAAAATTAATCTCTTAACTTATATTTTGAATCATTTGTTGAAGAATTAGTGGTTATTTTTCCTAAACATGTAGCAAATATACTGGTAAACTTACCTAGACCTGGACTATTCTTTGTTTATGATGTTTTGATTACTGATTGACTCAATTTTCTGTTTAGATTTTCAGTTTATTTAATAGTATGCTTCATCCTAAATTTCTTCCATTTCATAGAGTATATGATTTGTTGGTATAATATGAATCGTAGTATCACTTTAAAATCCTTTTTATTTCTGTGAAGTCAGTAAGAATTCCCTCTTTAATTTCTAATGTTAATAATTTAAGTATTATTCCCTTATTTGGGAGTTTAAGTGAAATTTTGTTATCTTTTCAAATAATCTATTTTAGATTTGTTACTTGTTTCTTTTTTATTCTAAATTATATCTAATTATACTTATATTATTATTAGTTATACTTATATTATTATTAGTTCCTTTATTTTGTTTCTGTATCTTTTGTTTTTTTTTCCTAGTTTTTTTTTCATAACTATATATTTGCTTTGAAACACTGGAAACATCTGGGCTCTTCATTTTTAGTAAAATATATATCCATAGATACTAATGCTAAATATAATAACAAAGACTATTTAATTAAACAAGTAATTTAAATATTTTACAAAAATACGTGTGTTTATTTATTTATTTTGGAATTTGTGACTCGTGATTAAGTGTATGAGTGAGTCTTTAGCCTTCATTTATTTTGTGGGTGGAATGGAGGGACTTGAGAGGTGCTCAAGTACAACTCCTTGCTCTGTGCTTTGAAATTGTGCCTATTGGTGGTTGGAATGGAAACCAGGTCTGTGACATATAAGGCAAAGCATCTTAATACTTGGATACTTGGCCTCTATCCTTCATTTATGCTATGGTCTCAAAGCCAAACCTGCTAAGTTGGCAGCATATATCATAGGTCAGTTTGTTTTCTCCTTGCCTTGATGATGTAAAAGGGAAATTAGTTCAAAATTAAAAGAGTCAGAGTAGCCATGAACTTAAAGATACATTTATCCTAAATGCCAGTCTGGGGAAAGTGAGTATGGTTAAGGATATAATATGACCAATGAATCAATATCTGAACTAAGAGGAAAGACAGAGTGGTCTTAACATGCTAAAAAAGACAGATAGATGAACTAGGAACCTATGGGATTGTGAATCATTCTTATTTATGTGTTATAAGACCTGTCTAAAAGCAAAATAAATATTAGAAAACAACAGCTCAGAAAAAATCAAGAAATATCACAAATGGCATGTATGAAGCAGAACAAGGTGGGTAAATGAAAGCTCAAACTATAAAGAGAAGAAATGCATGAACAGCAAACACAGTGTCGTGTAAAAATTAACAGCCAATAAAAAAAGTTAGAGGTCACTATTTTCTCTTCAAATCAACAAAACTATACAGTAAAATATGAATAAGCACAGAGGCATCTGAAGTTTCCTTAAAAGGCATATTTGAAGAAGGCTGAAGCAAACAGTAAGTGAGCATATTAAAGACCAGAAACCAGACTGCCCTTATCATTAACACTGACGTATCACATATTTCTTATCAACTGTAATAGGACTAGAGATAATAGCATTTCCTTTGAAACTAATTTAAATGCATATTTGAACTTTGTTTATAGTGACAGCTTTGCAATTTGCATATTATACTTAGCATTATATGTCATATATAATAGAATATGACATACATTATACTTTTATTTTTTAAGTATTTATGAAGTAATAAGTATCTTATTTTTAAGTATTTTTAATATTTTAAATATCTTAGTTATATTAGAAGTAAACTATGTTGAAATTAAGAGGACTTTAAGAAGTTGTGAAATATATATTAAAACAATATGATACGCTTATTAGGTGCTATAGCAAATGATTCCTGGGTGTCAATGACTTCAATGCAAATCTAGTTTATTAGGTGCTCATATCAAAGTCCAATGTAGGTAGATATTCCTGGTCAACAGAAGTTGGAGCGATAATTGATATAATAGTTGCTTAGCTACCTTGTTTGGTAGGACTTTGCCTTTGTTGTAGGTCAGCTTCTCTGATTCTTTATATAGTGATTTTCATCTGGCAAAAGTATGAAAGAACACATCAGAAAAGATGATTTTCGTTCACAATCACAGGACTATCCTAAGCTAAAAAGGAATACTAATAAATGTCCAAGTGATTTCTGAGATAGAGATGTCTTGTGAAACTATGTCTAGTATCCTCAGCTCTTCAACTTATAAAATTATGGGTAGGTTCCTGCATGAGTTAAAACGATGACTTGAATAAATTCTAGTGTGAGTTTTGTGGATATTATAGCAACTGGATGGTGTTAGATAAAATCAAATTTTTCCATGGCAATTATTTTTCCTACATTTTACTTATATTCTAGAATTCTTGTGGTTTATGTAAGTGAAAATGGGAAACATCTATGTTTAATATAATTGGTACTGAACATGTAATTTGTATTGTCCACTGATTTTTACCATCCTAAAATATTTATGATCAATCTAAAATGAGACAACTCACTGAGGATCAATTATCTAATTAAAATATTACATTCAAAATATAATTTGACCTCTTCTCTTCCTCTTCTTCCTCTTTTTCTTCTACTCCTTCTCCTCTCTTCCTCTTCTTCCATTTCTTCTTTTCCTGTCCTTGTTCTCCTATTCCTCTCTTCTTCTCCCCCTCTTCTCCCTTTCTCTTTATTCTTCTCCACAAAAATAAATATATATAATTTGATTCCTATACCATATATAAATAGTAAATATGTGTATATTTAATATCTGTGTGTTTAGATATGTGAATATATATATATTTATCTAAATTAGTGTATAAGTGAGTTTGTTTTCATATGTTATAACCCCTCAATAATAACTTGTTGACTTTGGAATCATCTTCTATCAAATTTGGTTAACCTATTTAATATATTGTTAACCCTTAAGAAAATTATTCAGCCTCTTTAAACCTCAAATACATTGTGTAAACAGTAGGAATAATAGTAGCTCTTAATGTAATGGATAGTTATAGCTAATAAAATGAGATTATATATGTAAAGGCTTGGCCAGGATGTCATAGCATCAGAATGTGATGCACTCAAGAATTACCAGGACAGCTTAATTGCTATTCAAACATTTGCCAACTGACTATCTGAACTCTCAGCTTCAAAATAAAGGGAATCTTTTTTATATGATAAATGCCACAAAGTGATATGTAGTTGGATGCTATTAGGGGTGGGCATATCCAGTGGTGCTTAGAGCTTCTCCTGGCTCTGTGCTCCAGAAAATCATGGAGCATAGGGATTGAACCTTGGCATGCAACATGCAAAGTTAGCATTCAGCTAGTTCTCTGGCCCAGTATTTGGTTTGAACAGAAAGAATATCATTTCTTGGAATGGAGAGAATTCAAGGAAGTTTTTTACACATTTTACAACTCCCCAACCTTTAAACTTTCTCTTAAAACCAGAATTTCAGGAAGTGGAGAAAAAGAAGACAGACATTGCTTTCAGAAGGAACACAATCATTCCATTTAGAAAGAAATGGTTGAGGAAAGTTCACAGGACACATTCACATTTAGTGTTTGCCTAAAATTATTTAAAGGAAGCTAAGAAGAGTACAGTGAGGTCACCGTAGTGGTGAATTATGACATCACTTCGTAATTCACTAATAAGATCAGTTTCAATTTGGTATTTTATTGGGGGGGCATGGGTCACACTCACACGTGTGACTTATTTCTGGCAGGACTCAGGGAATCTCGCATGGTGTTGGGGATTGAACCCTATTAGTTGCATGCAAGGCAAGGACCTAATTATCTTCTGTGCTATCTCTTTTGGCACAAGAGCATGACTTTCTTCTCTAAACAAAAAGAACATACTCAAAGTGAGAAAGGGCAATCATTTTGAACAGCAGAATAGCATGATTTTGAATATTTTACTTGCCATTTTACTAGCTATTTTTCTTCCCAGTTAGCAAATGAGCAGGGCCAGTATTCTTTCCTGCCCACCTAAGATGCACTTTCTTCGAACATCATACACTCACAAATCACAATTGTTCAGACAATTGTTTGGGACATTCTTAGACAGGGTTTTTGAACTCATCACAAAGCTATTTACCTGGGTTCCATTCAGTAATGTTGATCTTCAGACTTTAGGCTTTGCCTCTCTGCTGCTTCTCTTTCATCTCTGTGAAAGACCATGACTTATCTTTCAATCACAGAGGTTTCCTTGCCACCAGGATTTGGGCTCCTGATTCACTTTGTTGGCTAAATTCTTTAGTGGATTGCATCTCACTTTTTTTTTCATTTATTGTACTTCCCTTATACAGTTTCTTTTCCAATTTTTCTTTTTGCTTTTCTTGTCAACAAGTACTTCCACTGATCTAAATGAATGAAAAAATATTACACAAGAGAAACAATAATTAATATAAAGTTATAATTAATACAATTAAATAATTGGTTTCACTATATACAAGGTATAATTAGAGGAAGATACTCCCTTTTTCAGGTTAGAGTGGTAAGGTTGGTGTGTCTGCATTTTTCTTTGTTTAGTAATAACAGTGATCAATATTTGTGTTTTATTTTCCTTTTGGTTATGTAATACTGTAGACTGATAGCTTCTATTTCTGATAAATAGGGTTTAGCAGAGACATTATCCAGTATACTTAAAAATTACATTAAAAATAAATAAATGTACTAAATATTATTTATGATGCTTTTTATTGTTGAGGTGGGTGGGTTTTGAGCCATACATGGCTGTACTTAGGGCTTACTTTGATTGTATTCAGGGTCACTCCTTAGGATGCTTGTGGGACCATATGCAATGCTGAAGATGAAACTTGCAGGATCCAAGAAACTTGATCCCTATACTCTCTCTCCAGCTCTCCTACTAGGCTTTTTTAAAACTAACATCAGGACAAATTTGGCAAAAACTTGAAAAATATCCTGTAAGTTTTTTATTTTGTTTTGTTTTTAGGCTACCTCCCATGGTGCTCAGGCCTTACTCCTGATTCTGTACTCAGGAATCACTCCTAATAGTACTCAGGGGACCATATGCTTTGATGGAGATTAAACTAGTCAGCCACATGCAAGGCAAGCATATTACTTGCCATACTAGCTTTCTAGCCACAAGATTTTTGTTATTATTGCTTCCAATTATTCTGGTTATTTCTTTTATTAATAATCTCAGAATTTAAAATGAAACTTTTAAGTGCAAAATATTACATAAAAATTTTAATCTGTCTTTTCTCATATACTGAGTAGCCTAGTAATAATTAACTAAGTGAACATTTTGAAGATTCCATAGAAAAGACTTCCAAGAAAAGGAGATTAATAATGTATACATATGTCTGTGCATATTGCAGTAAGTGCTAGAGTAGAATTAACCTCATGGTCTAGCAAGAAATGAGCAGTTTTTCTGGGTTGCTTCACTGACATGATTCACATTCTATGTTTTTTGAGATAAAGTTTGCTGTATCCTAATGGAAGAAAACAAATAAATCATAAACAATGACTAGAAAGTTCAAAAGCAGCAAAGAAAAATAAGATGGTTCAAATTAAGGATACTATGAGAGTTCAGAAAACTTCCATTCATTTCAATGAATGAACTAAATTGATTCTGAAATGATAATAATTTTACCTTTCTAAAAAAAAGGCAGAAATTTTAAGGTTTTATTTTATGACTACGTTTTATTTTATCTTTTCTTTTCCTTTCTTTTATTGGGGGGTGATGTTTGGGCCACAAGGGTTACTCCTAACTACATCAAAATTCATGGCTGCTTGCAAGGCAAACACCCTACCTGCTGCTCTATTGCTCTACCCTTCTTTTCTTTTTCTTTCCTCTACTTTCCTTTTCTTTCCTTTCTTCACTTTCTTTCTCTCTTCTTTATTTCTTTTCTTTTTTTCTATTTCACTCAATTTTTATCTATGGGATGAAATATAACCTCTTATTTTGGATACTTAAGTAAGTTTATGGGGATTTCATTTACTTGATTTAACTGCCTTATCTGAATATTTAATATAGCAACAGCTTAAATATAGATTTTTGAGCATTATTATTTTCCTGAGGACGTTTGGAATTCTAGCCAAATCAGTCTAATGAAATTCACTTAGTCTGCTGATTTTCTTCTCTCTAACTCCAGATATGAAATGAATGAAACTCTTTTTGGAATATATTTAACTTGGAACAGGGAATCCCAAAGTTCTTTTAATCTAACTACTTTATTTTATGGACCATAAACTATTTTAGGTTTGATGTACTCAAGAACTTATTTTCTCTTCCCTATTTTAATTGAAAGAATCTCAGCCCTGCATTACCTGCTTACCTATTAATATAGAATCCAAATTACAGAGGGAATTAGCAACTTAAATTGAAGAAGGGAGATTGGAGATCAGAATTACACTGTTATATGGTACTTTAGTCTCTTAAGGGAACTGTAATTAATATGTGTAAGGGACATAATGCAAAAAAAAAAAACTAATTTAAAGACATACTTAAACAATTTTCTCTGACTCTCCAAAATAAATAATGAGAGAGAGGGGGAAAAGAAAGAGAGAGAGAAAGGGAGGTAAGGACAAGAATATAGAAAAGAGACATGGTGAAAAGTGGGGAGTGAGGTAGAGAAGGAGATAGTGGGAGAAAGAGAAAAAAGTCACTATCAAGCTTTGAGAAAGTGTGAAGAATTCCAACAGAAAGAAAATTTGTTGAGAGACCAAGAGGGGACTCAATAAGAGCTGGTTAAAATGTAAAACCTCTTTGAAATTTAGGATTCTTTTAACATTTGTCAGAGCTCCATCCTCCCTGATCCTTCCATTAAGCATGTTGCATGCATGTCACTTTAATTAAGGGTCCAAGTTCGGTTACAGCCCACTGACTACTCTTTCTTTAAATCTTGGTAGCTTAGTTCTTTATGTTAGTTGATATCCTACTAATATTTCTTCTCTCCAGCTTACCTTTCTTTTTTTTTCAATACTAAACTTTTTAGGTAACTCCAGAGTTTAAAATGCTTTTCCATTTGCATGACACTCATTTTAAATTCTGGAGCTAAAACGATAATTTTTTTTTTATCTATGACTCGTGCTAAGAAATCCATTGTATATACAACCAAGTACTCATACTATTACTCAGTGAAAATTTAAAACCTCATGAAAGATAGACTGTTACAAAATATGCTCATATAATTTTGCTTTTCTTAAACTTAATTTCACTTATTTGAATAGTAAAATGGAAGTTGGGACTAAATAAAGATTATTTTATTTAATTTTGATCATAAATAATCATATAATATACTTAATAAGATGATGTGTTGAGGCCATCTATTGCAAATTATTTAAACTGTATTTAGGCTAGGTAGACCTACTGAATTTGAATCAATACTGGAAGAATTAAAGAATACAAACTTTAACCAATTTCTTGATGCATTTCAAACACTATTCTCAGCTTTTGAATGCTTTGGTATTCTTTTTTAACCCACAGAAAGCCATTTCATTTACTAGTTGATTTTAAAATAAAACATTTTGTGCATCTATCTATAGATAGAACAAAGCTCTTATCTCGGCATTTCTTCTTGGAGGTGGGGGTATAATTCAGTTCAAATGGACATTTAACAATATTATTATAGCATGTTAGATTCACTCTGCAAAAAAGTGAACTAAGCTTCAACAAAGTGTATGTGCTCTATTTTTACTGAGATTATTTTTTATTGCACTACTCCATAATCTGCTGTGAGAAAGTAAATGATTGGATATCTTGGACCCTTATCTTACTGTGTTGTTTCTTATTCCTAGCTCTGCTAATTTGATAATTGCATTCCCTTCTCACATCTCATAGCCTCAGGAGTATGGACCCTACCAGATTCTTGGTCTTTTCATTCTAACTTTGATCTGCTGCCTCTTTTTAGGATGCTATCATTTTTATCACTCAAGTGATTATAGTTTTAAATCTACATTTTCAAGACAATACAATTTAAATATTCTAAATTTATCAAGCTCAACACCTAGTAATTATTGTATCATATAACAAATGCTGTTATAGATTATTAAATTTATTATATATGTATATATGTATAAATTCAAACAATTCCAAGTGCACAATGCAAAAGGATAATTTAAAGTAGATGTTTAAAGCAAAATGGACCTAAAAAGCTTATGATGAAAACTTTGCAAAGTTTTCTACTGGGTCATGTGCACCAGTTTGCAAGGGAACTTTCTAGCTTTTGTCCCAACACATGCAAGGGGTTCAACAAGGGAAGAAATGAGTTCCATGAATTTCAAAGGACACATCACTGATACTAAGCTGTAAGTTTGGGACAAGTAAAAATAAATAAAAGGTCATATTTTTTATTAAGACCACCTTAAATTACAAGTCTTTTTACAAGTTGTATTTCAGGCATTTAGTGACAGTGAATTAGGGCCATTTCCACGACCAGTGTTGACCTCCCTCCACTATACTTCCCTGCATGCATCTCATACCTCCACCCCTAGCCCCCAGGACTACCAGTGAAAAAGGTCCAATTTGAGTTTAGCTTGTTGTATTTGGGTCTCTTGCTTTCACTATCATTGACTTTGTCATGGATATTTAGATTTGACCTCTAAATGCTAGAAGGACAGATTTTTATACAGAAAGATGAACATATGTTAAGACAAGATCATGGTATCTTCAAAATATAGTAGTAGGTAAAAAAAGAAATGATACATGATATGAGACAAAGACAAATTAAATGAGGTTGATAACTCCTTTTATTATCATCCACACTTACTTATTGAAAAGGCCTATTATATCTTATAGTTGGTGGCTCTATCTGAGCTTCCACATTTACTCAAGAAGTGCCTGACGTCTTCTGAGGGCTTCACTCTATCACAGCCTGGCTTCTGTGCTTACACACATAGAAACAGATCCAGGTGAGAGCTGAAATTCCTTCTGCCTTCTTCAGTCCAGCTAGGAAGTACAATTAAAAGTCATGGTTGGGAGCCGAAGCAGTGGCATGGAGCGGTAAGGCATATGCCTTGCCTGCGTTAGCCTAGGATGGACCATGGTTCGATCTCCCAGAGTCCCATATGATCTCCCAAGCCAGGAGCAATTAATTTCTGAGCACATAGCCAGGAGTAACCCCTGAGCGTCACCGGGTGTGGTCCCCTCCCCCAAAAAAGAAAAAGAAAGTCATGGTTGCATCCTGGTGCTCGTAGTGAAACTTAAAGGTTGTATATGTGAGTGAATATGTATGCACATATTTATTATATATGGCATGTAGATGCTATTATCATCCTTGCTTAAGTCAAGAAACTAAAATAGACATTAGATAGAGCATGTATAAAGTAATTTTTAGTTTTATTTTTATGATTCTTTTCTTGTGTGATTATCCTAGTCTACACTATCAGATAGTATGGTGTATATATATATATATATATGTGTGTGTGTGTGTGTGTTGTGTATATAAACATTTTATGGGATTATTATGATCGGTGATTGTGCCCTACCCTAGGATGTGACCTGGCATTCTGACCCCACTCTAGGGTGGTACCTGATTCTGCTTCCACCATTGGGTAGTATCTGATCCCACCATTGGGTGGTACCTAATTCTGGGGGATAAAAACAAGGGTCTGTGGAAAGCGAGGGGCTTTTGGCTGGAACTGATGCTGAGGCTTTGGACTTCAGTCTTGTCCACCGAATAAAGCTAATATTTCCACAAACCTGACTGCGAGCTGTTTAGCCACCGCTTCACCTCAGAACCGCCAGCTGAACAGGATGGCAGATGCGTGCTCCGAGCTGGAGGGAAAAGACCTCATCCTCCATCCCTCCATCAGTCAACCTCTTCAGGGGCTGACTTGCAACATATAAGCAATTCCATTTATAGGGGAACCATAGTTTTTATCTAAGTTTTCCATATTCCTAATACATAGAAATATTTCATAGAAATATGCCATATGAAATATTCCTCAGTGTTGGTTACTCTCTCTCTAGCTATATATATGTATAAATATACATATATATAATTTATATACCCCTCTATATAGAGAGATATAGCTCTCATATATATGTATGTATATGTATATATATTTTTGTGCATATATATGCCACACCTGGCAGTTCTCAGTACTCATTTTTGGCTCTGTGTTCAAGAATTTACTTCTTGTGGTGGCAAGGGAACTTAAGGGGTACAAGACAATCACTCTACCATCTGGACTATTTTTCCCATTTCTCATCCTATAATTAATAGTATTTTTCTTCCTGCTTATTCAGATATCAATATTAATATATAATATATTATTATATTAATATATAAGATATATATAATATATAAGATATATTAATATAATAATATCATATTCAACCCTGATGAGTCACTTCAGTATGTATCAGAGACCACTTGGGAAAGAATCTATGAGCAGCCAAGATTAAGTACAGCTTTTTCCTAGATCTCCTTGAACCATAGTGCTAGGCAACTTTCAAATGATTCTAGAATCATTTTATTTTGTGCTGCATTTTCTAAGCAAGTTTCAAACCTCTGCATATAGGAAATGTTTTTGAAAGGAAATTCCCCCAGCCCATATCTCTGAGTATTTTAACTTCAGTTCCAAAGCACTATTGTTGCTGAAACATGGATACCTATTGTATGTGCAGTTCCCTAGGTGAGTGAAAACATGCTGGGAATTTTTTTCTCTTATAACTTTTATCTTTATTGGAGTGTTTTAGTCTTACCACAAACTTGAGGAGAGCATCATTAAGATACATAATATTTAAAATTGTTCTGTTAAGCACCAGCAAAGCAAATTTCTCACATTCTGTCAAAAAAGAAACTTTTTCAGAAGGTCTAGTGCATGGTGCTAGTATGTATTTAAGATTATCTTCTAGACCAATATGTGCAAGATGCAAATGGTAGATTTGAATTTCAAATGTTGCCAGAATTTCAAATGTTGTTAGTAAGAAATTGAAATAAAAATTATATAAGAACTTTGGGATGAGGAAAATTATGTTCTATCTAAATGAAAGCATACTTGGCCTTGACCAAAAATTTCTTCTAAAGCATTATTCACCTAACAAACCAAGAAAAGCAAGTAGATATCTAAGCCAAAACTTCAGTATCTGAACAGTTAAAGATAAAGTAGATATTTGTTAGCTATAGACCAGTGGTCCTCAAACTATGGCCCGCAGGCCACATATTGTATTTGTATCTATATTGTTTCTTCATTGCAAAATAAGATATATGCAGTGTGCATAAGAATTCGTTCATGGGGCCGGGCGGTGGCGCGAAAGGTAAGGTGCCTGCCTTGCCTGCGCTAGCCTTGGACGGACCGCGGTTCGATCCCCCGGTGTCCCATATGGTCCCCCAAGCCAGGAGCAACTTCTGAGCACATAGCCAGGAGTAACCCCTGAGCGTTACTGGGTATGGCCCAAAAAAAAAAAGAATTCGTTCATAAGTTTTGTTTTTATTATAGTCAGATCCTCCAATGGTCTGAGGGACAGTGAACTGGCCCCCTGTTTAAAAAGTTTGAGGACCCCTGCTATAGACATTTCAGTTTTATAAGAATTTATCTATGAATATAAAAGGATGCTTTTTCTAAACTCATATAAAATTTTGTTTGAGAAAATAGAGCTTCTCTTCAGTCTTTGTTGGCATATGAATTCACACTCATCCATGATATCAGATTTACCCCAAACTTATTTTTCCTAATGCAGGCCATATTTCATATCACATTGACTGTTTTTTTTTATATTCTGAAGAAAACAGGAAGAAAAATTATTTTTCTTTTCAAATTTAATTAGTGTATGCACATGATAGAGTTATATAGGATATCAAATTAACAGAAGACCAAACATAAATTGATAATAGATATAACTAATTTTAAAAATATTTTATTTTATATAATATGGACAAGAGATATATATCACTGGATGGAAATATTAATGTTCTTTTTTTTTGGAATCTCTGCTTTAGAGCCATAGACTGGTTAATCTGTATATTTGTGTAAAGTCTTATTGCCAGCATGTGTTCATGTATGTGTATACAATTGGTAAATTTAGCTGTAGGAAAGTGTAGCAATAAAGTGGCATTAATTTGACCTGGCCCCTTAAGACTTTCAGTCAAGTATAACAATTGAACCTTGAGTTATGGCAATCAAATCAAGATGGGTGCAAAAAACTCACAGACATTTTTGGTGTCTTGCCATCAAATGAAACTTAACATGTCAAAAAGGGCAACTCTATATAATAGAAATAGGAGGGAAAACTCAAGGAACAGAATCTAGGGAACCGATGATTTGAATGTTTTCCAAAACCTTTGATTTGTATGAAAGCTCAAGCTCAGTCCTTTATTTTTGACAGGTACCACATGGTGTATCTGCTATTCTTTTTAGGTTGTTTTACTACTTTCAGCTTGCTAAATGTATCACTGGCTTCATTTGGGAGTTGATAACGTAGCAATCTCTGTGTACTGCTTGTCTGAGGCCTACAGAAGGGCAGTCCATGCCAGAGTGAGGTGAGGTCACTCATTGTCAGAGGTAACTATTGGCAGCCTGATCCATGGAAACAGCCTGACTGACATATTTAAAATGTGCTCTTCAGATATTTAAATTGGAACTTAAGCTCCACTTTTAGAAACCTTATGTCTATAACCTAGATCACAAAATAAATCACTAAGGCAATGTTTTGGGATCTTTTAAGTTATGAGATTCTGATAACGACAGAGAACTCTCATTCTTGGTGAACCTCCAAGAACAACTTCAGAGAATTTGTCCATCTGAGTGAGGTTGAGCAAACTCAACAGTATGCAAAGCTGTGATAAATGAATCTTATTTATAAATGTATGGTGAAAAAAAGATTGAAAAAAGGAAAATAGAAATAAACAATTCTCAAAAACTGATTCTTCTCAAATTGGCCAGAGGGAATGAAAAGTTTGAAAGGCATTTATGATTTAATGTCATAATTTATTTTTATAGGAAATGCTCCCTCTAGTATAGACACAAGTTTCTCTACTGAAGTTCCTCATCCTACAGAAACATCTTAATTCTCTCACCAAAATATGAAAAGGAAAATATGGCTTCAAAATGCAGACAATTATTCCATTTCTCTTTCTTTTAAAATTTCAATTTCTCTCTGAGAACTCACCTAGAATATAGACCAGAATCCGCCTAGAAGATAGACTGGCAATATTCAAGTTGTTTTATGCCTCAATAACCAAGAAACACAGAGGGAGTAAAGAGAATTTAAAAGATTTAAAAATCCATAATTAAAAACATGAATTTTGAAGGGAGTTAGACTTAAGTTTCTAGTAATGTTACCAATAACTAGCAGTGTTAGCAAAGCAAGTTATTCAGACTTTGACCCTCTGATTACTCATTTACAAAACAGAAGTAACCATATCTACCAAAAGAGATTACTAGGAACTTAACAATATAATTTTAGCATGAAAATGTACTCATGTTTGCAATTTAGAAATGGATGAAAAGAAATTAGATGTGTGTATGGTTGGGTAACTATTTGATATGTCACTGAACAAATACAGAAATGACTGTATGACATAAAATGTAGATGACTGTACACATAAGTGACAGGTCTGCTGGTGTTCAATGTATAATTCTTTCAATAGTTCTCTTATGTTTGAAAATATCTTAATAAAGCAAATAAATTTTAGATTGGGCAAGTAGGTTCAATGTCAGTACTATTCTTGGGCCTATTGTTTCTAACTACATCCTCAAATCCCATCACATGGCTGTGCTAAAGCTCAAGGGAGTGAGAAAAACATTACAGGGCTATTGTGAAACTAGATGAGATTTAAAGATTCTGTTTCTAATGAAGTAAGGGAGGCTAGTTGTTGGGGAAAAATAAAAGTCTTAGTCACACAAACAAAATTGTTTCTTGGCAGTTCCTAAGTGCTAATTAATAAATGGTGGCCATTACCATTTTAGGAAGGGAAAAAGTTGCTATTACTCTTCCCCTTTAGGGTGGATGGTCTCCCAAATTCCCTAATGCTTCTAGGAGACTCAGTGTTTTTTATTCCATGATCCTTATTTCAACTTGTTTTGTATTTCAGTGCAATTTTTTACTCCACCCTCCATATGTATCTTTGATTTTCTCCAGTACCCCTCTTTGTGGAGACTGGGGTTAGGCTTTTGTAAGATCTGGGAAGTTCTATTCTTCTCTATTTTTAAGCTAAAAAATGTTTCCTGATGGCAAAATTGTCTTAAAAGACTCCAGTGTTGTTAACTCTTTGAACGCACAGCTGTGAGAAGACAGCTGATCTCTCCATGATGGGCCCCAGATGGGGGAGTTCTGTTCTGACTGAGGCCTTAGCATTTCCTTTGTGGTGAGCACTGCCTGTAAAGCCATGCAAAGCCTCTCTCACAGGGCAAAGTTCAAGCTTTGACTGTCTTCCTGGAAACCCTTTCCACCTGCCTGTGGAGGAAATCTGGAGCCCAGGAGGAAAAACCTGCACTTACGAAAGGGGCAGAGAAAAAATATCTTGTAAAACATTCTCACAAAAAGCCAAAACACAAGAAAAAAAGGAAAACAAAATGAAACAGAAAGAAATTGAAAATGAGAAATTAGTGAAGGGGAGGAACCAGGGAAGTTACCTTTTTATAAAACACAAATAAAAATGAATTCCAGGGGCCAGGGAGATGACATAGTACAGCAGGTAAGGAGCTAGCCTTGCAGCTGACTCGTTTTTTGTTTGTTTTTTGTTTCTTAGTTTTGGTTTTGGTTTTTGGGCCACATCCAGTGATGCTCAGGGGTTACTCCTGGCTATGTGCTCAGAAATCGCTCCTGGCTAGTGGGACCATATGGGATGCTGGGGATCAAACCAAGTCCATCCTGAATTGACCACGTGCAAGGCAAATGCTCTTCTGCCCCTGTCTGACCTTATTTTAATCACTGGTACCACATATGGTACCTAGAGTATTGTCAGGAGAGATCCCCAAGCACAGAGCCAGGCAATACTAAGCAGCGCTTTGTGTGGCCCCACTTTGTGTGGCCCAAGAACATAAAACAAGAAAGGAGAAAAGTAGGAAGCAGCTCAGTCAACAGTATTTAGTGTTGTCCGGCAACCAAGGAAGATTAGAATTGTCTTATTTACTGTGTATTTTTAGTAAATTACTATTCCAAGGAACAGTTAGAGGAGAAACAGTGGGGATATGGCTAATGTGATAGACCACATATCCAGCAAGGCTCTGAGTTCCATCCTTGATTCCGTATAATTCTGCCTTCCAGCACTGCTAGGTGTAATCTGGTCTACCCTGATCTACACACACACATGGTAAAATTCTACCTAGTTTAGTATCACTGGGCATTGTCCCTATGTAAAACAAAAACAAACACAATCATACCAACAATGGTGGAGTTAAGATGGGAGAGTTAAGCATAAGAAGGTTGTAAGCGATTCAGTGGTAAAAGGGAAAATAAACAGTCACAGGATCCTCATGGCCAAGGGAGGGACTTTTTTGATGAGAAAGGATTGGTGGAGTCAACTACTAAAAAGATGTAACCCAGGAAAGAGGGAGATTGTAGAAGACAGATAACTACCAGAGGAAGGGGCCTGGCAGGCAAGAACAGGTAAAATGGAGCTCTCAGATGTGGGATGGTTTCTGGTTTCTGGAGGACTTCTTTTTATAAATTATTTATTTATTTTAAGTATGAGAACAATGATGCAAAGAAAGAGGACAAGGTAAAGTTATCGTGGAAGGACAATCACCAATAAACAGAGTTCTCAGAAGAAATCCCCTTGCTGACACCTTAATTTTGAACATAAAGTCAAGGAACATTAAGAAGAAATAAAACAGAGCCCATGTACAATTACTTTGTCCCTCAAGTCTCCAGATATACATTATAACATTTCTTAGTGGTACACAAAGCAATTTAAAGCCATGATATTTGTGTAACTCCTGAAGGCATAGTATTTTTTACATTTTCATGTATATGCATATTAATTTATGTTAACATCAAAAGCTTAAGTAGGTTTTTTTTTTATTTAAGGTTTAGAGTCAAAGGAGCAAAGTAAAAACGGTGTTAGAGTGGCAATTATTGTTTGGATAGGCCCACCAAAATATGGGTGACATGGAAAGGCATAAATACAAGGAGACCCTACCCCTGAAGTTACCTGGCATAAGAACAACTCTAGGTTCTGGCAGAATAGTTTGTCTGAAGTCAGGCTGGTGTCGAGCGTCCTCTAGTTTCACCTCACAATTAAAGGGCAATGCAGAGAGCCCTGTCCAGTAAACAGGACATTATTGTTGCTAAGTCTTCTCAGTGTTAAGGGAAGTCTCTTTTGAGTAGGTCAATGTCACAGCAGCAGTAGGGTTTTCCGTGGTAGAGGATTGCTTCCAGGTGATGTTATAGACAATGTTGGATGTTTTGTAGGTGGCTTCCCTAGTTCAGGGGTGAATGGAGAATGCCCATTCTTGCTGTCAAAGAAAATAGATAAAAAATATTCAAAGGGCATATTTGCTGTAAATTGTGATGAGGTTGGTTGTAGTTCAGCCAGCGGTAGACTTGTTTGCTACACTTTTCTTAGATATCTATAGGCATATCACATTAGTTCTTTTTTTAAATCTATTTTTTTCTTTCTTTCTTCTGGTCTTTATTAGCAAAGAGACATTTTCTTAGAAGAACTTCTAAGTGCCTCTCTGGTAGGCATTCCCTATGTAGCAATTCCTAATGGAGCTCCCAATTCTACTGTTATGTCATTCTACAAATGAATTTGCCAAATGCAGCTCCTAACATTTATTTCCATTAAATGCTATTCTTTTTTTTATTTTTGGTTTTGGGGTCATACCTTGCAGTGCTCAGGGGTTACTCCTGGCTCTATGCTCAGAAATTGCCCCTGCCAGGCACAGGGAACCATATGGGATGCTGGGATTCGAACCACCGTTCTTCTGCATGAAAGTCAAATGTGGTCCCTCCATTAAATGCTTTTCTATTGGATTTAGATCATGTTTCCAATTTGTCAGGATTTAAAAAAATATTTTAATTGAACTCAGAAGATGCATTTCACCAATGCATTTCAGCTCCGTGTTACCCATACATTAAATATCAGCTATATATCTTAATCCAAATAACTGTCTTTAGCTTTATTTAGTTTTATTTCATCAACTCTCTGGCCTAATACCCTGCTCCCTCACAGACTCTAGGGAAGAAACATTTGACTGGATGCTTTGATGAGAACTGATAAGGCTTTTTTATCCAAAGGAGTTGTCCCAAATTGGATTAAGTAGATTCATTTGTGGTTTGCAGTGTTTTATGTTTTATAGAGACAGGGATATGAAAACTCTCACTCTCTGTGTTCTTCTCACAAGTAGATGGATACTGTCACTTTTCAAGGCTTGTCCATCTGGAATGCATCACAAACACATTGCTAGGAAAGTAAAAGTTCCAGAAAGAGTCTTCTTTTCTCCTGGAACTGTGAAATTCAATGGTCTAGTTTTTCCATGTTGTTGTAAATTCAAAGGAGTGTAAAATAAGCTACATTTTAACCATTTGGGATAGCTTATGATTGAATAATGCTTCCTGCCAGACATATTTCCCTTTTATTTATCACTTACTTTTGGTGCTAATTTCAGAAACAGCAATTGCTGATTATGGAAATGGCTCCAATTGTTCAACTTCTCATAACCACATTGAGTCACCAAAAGCAATCTATCTGCTTCTTTCAAAAGCTATTAAACAAACAAGCAATTTATTCCTGCCTTCTTTGTAAGTAGCCAAGGAATACAGCCATTTTCTCTTTGCTCCTTGCCTTGCTTTGCAACCATGGGTTCTTTCAAACTGGAATGAAATTACCTTGTTTCTAAGCATGGCCTTTGTGATCTGTAATTTAACTTGGTGAGCTTAATTCAAAGCAGGCCCTTACACACTTTAGACTCTTTGTCAATCTTCCAGCAAATCAAGGAGAACAACAAAAACAAACAGACACTGGCTGAAATGAAACAGAATAGGAGGAAAAAAATTTCAGTGAATGAGGGCACAAAAGAAAAAAATAGTCAGGAGAAAAGAAAATCCTACAAGGTATCACCAGTCCTACACTCATCAGCTTTTCTGTCTTCTTTTCCTAAAAGAAATAAAAGCCTTTCCTAAGAGCAATTATTAATAACTGCCTCCCAAACATTCACTAGAGTCTGCTGGTCTCCCTTTTTCACCCTGTCACAGTAGGTGCATGCATCTGAGATTACTGAAGACAGGCGTGTGTCTGGTGATTTCTCTGCATAAACACCCAACATCTCTGAAGGAACCTCTTCTGTTTTCTGAAATAAGGGGGGTGGTGTTGGATTAATTACTTTTTGAGTTAGTCTTAGAGTTCTCACAACAGCTGCCACTGGTGGGGTAGACAAGGAATTGGCAGCCTTTTTTAAACCAACCATATACATTTTTGTTTTGTATTTCCCTTTTGTGAACTTGCTCACCATTCTCCTGCCCCCTGTTTAAAAAGTGCAGATTTAATATTTAACTTGTTTGATATGAATAACCAAGGCCCCAACAAGGTGATGATGGGTCTATATACATCATTACAAAAACACCCCAAATCTAACATAGGACAATTTCCTGCTAAATCTGATTCTGCCTAGTGTTTCCTCACTAAAAGTAGGTTGCAGAGTTCTCATTTCTGAAAACCCTTTCACTAGTTATATTTAGGAGGTGGTTATTTTTTCTTTATTCTATGGAAAAACTCAGGTTTTCTGTGTTTTCTTTCTGCTTTCTTATTTAGTTTTTGTTAGTTAGAATAACTCAGTAAACAGGAGTTTTGTGAAGGTATTCACCAATTCTAAATATGCATGTATGTATGATTCATGTAAAATGTGCAGGCACATTTTTAGAGTGCAATTTAGCACTATATTAAATTAATATCTTTATTTATGCATCATGATTACAAACATGTTTGTAGTTGGGTTTCAGTTATAAAAACGGACACCCTCTTCACCAGTGCAACCTTCCCATCACCAATGCCCCCATCATCTTCCTCCCCCACCCCTTGTCTGTATTTGAGACAGGCATTCTATTTCTCTCACTACATTGTCATGATAGTTGTCAGTGGAGTTATTTCTCTAACTGAACTTACTGCTCTGTAGTATGCTTCACTTTTATTGCAACCATTGTGATTTACAAAGTGCTTCATAATTGGGTTTCAGGCGTACAGTGTATCAGGGCCAATGCTTCCACCAGTGTTGCCCTCCCTTCATCAGTGTTCCCAGAATGTGTCCCATAGCACCACTCCCTGCACCCTAGCCTGCCTCTATAACAGGCCTATTTTAAGTTTTGACTGCTAAAGTTTGGATATCTTGATTTCATTGTTGTTGACTCTGGCTTAAATATTTAGTTCTGTGCTTTTTTAATACCACCAATACCTGAGACCATTTGGACCTTGGCTCCACCCTCTCATATTTGTGCTTCTTCTCCTCCACTCAGTTTCTAAACTCCTCACTAAACTCTGGGTTCAAAGGGTGTCCAAGACAACTCCCATTTAGACCATTGCATTTCTTCATGCAGTTATTCTAAATACCACAAAGAAGTATTTTTCTATATTTATCCTTCTTCTGGATTTTTTTAAACACAATATCTTCCAGTTCCATCCATATTGCAGCAAATTGCACGACTGCATCATTACTTACAACTATATACTATTCCATTGTATCTATGTACCACATGTTCATGACTCACTCGTTTGTTGTTGTCTTAACTATTGTATTAAGAACTGTAATGAACAGTGGTGTGCATACATCTTTTGGATGAATGTTTTTCTGTCCTGAGGATAGATATCCAAAGCGGGATTGCTGGGTCATATGGCAGCTCAATTGTGAGTTTACTGAGAATCCTTCATACTGTTTTCCATAGGGGTTGGACTCAGGCAGCATTCCCAGCAGCGGTGGATGAGAGCGCCTTTCTCACCCCATCATCACAACAGAGATTGTTCCCATTATTTTTGATATGTGCCATCCTCAAATTGTCTTGATTTGGATATACCTAATGATAAGTGCTCATGAGCATTTTTCATGGGCCTATTTGCCACCTGTTGATATTCTTCAGAGAAATGTCTATTCATTTCTTCTCCCCATTTTATGACTTTAAAAAAATAACATTTCAATACAGTTTTTAAAAATTTTGCTCTAAATCATCTGAAATGTCATACATGTATTCTACTTCCTGCAAAATGATCCATAAATTTCATAAAGTATTAAAGAAAAACAAAAAATAATAAGTTTTGAGTTATACAATACTCAGGTATAAAAATGCACCTTTGTATGGAAATATCCCACAGAATGGGAAGGAATGGATGAGAGGTGGGTCTTCTACTCAGAGCCCATTTCCATAGGGTGGTCCTATATAGGCCACACCGGCCTCCTTTCACTCTCAGGATTTCTTGATTACCTCACATTTACATATTGGCATAAATGCCAGTAAACCCTCCAGCTAGGTTAAAGTGTCAACAATGTCTTCCTTGGACTCAAGAGGCAGTTCCAGGATGTGGTCATCCAGTAATACTTGCCAACAGTAGGAAAAGCAACTCCTGTGCCATCAAAGAAGCTCTCAGATACTTAACTTGGAATTTGAAACAGTGGCTTCTGAGGGACACTGAAGTACACAGGACTTATGGCATCAACGTTTTACATGATGTGTCTTAATCATCACAGGACAAGCCTTTCCAATTCTCACGATTGTAAACCCTTGTGTGTAAATCAAACATTCACAATTTATCTTTGTGGCATCATCTAACACAGCCATTACATTCCTGGGGTACAATTTGTAGTCTCTCTATGCCATTTCCCCTTCTCATTTTATGGGTTTTTTAGTTTTTGTTGAGTTAACCTTTGGATTTACTTTGTATATCCCAGATATCAATTTTTATATGATATGTTGAGTACAAAAAATTTACCACTTTTTCATATATAATTTTTGTAAGATAGTCCCATTTATTTGGATTTGATTCTATAGTTCTTGACATTAGCACCCTATCATTGAAGACTTCTTTGAGGTCTAAGTCTTAAGTGTCTGCCTAAGTTTTGCTCAATGAACTGTATGAATTCGGGTCAAATCTCAAGGTCTTTAATCTATTTTGAATTGAATTTTGTGTAAGGTGTGAGATAAGGATCAATCTTTAATTTCTTACATGTGCTTATCCAATTATTCCAACATCACTTGTTGAAGACTATCTTTATTCCATTTCAAGTTCTTGGCTTCCTTGACAAATATTACTAGGCCTTATACTTGGGGTTTTGTCATTGAATATTCTGTTCTGACCCATTGGTCTGAAAATTTTTCTTTGTTCCAATACCATGCTGTTTTGATCATTATGGTTTTAAGTAATGAGATGCCTCCCACTTTCTTGTTTTCAATATAGATTTGTCTATACTAGGTCATTTATAATTACACACAAATTTTATAATTAATTTTTCTAAGTAATTGAGGAATGTTGTCTGAATTTGAATAGGGATTGTATTTTATCTATAAAATGGTTTAGGTAAGATGGTCATTGTGATTATATTGATTCTTTACAATCCATGACCATGGAATGTTTTCCCAATTCCTTAGGATCTCTTTAATCTCCTTAAGTATTTTGAAGTTTTATGGTATAGGTCTCTCACCTCTCTTGTTAGGCTGACTCCTAGGTAGTTGATAGTTTTGGACACTATTTTAAATGGAATAGATTCTTTGATCACTTTCTCTTCTTTTTTTTTTTATTTAAACACCTTGATTACATACATGATTGTGTTTGGGTTTCAGTCATGTAAAGAACGCCACCCATCACCAGTGCAACATTCCCACCACCAATGTCCCAAGTCTCCCTCCTCCCCACCTAACCCCTGCCTGTACTCTAAACAGGCTCTCCATTTCCCTCATACATTCTCATTATTAGGAAAGTTCAGAATGTAGTTATTTCTCTAGTTAAACTCATCACTCTTTGTGGTGAGCTTCCTGTGGTGAGCTGGAACTTCCAGCTCTTTTCTCTTTTGTGTCTAAAAATTATTATTGCAAGAATGTCTTTCATTTTTCTTAAAACCCATAGATGAGTGAGACCATTCTGTGTTTTTCTCTCTCTCTCTGGCTTATTTCACTCAGCATAATAGATTCTGTGTACATCCATGTATAGGAAAATTTCATGACTTCATCTCTCCTGACAGCTGCATAATATTCTGAATCATTATTTGTATCAAGGAATGCAACTATTTTTTGTGTATTTGTTTTGTAGCTGGCCAATTTGTTGTATTGGTTTATTGTTTCTAGGAGCTTTTTTGTGACTCTTTAAGGTCTTTCAAATACATCATCATATCACCTGCAAATAGATATGGTATGACTTTCTTTTTTTAATTTTAATTCTTTGATTTCCTTCTCTTGCCTGATGCTATTGCTAGGACCTCTAATAGTATGTTGAAATGAATGGAGACAACAGACGTCTTTGCCTAGTGCCTGACCTTAGTGGAAGTGCTTTCAGTTTTTTGCCATTAAGAATAATGTTGACTAAGAGCTTCTTATATAGAGCTGTTACTATCTTGAGAAAAATTCCTTTCATACCTATTTTGCTGGTGGTTTTAATCATGAAATCTAATGCTTTCTCTGCATTGTTATGATTATATGACTTTGATCCATCCTTTTACAGATGTGTAGTGTATCAATGGATGATATTGATTTGCATATATTGAACCATACTTGCATCCCCATGATGAAACCTACTTGGTCATGATGTATAATCTTTTTGATGTGTTGTTGGATTCAGTTTGCTATGATTTTGATAAAGATATTTGCATCAATGTTCATCAGTGAGATTGATCTATAGTTATCTTTCTTGGTTGTATCTCTGTCAACTTTGGGAATAAGTGTAACATCAGATTCATAGAAAATATATGTAACCCCAGAAGAAAATGGAGAAATCACTTTGTTTTTATAGACTATTTTATTGAAGTACTTGCACTTATATCTTAGGAGAAATACTTAGAATTGAGGCTTACCAATAGTAATTAAATTTTCAGGTTTAATTTAAATCTCAATTATTTAAAGCCTAAGTACAAGTAGTCTAGTTTGAGATGCTCCTCCATTGATAAACAATAAATATTAAATAGGGAATACCATTTTATTTCTTTTTTTTTATTTAAACACCTTGATTACATACATGATTGTGTTTGGGTTTCAGTCATAAAAGGAACACCACCCATCACCAGTGCAACATTCCCATCACCCAAGTCCCAAATCTCCCTCCTCCCCACCCAACCCCCGCCTGTACCCTAAACAGGCTCTACATTTCCCTCATACATTCTCAATATTAGGACAGTTCAAAATGTAGTTATTTCTCTACCTAAACTCATCACTCTTTGTGGTGAGCTTCCTGATGTGAGCTGGAACTTCCAGCTCTTTTCTCTTTTGTGTCTGAAATTTATTATTGCAAGAATGTCTTTCATTTTTCTTAAAACCCATAGATGAGTGAGACCATTCTGCGTTTTTCTCTCTCTCTCTGACTTATTTCACTCAGCATAATAGATTCTGTGTACATCCATGTATAGGAAAATTTCATTACTTCATCCCTCCTGACAGCTGCATAATATTGCATTGTGTATATGTACCACTGTTTCCTTAGCCATTCGTCTGTTGAAGGGCATCTTGGTTGTTTCCAGAGTCTTGCTATGGTAAATAGTGCTGCAATGAATATAGGTGTAAGGAAGGGATTTTTGTATTGTATTTTTGTGTTCTTAGGGTATATTCCTAGGAGTGGTATAGCTGGATCGTATGGGAGCTCGATTTCCAGTTTTTGGAGGAATCTCCATATTGCTTTCCATAAAGGTTGAACTAGACGGCATTCCCACCAGCAGTGGATAAGGGTTCCTTTCTCTCCACATCCCCGCCAGCACTGTTTGTTCTCATTCTTTGTGATGTGTGCCATTCTCTGTGGTGTGAGGTGGTATCTCATTGTTGTTTTGATTTGCATCTCTCTGATGATTAGTGATGTGGAGCATTTCTTCATGTGTCTTTTGGCCATTTGTATTTCTTCTTTGTCAAAGTGTCTGTTCATTTCTTCTCCCCATTTTTTGATGGGATTAGATGTTTTTTTCTTGTAAATTTCTGTCAGTGCCTTGTATATTTTGGAGATTAGCCCTTTGTCTGATGGGTATTGGGTGAATAGATTCTCCCACTCAGTGGGTGGCTCTTGTATCCTGGGCACTATTTCCTTTGAGGTGCAGAAGCTTCTCAACTTAATATATTCCCATCTGTTAATCTCTGTTTTCACTTGCTTGGAGAGTGCAGTTTCCTCCTTGAAGATGCCTGAAGTCTCAATGTCCTGGAGAGTTTTGCCTATGTGTTGTTCTATATATCTTATGGTTTGGGGTCAGATATCGAGGTCTTTAATCCATTTGGATTTTACCTTCATACATGATGTTAGCTGGGGGTCTAAGTTCAATTTTTTGCAAGTGGCTAGCCAGTTGTGCCAACACCACTTGTTGAAGAGGCTTTCCTTGCTCCATTTAGGATTTCCTGCTCCTTTATCAAAAATTAGGTGATTGTATGTCTGGGGAACATTTTCTGAGTATTCAAGCCTATTCCACTGATCTGAGGGTCTGTCCTTATTCCAATACCATGCTGTTTTGATAACTATTGCTTTGTAGTAAAGTTTAAAGTTGGGGAAAGTAATTTCTCCCATATTCTTTTTCCCAATGATTGCTTTAGCTATTCTAGGGTGTTTATTGTTCCAAACAAATTTCAAAAGTGCCTGATCTACCTCTTTGAAGAATGTCATAGGTATCTTTAGAGGGATAGCGTTGAATCTGTATAACGCCTTGGGGAGTATTGCCATTTTGATGATGTTAATCCTGCCAATCCATGAGCAGGGTATGTGTTTCCATTTCCGCGTGTCCTCTCTTATTTCTTGGAGCAGAGTTTTATAGTTTTCTTCGTATAGGTCTTTCACATTTTTAGTCAAGTTGATTCCAAGATATTTGAGTTTGTGTGGCACTATTGTGAATGGGGTTGTTTTCTTAATGTCTATTTCTTCCTTATTACTATTGGTGTATAGAAAGGCCATTGATTTTTGTGTGTTAATTTTGTAGCCTGCCACCTTGCTATATGAGTCTATTGTTTCTAGAAGCTTTTTGGTAGAGTCTTTAGGGTTTTCTAAGTAGAGCATCATGTCATCTGCAAACAGTGAGAGCTTGACTTCTTCCTTTCCTATCTGGATTACCTTGATATCTTTTTCTTGCCTAACCGCTATAGCAAGTACTTCCAGTGCTATGTTGAATAGGAGTGGTGAGAGAGGACAGCCTTGTCTTGTGCCAGAATTTAGAGGGAAGGCTTTTAGTTTTTCTCCATTGAGGATAATATTTGCCACTGGCTTGTGGTAGATGGCCTTAACTATATTGAGAAAGGTTCCTTCCATTCCCATCTTGCTGAGAGTTTTGATCAAGAATGGGTGTTGGACCTTGTCAAATGCTTTCTCTGCATCTATTGATATAATCATGTGGTTTTTGTTTTTCTTGTTGTTGATGTTGTGTATTATGTTGATAGACTTAAGGATGATAAACCATCCTTGCATTCCTGGGATGAAACCTACTTGATCGTAGTGGATGATCTTCTTAATGAGGTATTGAATCCTATTTGCCAGGATTTTGTTGAGGATCTTTGCATCTGCATTCATCAGCGATATTGGTCTGTAATTTTCTTTTTTCATAGCATCTCTGTCTGGTTTAGGTATCAAGGTGATGTTGGCTTCATAAAAGCTATTTGGGAGTGTTTCCACTTGTTCAATTTCATGAAAGAGTCTTGCCAGGATTGGTAGTAGTTCCTCTTGGAAAGTTTGATAGAATTCATTAGTGAATCCATCTGGGCCTGGGCTTTTGTTTTTGGGCAGACTTTTGATTACCATTTTTATTTCATCAATGGTGGTGGGGGTGTTTAGATATGCTACATCCTCTTCCTTCAACCGTGGAAGATTATAAGAGTCCAAGAATTTATCCATTTCTTCCAGGTTCTCATTTTTAGTGGCATAGAGTTTTTCAAAGTAGTTTCTGATTACCCTTTGAATCTCTGTCATATCAGTAGTGATCTCTCCTTTTTCATTCCTAATACGAGTTATCAAGTTTCTCTCTCTCTCTTTCTTTGTTAGGTTTGCCAGTGGTCTATCAATCTTGTTTATTTTTTCGAAGAACCAACTTCTGCTTTCGTTGATCTTTCGGATTGTTTTTTGAGTTTCCACTTCGTTGATTTCTGCTCTCAGCTTTGTTATTTCCTTCTGTCTTCCTATTTTTGGGTCCTTTTGTTGAGTACTTTCTAGTTCTATTAGCTGTGTCATTAAGCTACTCAGGTAAGCTCCTTCTTCCTTCCTGATGTGTGCTTGCAAAGCTATAAATTTTCCTCTCAGTACTGCTTTTGCTGTGTCCCATAAGTTCTGATAGTTTGTGTCTTTATTGTCATTTGTTTCCAGGAACCTTTTGATTTCCTTCTTGATTTCATCTCGGACCCACTGGTTATTGTGTATGAGGCAGTTTAACTTCCAGGTGTTAAACTTTTTCTTCTGAGTCCCTTTGGAATTTACAAATAATTTCAGAGCCTTGTGGTCAGCGAAGGTAGTCTGCAAAATTTCTATCCTCTTGATCTTATGGAGGTATGTTTTATGTGCCAGCATGTAGTCTATCCTGGAGAATGTCCCATGTACATTGGAGAAGAATGTGTATCCAGGTTTCTGGGGATGGAGTGTCCTATATATATCCACTAGGCCTCTTTCTTCCATTTCTCTCCTCAGGTCTAGTATATTCTTGTTGGGTTTCAGTCTGGTTGACCTATCCAGTGTTGACAAAGCAGTGTTGAGGTCCCCCACAATTATTGTGTTGTTATTGATATTGTTTTTCAGATTTGTCAACAGTTGTTTTAAATATTTTGCTGGCCCCTCATTCGGTGCATATATGTTTAGGAGAGTTATTTCTTCCTGCTCTACATACCCCTTGATTAATATAAAATATCCATCTTTGTCCCTTACAACCTTCCTGAGTATAAAGTTTGCATTATCTGATATTAGTATGGCCACTCCAGCTTTTTTATGGGTGTTGTTTGCTTGGATAACTTTTCTCCAGCCTTTTATTTTGAGTCTATGTTTGTTCTGACTATTCAGGTGCGTTTCTTATAGGCAGCAGAAGGTTGGATTGAGTTTTTTGATCCATTTAGCCACTCTGTGTCTCTTAACTGGTGCATTTAGTCCATTGACGTTGAGAGAAAGAATTGTCCTGGGATTTAATGCCATCTTTATATCGAAATTTGGTGTGTCTTTTGGGTAGTCTTGTCTTAGATTAGGTATTTCAGTTTTTCTCTTAAGACTGGTTTTGAGTCTGTAAAGTTTCTGAGCTGTTTTTTGTCTGTGAAACCATGTATTCTTCCGTCAAACCGGAAAGTGAGTTTTGCTGGGTACAGTATTCTAGGTGAAGCATTCATTTCATTCAGTCTTGTCACAATATCCCACCACTGCTTTCTGGCATTTAGTGTTTCTGGTGACAGGTCTGCTGTAAATCTCAAGGATGCTTGCTTGAATGTAATTTCCCCTTTTGATCTTGCTGTTTTCAGAATTCTGTCTCTATCTGTGGGATTTGTCATTGTGACTAGGATGTGTCTTGGGGTGGTTTTTCTTGGGTCTCTTTTGGTTGGTACTCTTCGAGCATGCAGGATTTGATCACATATATTCTTTAGCTCTGGGAGTTTCTCTTTAATGATGTTCTTGACCGTTGATTCTTCCTGGAAATTTTCTTCCTGGGTCTCTGGGACTCCAATGATTCTTAAGTTGTTTCTGTTGATCTTATCATAGACCTCTATTTTCATCTGTTCCCATTCTTTGACTAATTTTTCCATTGTCTGTTCATTTGTTTTAAGTTTTTTTTCCAATCTCTCCTGTTGTATGGAATTGTTATGTATCTCATCTTCCACAGCACCAAGTCTATTCTCAGCTTCTGATACCCTGTCCCAGAGCTTATCCATTTTGTCATTCACTTCGTTTACTGATTTTTTCAGGCCTGTTATTTGACATGTTATTTCAGTTTGGAGTTTTGTGATTTCTGTCTTCATATTTTCTTGATTCTTATTAGTGTTCTGTTCTATTCTATTCATGGTTTCTTTGAGTTCTTTGAGTATATTCCATATTGCTACTCTAAAGTCCTTATCTGAGAGATTGATTAGTTGGTTGGTCGTTAACTGGTCATCAGAATTGTCATCTTCATTCTCTATGTCTGATGCTGGCCTGCGTTGTTTCCCCATTGTCACACTTGTATTGTGGGTTTTTCTACGTGTTGTGGTGGTATTCATTGGTTATATGATGCAGGCAACGCACTTCTCTGGCTCCGCCCCTTCTGGATGGGCCGACTTGCCTCCAAGGTAGGGGAGTCCTCCGTGGATGAAGCCTCACACAGGATCAAATCTTAGGTCCAAGCACGCAGCAGAGAAGACAGTCTGGAGAGAAATTCTTGCTTCTGTGATCCAGCACAGTTCTTAGTGTGGTTTTTTTCTTCTTGTGATGGTGTTCTTTTTTTAGAAAGAGCGCAGGGCTGCGTAGCGAAGTGGAGCTAAGTGCCTTCTGGAGCCTCTTTTCAGCCCACTCTCAGGAGGTTCACGCAACAGGATAGCAGAGAGACACACACAGGCAGCACTCACAGTTTTTCACAGTCGGGCCCCACTGGTCAGGCGTAGTTTTCACTCGCTCGCTGGGCAGCTTCAGAATGCTGTATTTTTGGGGTTCACTTCCCAGGACTCTGAGGAGAGTCACTGGCTCGCTGGTAGCTTCCGAACGTAGTTTCTTTGGGGTTCGCTTCCCAGGGCTCTGAGGAGAGCTTCCAGAGTTCAGGAAAGACAGAGAAGGGTAGGACAGGGCTCCCTTCCGGTGCTCAGTTCCTCAGAAGAAGCACAGCCCGGTGGAGACTCTGCAGGTAGAGCAATCAGCACTCTGCCTGAAAACCCCCACATGCAGCCATTTCTCACTCACTCACTGGCTCGCTGGGTAGCTCCCGAATGTAGTTTCTTTGGGGTTCGCTTCCCAGGGCTCTGAGGAGAGCTTCCAGAGTTCAGGAAAGACAGAGAAGGGTAGGACAGGGCTCCCTTCCGGTGCTCAGTTCCTCAGAAGAAGTACAGCCCGGTGGAGACTTTGCAGGTAGAGCAATCAGCACTCTGCCTGGAAACCCCCACATGCAGCCATTTCCATTTTATTTCATTTTAAAAATTATATTAGAAACATGCTCTATAGAATTACTGATAAGTTAAGTTTTAGGGGCTGGAGGGATAGCATGGAGGTAGGGCATTTGCCTGGCATGCAGAAGGATGGTTGTTCCCATATGATCCCCCGAGCCTGCCAGGAGCTATTTCTGAGTGTAGAGCCAGGAGTAGCCCCTGAGCACTGCCGGTTATGACCCAAAAACAAAACATAACCACACAAAAAAAGAATTACTGATAGTTAAGTTTTAGACATTAAAAAATGTCTGGCACAAATCCCACCATCAGTGTAAAATAAACTTCACTTTATCCTAGTTTCTGTGCCTATGTGCCACATCACCAAATGATCATTTATGCTTTGAAACCATAGCCAATTTATATTATAAATAGCACCCTCTATTTGCATATGGATGAACCAAATCTGTATCATAATGTGAATTTCTTATCTGTTTTGTCTTTGTTTTGTATTTAGGGAGTATATTGACATTAGGAACAGAGAAGCTATTTCCTATGACATTTTTAGTCTATTTTTTATTACATATTCCAATTTAGTGAAAATTAGGTCTACTCTATTTAGACTTGGCACCTAACACTTGTTGACTCTGGCCTGTGATATAATTTTTTAATTTTTATTTTGATCATAATGGCTTACATATCTTTCACAGTAGTATTTTAGGTACATATCGACATTGAATCAGGGGAATACCCATCACCAAATTTGTCCTCCCCCCATCCCAGTTCCCCTTCTGCAGCCCATATACCCCACCATCACCCCCCGGACTGCTAGAGTAGGTGGTCCCCTCTTTGTCCTGCTCACTATTAGTGACCATATATCTGTTTGGTCCTGGTACCCTCCCCCGTCTCCCCCTCCATTTAAGAAGTGGAGCTAGATAAATCGAGTTATGTGGCTTTGTTTGAAGGAAAGAAAAGCAATAGATTGGGGTACAAAATAAGAGAAAAAAATAAAGAAGTAAAATATGCTGAAAATAGGTGGAGTCCTTCCAGAGGATTTCAACCTCAGTTTGAGAGAGGATGTGAAAAAGGCAATTGAAACACCACCACAATACAGAAAGAAATATCAAATTAAATATCCAGTGAGCACAACAGCAATAAAGACAAGCACCACACAACAGTCTCGGTTCTGAAATCAACTCATGCCGGAGTGCAAAAAGAAAGAGAAAGATAAGATAAAATAAAATAAAATAAAATAATATTGGAGACATCAACTTCAATCTCTACACTAATATAAAGATGTCAAAAAATCAATCAATCGATAAATAAATATGTGGAAAAATGATTGTTTTGGGCTTTTTTTTTTCCTTTTCCCCCTGCATAGGCATAGTAACTATTGGGGATATTATAGAGGGAATTCCCTTGGCCTAGGAGTTACAGGGTTTCTCCCCTCTGAAGTGTACTGTCATGGGATTAACAATAGACTCCTTGCATGATCTTTTACTCTCCCCTTGGTGTTTTCGTGGTGTATGGAAGACTTCTGCTTTGTCATGGATGGTAAAATCAGACCTCTATATCTAGAGATCTTGGCGACTGTGCAGCTCAAGGAATGGAGCTTATGATGAAGTCTTTGTGGTTCTAGCAGTTTTGCTTCTTCAGTGTCGTTTTAATCCATCTTCTGTAGTTGGTGGTCTTGGTCATTATGTTGCTCCAAGGATGAAGCCTGGGATAAAGTCTTTCGTTATATTTCCGGAAGACCCGTTCAGTTTCGGTTGTCTCAGTCAGACTTCTGGAATTGGAGCTCTTGTTTGTTGAACAGATCGTAGACCAAAAGCTAGGCTAGAGCTTTTTGTTGCTGCTGTTGTTGTTGTTGTTGGTCCCTTGATGTGTACTGTCCCGTCCTGGTTGTAACATCCCATCATCTGTATATAGCAATCTTGGCTTTTGCACAGATCAAAGGGTGACAAGTTTTCTGATTTTGTCTTATCGATAGCTGATGAGGAAGGACAACTTGCTCTTAGATCAAGTTGTTCCCATTTCCTCGTTGTCAAGTTATCAATTTAGCACTGGCACATGTTGATGTCAGAGCAGCATTATGCATGCCCTGGAGGGGATTGGGCTCCTATTGCTGTTGTGGAGAACTCTGTCGTTTCTATGTCTGGGGTCCAGGAGTCAAGGCTGGATGGTCCGTGTCTAGTTTCCTGGAGTCTGAGTTATTTCCACATGACATACTTTCAGGGTGGGAGATGTCCCTGTGTTGTAAACAAGTATGAGTTCTTATCCCTAGTAGATAAGAGCTAGTTTTTACACATAAAATATCCCCTTTGTTTAATATGTCTTTGCAGGAAGAAGTGGTGCTACATTATATTGCTGGTGGATTTGGGGGTGGAGAGAGAAGAAAACAGACACCCGACAAAAACTAGGAATATATATGCTCACACATATCTAAAGAAAAAGAGAGTTTCTTTTAAAAAATTAAATAAAAGATGTAATTAAAGGAGTAAAGTGGGGCCGGGAGAGATAGCATGGAGACAAGGCGTCTGTCCTTCCTGCAGAAGGATGGTGGCTCAAATCCCAGCATCCCATATGGTCCCCCGCGCCAACAGGGGCGATCTCCTAGCATAGAGCCAGGAACTCCCTCCGAATACCACCAGGAGTGACCCAAAAGAAACAAAAACAAATCAAATCAAATAACAAAACTAAAACAAAACAAACAAACAAACAAACAAAAAAACAAAATATGAACAAGGATAAAAAAAGAAAAGAAAAAAGAAAAAAAAGGGAGAAAGTGATACAGGAGATTGCATTTGGGGAGAAACAGGATAAGAGGTAGTGTTATAAAAAGTCTATATTTATGATGAAAGTACAGGCTTCCCCATTGTCTTTTGAGATTTCCTTGTGAAGTGTGGTCCAGACAGGGAGGTCTTGGGTAGAGTTCTTGCAGTGGGGGTCCTTTGGAGCTAGTTCCGGTATCAAGCCACAGTCCACATTCGGGAGAGGTGATTAGAAGGGCCACACTGCATGGGTCAGTCGGGGTGTTGGTTGTATTTTCTTGCCGGGAACGAGGTGAGAGTTTGGATGGGTGTCTCTTCACTTGTGTAGTGTGTACTGGCTCGTTGTGGTGTTGTGGTAGGAGGTCGGTCTTGATGCCTAATGGATTAAGAACTGAGGGTGGAGAGTTATAATGTGGTGGGGATATCGGAGGTGGGATTGAGGGGTGCTCATGTGGATTGATTTCCAGCAGTCTTTTTTTTTTTTTTTTTGGTTTTTGGGCCACACCCAGCGGTGCTCAGGGGTTACTCCTGGCTGTCTGCTCAGAAATAGCTCCTGGCAGGCACTGGGAACCATATGGGACACAGGGATTCGAACCAATCACCTTTGGTCCTGGATCGGCTGCTTGCAGGGCAAACACCGCTGTGCTATCTCTCCGGGCCCTTCCAGCAGTCTTTGAGACAAACACAATTTAAACTAATCACTATCGATCCAGAAACATTTAAGATTGGTTTTGAAAATTCTCTTTGAGCTGAGAACTTTGAGGAGGGAAGTTTAAACATTTTCAAGAATAAGATTAGTTTTTATTGCCACATACCTAAAAATAAGAGTTTGTGAACATTAACAGTTCTTTCCTTGGCGTCCTCAGTAGTCAGTGATTACCTAAGGACTAATTCTTGTTCCAGATGCTGTGTTATCTGTCCAGCTGTTCCAAGTATGTGCTATTTGCAAACAGCAACATCAATAGTATAGCTAGGAAATTGCAAGCTGGAGCTATCATTAAGGATAAGATATATTTGATGTCAACGATAAACTTTTGCTAAATTTTAATGAGGTTAGAATTGAGGGAATAACAATAGGTGAAGAAAAATAGCTCTTAAAGCAACCAAGTGAAGAAATTATTTACTGAGATATTTCTGTATTTTATTTGCATGCCGTGTATTGCACATTAAATTTCCCTGAGTATACAATCATAGTGTGCAATTTATAAAGGTGTCTTAATATTGCACATTAATTGTCAATACAAAATTGCACTGGATACTTAAACCATTTTTTGTATTTGAAAGAGTACTTCTAATTATTTTCTGTTTTCATGATAGACTTTTCAAAACATCTCAACTTATAGTTTGATGAATCTGGGGTCGAAGTCCTATTAGAGTCTACAATCAAACTGTATTATTGGATATATCTCTTAATCTTTCCTGAGCTTTTACTAGTCTCTCAGAATTGTTGAAAGTGCTTTTATTCTTTTTGGACTTTTCCCAAAATTATTCTCTATACAAGGCATAGGTTATATCTCTTAATTCTCTGTGTTAGCTTCTTGTTTGTTTCTTTTGGCTCCGTTCAGTGTTCACATCCAGCAAAGTTCAGGGCCTCCAGACCACACTTAGTAGTGCTCAGGAGCCTTCAGGATTATACCCAACTCTGCTCAGTGACTGTGTGATATCATAGTTTGTGCTGGAAATGAATTAAGATTGGCAGCATGTAGGGCATAAACCTAACCTATACTATCCTTCTGGTCATGTTTCATTCTCTTTAGATATTTATTATATGTTTTATTCATGTTTTAATATAATTATTATGTTTTTGCTCTATGGGAATCAGACCTGTTGGTGTTGACTGCCCTTTTCTATAAAGGTCAGTGCTGGGATGGGATTTACTCCCAACATTCCTCTGGGAATTAAACCTGTGTCCTTTATGCAAAACATGTTATTTGCCCACTGAGAAACCTCTTAGTACTGTATTATTTTTGCCCTATTTACTACGACTACTATTACTACTGCTGCTGCTGCTACTGTTACTGCTGCTACTATTATGTACTACTTTACTACTAGTAATACTACTACTTAGTAGTAGTAGTGTGGTAGTAATGGTAGTAGTTTCTTTTATACAAAGCTTGTATTCTATTTCTGAGCTCCAGAGCTATGTTCCAATTCTCTTCCTAGATATTTCAAAGATAATTAAACAAAGATAAATATAGAGCTCATTGACTACTTTTAAGTAAAAAAATATATCTAAATAATACTTTTACTAACCAAGTAAAATAACAGCTTACATTTAAGTAAGTCAGTTTTATATTCCAAGAGATTTTATATTACATCTAGAAAGCATCTGCTTTTATATGATCTTTAGATATGGCTAAAATATATGCCTGGGCAGAAATTTGATTCATTTACTTTTAAAAATTTCTTTACCTTTTAAGGTACTTCATGTCTGTTAAGTGTATAGTGTTCTCAATCCCTGGATATTGCACTGATATTCAGAGGTAAAATGGCAATATTCACATGCAGTGCCTACTTATTTTTATCAGCTTAGATGGCACCAGACTAAGAAAATTATCCATCTGGGCTAGGTAATACATCTTTCTGGAAAATCACTGAATTACATTCTTAATAATGCAGTCACTGAGATAGTTTTCTTTTACTGAATAATTTCCTCATTCAGTAAAGATTTTATAAGCCTAGATGGTTTGAACATATGGTTTAGGGACATCATTTTAAAACCTGAACTATCAATAGAATTTCAATATAATATAAACAAAATAACTTACTTCCTAAATGGAAAGTATATCCGGGTATTTTTTTTAAAGAAGAGATAGCACTACAAAAGCTTTTGCTTTTGCATTATAGTTAAGAGCTGGAGATTAGGAAGCTTTTTTCCCCCCTCATCATTGCCTTATAGCACTGGAACATCCCTTCTTATTTTCCAACAGTCAATTTGTCCTTAACACAGTTGATTGCTCTTCCTATGTGAAGTGATTTCTTCAATGGGAATTCTTGTACATCTCTGACTACTCCTTTCTAATCCCTCTTACTTTTTCCTACATATATCACTGCCCCTTTATATGGTATGGCTTCAGAATTCAACTTTTGAAGTCTTATCTATTAACATTCATTCTTAGTGCTCACAAGATGACTAGTTGCTTTATGTGCTGATAAAACACAAAAGTATTTCTCCAGCTCACACTTACTTTCTGAACAACAACACCCAGATATCATTTCTAATGAGTATCAGGCATTTATTATCTTCAAAATAAAAGCACTTACTTAGTATATGTATCTGTAGATACACATGTATTGTGAGTATAATATATGTACACATATATTCTCAGCCCTCAAGAATATAATGTGCTTTCTTCCCATTTTAAGAATAATCTCAATTCATGGCAACATCTTATTTTCTTATTGTTTAAAATAAACTTTTAATCAAATCATCATGAGATACAATCACAATGTTGCTCTTGCTTGTACTTCAGTCATACAGTGTTTAATGTTTTACCAGTGCACATTTCCTGCCACCAATGTTGCCAGTCTGTTTCCTGCTTTCCCTTTTGCCCACAATCTCTCTTCTTTATCATTGTAAACACCATAGTTTATACTGTGCTTACTACTGAAGGGGTATCATACATATCACTTTACCTCCTTTGAGCAACGTGTTCTCTAGTGTTTTTCATTTTATGTTAGGCATTTTAAAAAATATGTTGGCCTTTTACTAAAATATGTACAAATTTTTCACCATTTTTCACTTGTTTCTTTATTTACTTTCTCTTAGCCCAATGGTATTGATTATCATCATCTCTCAGTTCACTGTTGTTTTATCCTAAAAAGCCTCTCTGCTTCATATCATGATTTCCTCTGGGTTATCCTCCATAATGCAACCAGTACAACTCACTGTAAAATAAGCCAGATATTTTTTCTCCTTTGCCGTAAGCCCTCCTTTGGGTCTCCAATATCATTCAAGTGAAGACAACAAGAACTCTTAATAGTGAATTCAATAAGATATAAGTTCATCTTTTGCTAATCTTGTCACACACATCATATTTTTTTTTTTGGTTTTTGGGCCACACCTGGTGAAGCTCAGGAGTTAGTTCTGGTTATGCACTTGAATTGCTTTTGGCTTGGGGGACTATATGAGATGCCGGGGATTGAACCCAGGTTGTTCCTAGGCTAGCACAGGCAAGGCAGACGCCTTACCGCTTGCAACACTGCTCCGGCCCCATGTCACACACTTCATTTTAAGTTCATTGGTCTTATGAGTACCATACATAGAAATTTCTTTTCTCATAACACTGTCTTTAAAGGTGTTTTATGCAAAAGCCACCTTTGCAAGGATGTCATACCATGGACTTTCTACCTAAATAAACAACTGGACCTCCATATATAATTATTTTCCCAGATCTGTGCTTTATTGCCATATAGTTATTAATAGCCTTGCTACCTGTATTCCCCACTGAAAGGTGTATATTCTTTATGCAAGGATGTTGCCTTTATATTCAACATATACTTATATAGAAGAAATATATACATACACATAGCTTAATATTGTTGCATTCAACTCTAGAAGAATAGGCTGTCGATAGTATTTTAGAGGATGAATAAATTGTCATGGATTGACATAAGAGCATAAGCCAATAGCTCCATTTTTATTGATTTCTTTGCCTCCCATTCTTCATTCCATTTGAAATATAGAGAAATTTTACAGGAAATAAAAATTATGAGAAGTCAGAGCCAAGGAAGAAAGAGATGGAAGCCTGAGACAGAGACAGCTCTAAAGAGACAAATACCTGGAGGGGCAATTGCTTCAAATTTGACATAAAAATCTGAAATTTCTCCAAGAGGAGATGTTGATTCAGAACTGTCCAAAGTATAGAGATGACTGAATTATCTTTAACAGTTAAGAATTCAAATTGTGTTTTTTTCTTAATTGCATACTTATTCCAGTGGCTTTGTAAACTTGTTGATATATTCAAAATGGGCAACTCTAGAAATCTCAAGAACTACTTTCCAATGCCTCAAAACTGCTTTAGCTTGGAGAGAAATATTGGAATTTCTCCAAAGCAGAGAGTACCTAGAAAAAAACCCCAAAGATATGCTTTTTTCAATGTTTAGTTCTAAAAGAGATGTTGGATTTGGGTTATTAAACAATTAAGTTTAGCTTTTAAGAAATCCTTTTTGAGTCTTTAAGGTCACGTTATTGTTGGCCATGATGAGGAAATAATTTTCCTGTAGATAGTTTCTTTTTTCAACTGTTACAACAAATTTTTCAATTAGATCAGAAATATTGTCAGACTTTATAACATTGGTTTATAAAAAAATAATGTCTAGAAAAAAAAAACAACTATGATCTAAAACCATAAAACTGGAACTAGCTGGAAGTAGAGTTATATAACATAAATGGAAATTGTAAATTATGTTAAAATAATAAGAATGTTGTGACTGTAAACTAACAAGTGGCAGAATAATGCTTTCATGTAGTAAATTGTTTGGAGATGAGCAGTCCTAATCAGCCAGCTTTACATATATAGTTGTTAGCACTTAGTCTAAGAGTGATCTGGAGTTAGAGAGTCAGAAAGCCTATCTCTATGGCCTCCTTCAATAGATGTTATCGGTTCAGCCATAAAATTGGAGACTTCATATCTGATCCTAAAAGATATAAATGAAAACAAAATTGGGACTGTATTTTCTACCACCTATTAGTTCTGATCTTGTCACAAATTTCTATCCTTAAAAGTATGCCCAAACATATGTATGGTTAAAAGAATAGCTACAAAACTAATGAACAGCTTTGGGCTAGGACATTGTTCATCTTCTACATTGTCTTGCCTCCTCAATTTTCTGCTATTTGAAAGCCTGATGAACCTTTTTACTTCTGAACACATTTTTCCCTCTGTATTCTCTCCTTATGAGGCAGGTAGTTGGAACCAGACAATGCTTTTCTTATATGTTCATATTTAGAGACAATTTGTTTCCATGCTCTGAATTTTCCAGGAGAGCGTGGATATATTTTACCTGTTTGACACAATGAAGTAACCAGCTTTGGTTGAATTTCAATTCATTTCCAAATGCTTTCTTCTGTTTCTTCCCTGGAAGAAAGCATTGTGGTTCTAATATAGTACTTGGTACAGAAATAAAATACTCATTTCCTTTATTTGTCCTGCTTGAAGCTTTCTTTACAAATCATGATTTATGAAGTTGTTAATGACACAGTTATTTAAGATATTCAATATTCCAACACCAAATCTACCCCAAGTAAGGCCTTTCCTCCACCAATCTTTTCTCCACCAACATTCTTCCAGCTTGTCTCCATAGCAGGCACAAAATAATTTACTTTATATTGCTTGTTACAACACATACCTCATAGTTATGTTATCAAAGCTATCTTATGAGGATTGGCTAAGGTGTTAAGGGCTAGTTAAGCTAACCATGACTTTGTGTTTTTTTTTGCTAATTGAGAACTTTCCCATCTATTCAGCACTGTAAACTTTAGAGGTGACTTTATTCTACAGCTGTATCATTAGGATGATTAGGGATCTTGGCAACTTGGCCTACCAGATTGGTGGATTCTTTCTAAGAATATCATTTGTGGGGGGAACTTTTAAATGTAAGAGAAAGCAGGTATGGGTGGGAGGAATCCAACAGGACAGGCATTATCCCTGCCCTATTTGGTGGAGGCTCCATTAATCAGGACTCAGCGACCTGACTTACCAACTTTGGCATGGCACTGGCTTCTTTTCCTCCAGAATTATTTTAGCTTTAGAAAATTAGCCTTCCTTAGGGATTACACATGTGATTACTCTATCCTATCTTTCTGAGTATGAGAGTTCAATTTCTAATGAAAAAATGCGGTGGGGGAGGGAAAAATGCAAAGAATTTTCTAAAGGCAAGCCTTGTTATCAAGGACAAATTGTGAAAGGCCATAAAAAGTTTTTTTATCTCTGACCTTTGATTCCATAAGAGTCATCATCTTTACAGAGGAAATGGCTTTCCTTCCATTGGAAATTGACAGAATACACATAGAAGTCTTAAGATGGAAAGTTCTCTAACATAAGACATACTCCACAAATACTCCAGTCATTTATATCTTTTGTGATTTGTGCTATGACATATATTTTGTAAATCTTTATTTTATTTTCAGCAGTCAACCAATGTTATGCCTGCATAATACCTTTTATATTTATGGTATGACAATATTGGAATTTAAAGGTATGCATTTTTAAGTTAGAAGTTAGAGGTTACCTCATCATCTAAGAGACTCAAAGAAAAATATTCAGGACAAATCCTATCATTGGCTAATTCACAGAGATGTAACCAAACTAAACAAGTGCCTACCAGCACCCATGAGCCTAAAAGAAATGCCTCTGGGAGCCAGAATAATAGGAAAGGGATTAAAGTATTACATGTATCTAATCTCAGTTTGTATTTTATTACTCCATTTAGTTACCCAAGCATTACCAGGAGTGATCTATGAGCACAGAGCCAGGAGTAAACCCTTTTGGACCACTATTGAGTGTAGTCTAAAGACCAAGAAATAAGAAATGGTTTTGTATATAAAAGGTTTTATGTTTCAGTCTTATTTCTCTGGTATCATAGTGACTTTAGGTAAGTTACATTGCTGAGAAAATTAGCTAAATATCTTATATAAATTTGAAGGGTCCTGAGACAATTAGCCCTTTGGTAGTTATTAGTTATAATTTTCTTCTGTTTTTACTCTTCCTAGTCCAGTTTTTTCTATAGATGATACTAAGATTTTTTTAAATAAATTATTCTTCAAGGTGTTAAGTATTTTTGAAAGGTGTAATGTACTTGAATGTTCATGCAATCCCATAAAGCTTAATGAAAAAGTCACACAGTGTAATTATAGCAGAGAGTTTACTTAAATATATATAAATAAAAGTAGAGTGCTTCAGAGTTTAGGAGACAGAAATCAGAACTAACCCAGGTTATTATACATTATTTTAACTCCTCTAATTGACTTCAATATTTTTCTACCTGAGGGTGAAAATAATCTTTAACTTGCAGTCTTGTGTGCTTGTCAACTGTATGTGGGATGGAAGATGAAAAAAAAAAAGACAATGATAATAACTAATTATAAAAATTTACTTGAAAAGTTCAAATGCTGGGAAAAAACAAAACTGACTAATTTCACAGCTTAGCCAGATTGGTAATAACTATAAAGAGTTTTATGTCATTCCAATGGGTGTAGATTTTAACAAAACACACACCTATTGTCTGCCTGCTTTTTGCATTATCATGGGGGGGACACTATTCCTTAATGTTCAATTTCTTAGATATTTGTCATCTCAAATTTATAGTTTTAGTAGAACTGCTACCCTCCTAAGCTTATCCAAAGTACTTTGATTTAAGAAATCAGCTATTTTGTATTAAAATCTTTATGCAAATATAATAAAAATTTGATAAATTTTGTTGAAGGGAGGTTGACACTGGTGGTGGGATTCATCATGAAACATTATATGTCTAAAACCCAATTATGAATAACTTCTTCAATTACAGTGGTATAAATAAAATATTTTAAAAATACTTGATATAGCTGGGCTGTGCTTGAGCATCAGGGCTTATATAGAGAAGGTCCAGAATAAATAGCTCATTGACCTAGAATGTGCTTTCCAAGTTTAAGATAGTTGCTAGTTCAAACCCCAGCATTGCCATATGTATCAAGAAAGCTTCTGGCTGTTCTGCTGGCTGTGATCCCAGTTTTGCAGGCAATTTCTGTCCAAATTATAGCAATGTATGTATGAGCTCTACAAGAAAGGGCTGTATCTACTGGTAAGCACTAATGCAAGTGATGAATCAAAGGATTTATAATCCTCTGTAATGCAACTAGATAGGTAAGAGTTAAAACATGATGTAAATATGCTGGCATTTATAGATGTGTGTATGTGGTGTGCATGTGTGTGTGTGTGTGAGAGAGCGAGAGAGAGAGCGAGAGAGCCTTACTATAGTGACTGCATTAATAATGAAGGAAGGAGAGGAATAAAAATTATAGTGAAATGAGAGAAACATATTGTTACATATTTGATCATAAATTTTATAAAATTACAGCATATATGTAACAGAATAGCATAAATATTATAACATTTTCTACATCACCAGGATTCTTAGTTTTGCACCATAGATTCGGTTCTCTGTAGTTTAAGCCTAGAGCAATATGGCCATGAATAACATGAGTTGAAAAATGCCTACCTACAATATGGAAATATCCAAGTGGAAACACCACTGCACAGTATTTTAATATATTAGCATATTTGACTTTAAGTTCTAGCTAAGTACCACAAATCTGACACTATTCCCTTAAAGAAATGATTGTGCTGCTGTGATGCTTTGTCTAAGAGCCCAACATTATGCTGCTTGCTTGGGGGATTCCTATTCCATGCCAGTCCAATGAAATCTGAGACATGTGTTTGAGCATTTTTTCTATTCTGTCATAAAGCTGTGAAAATAAGTTTGAAAGTAAGCTGGAACAGATGGTACTTGGACCATTTATCAGTATCTCCCACTAATGGAACTGGACAGAAAAAAGTGTACAAGAATTACAATGATCTCTACATTTGAATACAGTGCATTATTTAAAAAATGCAGACACACCCACATAGAGCTGAAATATACTGAGTCAGCAATCTGTACAGGCCGGGAGTCTTTCTCTTTCTCTTGATAATCATGGTTTGAATAAAATGTACAAGCAGGGTTTACTTCATCCAAAAATTTGTGTGTAGTCAGACATTTTGTAGAATATTCATAATTCAGAATTTATGAGAATGTGGAAAGCATTGGTTAGGAATAAATAAAACATTCATTTGAGATCTGAAATATATGCATTTTATTTAATATTAATTTAAATGTTAAAATATAGAACTGGCTTCAAGTGTTCATTTATTAAAGTCTAGTTCTCTGATGAAGAAAATATTTTATTTTGTTCTGTTATAATGTTTTTGTTTTGGGGCCATTTCAAAAGGAAAGTGATGACTGGTTCTATTTCCTCAATGTTCAATTGTCACATTCTTTGTTGAGAAAGTCTGTTATTTTTTTTTTGACATTTTTTTATTGTATCAGTGAGATAAAGTCACAAAACTGTTTATGACTGAATTTTAGTCATACAATGTCTAACACCCATCCCTTCACAAGTGCACATATCTAGCTACCAATGTCCTATTTTCCCTTATGCCCTCTGTCCCCTACTGGTCTTTATGTCAGATATTTTTCTTTTCTTTAAAAAGAAAAATCAAGGAAATGAGAGAGAGAGAACATTGTTATTATTTGCAGAAAAGCATTGCTGATTTATTTTGCACTTGATCAAATTCTCTTTAAAATTCTTAGATTTTTATCATGATATGATGTTAATAGCAAGAGACTGTTGATTAACTTTACTTGCTAATCTTAAGAGTTGCTGGACAGTGCTGATGCCTCTACATCCAATTAACTTAGTCTATTCTTACAGCACAGTTTGTATAGTCTGCAACATGCAGTTAAGAAGCATAGCTAAAATATGTGACCCTCAGTAAGTGCCCAGCTAAAGATGTGCCAGCTCTGAGACCAGAAGTATGACCCTTGGCAAATACATATTTGAAGTCCACAATGATTACCAGTGAGAACTACCACCAAAATATACAGAAACTACTCAGGAGACAGAGTGCAATTACTCAGGATCATATATATAAAACCTACACCTAGAATGTGTGACCTGGGGTGAACACCACTCTGAATGTGTAAGCACAGCAACCAGATGTGTAATAACAAAAACAGCAACTAAGGGAAGGTTTGAGATGGGGTGGAATCCCATTCTTGGGCATGAGAAAGGTTAAGACAACTTGTCTTGTCTATGGTTGTCTCTGGCTCAATCCCTGACACTGCATTTAGTTCCCCAAGCACTGTCAGGAGTGATTACTAAACACAGGGCCAAGAATAAGATCTGAGCACAATTGTGTGTGTGTGTGTGTGTTTGTGTGTGTGTGTGTGTGTCTGCCTATCCAACCTTCAATTAATTTTTTCTGATGTTTTTATAACTGCCTTTCATGGTCTGCAGCCATTTATATTAAGTGCTTCACACATAATTTTGTGTATCTTCCCTGTTCCCCACTCTCATAGAAAATGGTGATTTCTGAATGGGGTTATTAAAATAAGCAAATTGAAATTTTTTATTTCTTTTATTGTGGCCAAAGTGAATTACAAATCTTTCACATTAATAATTGAATGCACATAGTGACAATGAATGAGGGGCATTCCCACCACCAGTGTTGTCCTCCCTCCACCCCTATTCCCAGCATGCATCCCATATCTCTCCCTTTACCCCTCACAATGCTAGTGTCACTGGTCTCTACTTGTACAGCTTTTTGTAAATTGGGTATCAATTCTGTTGTCGTTGACTTTGGGTTTGGTGTTCATGTCTGATTATTATTTTATTTCCACTAATCTTTATACAACTGTCTGGTCCTAGTATATCTCCTGTTGGAGATATAAGAAAAGCAAAGGAAAAAGAGAAAAAAAAACTAGCAGGAGTTCATCTTATTTGTGTTATAAATATCAATTTAGAAGAAGAAAAGGAAAAAAGAAGAAAAGGGTAACAAAACAAAACAAGACAAAAACAAAAACAACAAAGCAGTAGTAACAAAAATACAAAAAAAAGAACAAACAAAAAACCCAAAATTTGCAACTATGAAGAAAAACAAACGATAAAACAAAAACAAAACAAAAAAACAGTAAAAATCTCAAGTCAATAAACAAACAAACAAAAAAAACCCAACCCAGCAACTACTTAAAAAGTTTTTTTTTCTTTTGTTTTTGTGTTTTTTTTTTGTTTGTTTGCAAAAGCACAGTAAGTATTGGGGAAATCAAAAAGGGAATTCCCTTGGCCTAAGAGATACAGAGTTTGTCTGCCCTTGAAGCATACTGCCATGGGAACACCTACAGGCTTCATACACACTCAGCAAATAGATATTTTTATCAGAAGTATATTTAGGACATAAAGTTTTATATAAGATTATTCAATTAAGACATGTCTATTTTTCTAAAATGTTGTAAGTATAGAGACTTGTTTATTAGTATATAAAACATACTTCTGAAGTGACTTTTGTTTCTCTTAAAGAAAATGAAAAATCTGGATCAGAAACACTTATTTAAATGGTGGAGATCTGACATTGGATTGTGGAGTTTGCTCATCTAAAGTTCACTGTACATCTTTGACTTCTGAGTTGTGAGAGTCTAGGAAGTACATTTGCCTGGTCTTTACTGTAGTATTTTTGTTGATAAAATAGATTGCCCAATAGTTCCTAGCATTTAACATTGTTGGGAGGATGAGATCAGGCATGTTCCTTACTTACCATCTTTTCTTGCTCAGACCTAGTGCTCAATATTAGAGTATATATTACTATGTATAACATTGATTTTGTTTCTCTTTATTATTATTATTATTATTATTATTATTAATTCAGATCTATGGCACACCTGCAATGTCTCAGGTACAATTGTAGGCACCAGAGATAGAGAGGTGACAATATTGGGGTTCCTTTAGCAATTCTCCCATGTAACCCAAAGTAGGGGATTTGTAACTTATAGTCATTGAGCAAATAGTAATGTATTCTAAAAGCAGGCTTGTTGCTGACTAACAAAAATCAGTCCTAGGGAAGCAGCTAACCTCAGGCATCATCCAATTCACTTTAAATTTCTTGCTAAAATTGCATCTTCTCCCTTTTTTCATTCTTATGTTTTGTATAGAACTTGCCAAAAATTACTCATCTTTCTTTTTTTATGAATTTTAATGTCCAAACACCATTCTGTATATGTTCAAGGTCCAACAGACCCTGAAGGATTATTGAAAGTAGAAGATAAAATTACAATGAGAATGATAATGAAATGTAGAAAATGATGTCGATATAATATCTGGCTTCATTAAGAAAAGCAATGCCAGCATGTCTTTATCCTTTTTGTGTACAATGTAGGTATAGATAGATATTTTAAAGCAAATAACAACAGAAGAGAAGATTTTTCTTAGAAGAGTTTTCTTCTAACAAATCACTTTTTTTTTCTTTCATGGCAATTTGTCAGAGTTGTCAACATCAGTTTCAGACTTTGAAACCTTAAAGTATTAACACAGAACACCTTTATTTATGTTGAAAATTGCTTTTAGTATAAGTTTAAAGTTCTGTTCAGCTTTCTTATAATTGTATAGGGAGATCACACACTATCATTATCTGTGTGTGTATGGACAAGAGCTGGTATAGATTATGAAAATGCTAGCAATGGCTCTTACAAGCTGCATCATCCTATGTATTGTAGCACATCAATAGAATCTGAGGTTTTGTGCCTATTTAATTCTGGGCAATACCTTATGGTGTTCATGAATTAAATTCTGGCTATGTGCTCAGATGTCACTTCTTGCAATGTCCAGGAGAACCACCACGCAGTGCCAGGGATCAAATCCAGACCTCCTGCATGCAAACCATATGCTCAGGCTTTTGAGTGAACTCTTCAGCTCAGAAAAAAAAAGTATTTTTTAGTATTTTGGGCCATATCCACCAGTCCTTGGGACTTACTCCTTTCTCTACACTCAGAGTTCACTCCTGATGGTTCTCAGAAAACCATATCCAACAATGGGAATTGAACTTGGGTTGGCCATATTAAGACTTTATCTCCTGTACACTCTCTCTCTCTCTCTCTCTCTCTCTCTCTCTCTCTCTCTCTCTCTCTCTCTCTCTCCTCCAAACATTAAAATATTTAATACTTAGGCCAACTGGTACTTTTTTTTTCAAAAGATTTTTATATAATTACTTTATTTAAGAACCGTGGTTAAAAAATTGTTCATGTTTAAGTTTCAATCATAGAATGTACACCACCCTTCACCAGTGCACATTTCCCACCACCAATTTCCCCAGTTTCCCTAGCACCCTTTGCCCCCACCTGCCCCCTGGGCAGGCACTCTCTCTGCCTATCTCTCTTGCTCTCTTGCTCTCTCTCACTCTCTCCCCCCCTTATTTTGACACTGTGGATTTCACTATTGCTAATAAAGGGATACCATATGTATTTCACCTTATCCCCTTTTAGTACACAAATCTTGTCCAGAGGGATTGGTTCCAGCTATTATTGTCACAGTGTACCATTCAATACCCTAACTGCATTCACCATTCTGTGAGAATCTTCTTCTTATACTCATCTCTATTATGTCTTGATATTATTACCACACTATCTTTTATTTTTTATATTCCATAAATGAGTGAGGTTATTCCATGTCTATGACTCTTTCTCTGATTCATTTTATTCAGCATACTAATCTCAATATCCATCCATGTAAAAGCAAATTGCATTACTTCATTTTTCCTAACCACTGCAGTAGCATTCCATTGTGTAGATGTACCACAGTTTCTTTAGTCATTCATGTTCTATGATACTTGGGTTGTTTACAGATTCTGGCTATTGTAAATTCTGCTGTGACAAACACAAGAATTCAGAAGGCTTGTCTGCATGGTGATTTGGAGTGGTATTGCTGGATCACATGACAGCTCAATTTCTATTTTTCTGAGGAATATTCATATTGTTTTTCAAAAGGCTGGACCAGTCTACATTCCCATCAGCAGTGAATAAGTATCCCTTTCACCATGCATCCATGCCAGCACTGTTTGTTCTTGTTCTTTGTGATGTGTGCCAATATCTATGTTATCTGATATGTATATCAGATGCTATCTCATTGTTGTTTTGATTTATGTTTCCTTTTCATTTACCTTTTGGTTACAAGTATTTTTTTCTTTGAGGAAATGTGTATTCATTTTTTCTTTTCATTTTTAGATGGGGTTAGAAGTTTTTCTAGCTAAATTCTATCAGTGACATATCTTAGATATTAACCCTTTATCTGATGGATACTGGGTGAATAGTTTCTCCCATTCTATGGTTGTTAGTCTTCGTATCCTAGACACTGTTTTCTTTGAAATGCTGGAGCTTCTCAGTTTAATGTAGTTCCACTTTTTTTTAATCTGTTTCCCCTTGCTTGAACTGTGGTGTTTCATTTTTTTCCTAGTATGTATATTCCTTGATTATTAATAAATGCCCTTCTCTTTCTCATAAGCTTTTTAAGTCTAAAATCTGTTTTGTCTGATATTAGTATGGTCACAACAGCTTTTTTAAAAACAGTTGTTTCCTTGAAGGACTGCCCTCCAACCTTTGATTTTGAGTCTGTGTTTGCTCTCACTATTCAAATGTGTTTCTTGTAAGCAGAAAAACTTTGGGTTCAATTTTCTGATCCATTTTGCCACCCTAGCTCTCTTATTTGGTGCATTTGTCCATTAACATTGATAGATTATTGTCATGATATTTTGTCTTTTCTTTTTATAGAAGTTTGGTGTGTTTGTGAAATTTGTATTGCCTTACAATATGTCTTCTTTTAAGATTGGTTTTAAGTTGTTAAAGTTTCTGTGCTTTTGTTTTTCCATGAACTTGTATATTCTTCCTTCAAAACTGAATGAAAGTCTGGCTGGGTGAAATATTCTTTTTTTTGTTTTTTTGTTTTTGTTTGTTTTTTGAGTCACCACTGGCAGCGCTCAGGGATTACTCCTTACACTATGCTCAGAAATTGGTCCTGGCAGGCTCAGGGGACCATATGGGATGCCGGGATTCGAACCACGGACCTTCTGCATGAAAGGCAAATGCCTTACCTCCATGCTATCTCTCTGGCCTCTTATTTTTCCCTTCTGATCTTGCTGCTTTCAGTATTCTATCTCTGTGGTTTTCGTCATTGTGTATGTACCTTAGGGTGCTTTTTATTTTTATTTTATCTATTTTAGCTGGTACTCTTTGTACATCCAGGATGTGGGTGCAATCATTCTTTAATTTTGGATTTTAGTGATGATGTTTTTACTTGTGGCTTCTTTATAAGTTTATTTTTTTAACTGCCCCTCTGGGAACTCAATGAATCTTATGTTGTTCATGATAAATTTACCCTAAAGATGTATTGTTGTCTGTTCACTTATTTTGAAGATATTTTCTATTTTATGTTTGTTTTAAGACTTAAAATTGCTTCTCCTGAATGGTGTTCATTTTCCAGCTCACTCATTTAGTCCTCAGCTGTGATGCTTTCCAGGGAGTTTTTTTTGTTTTTTGTTTTTGTTTTGTTTGTTTGTTTGTTTTTTACCTATGATGTTATTCAGTCAACGATGATAGTTTTACATCACTATGATGTTTGAAGTTTTGTCATTTTTTACTCTTAGATCCTTTTCAGTCTTATGGATGTCCATCCCATTTTTTTCTTTTAGTTTTTGAACGGCCTTAATATTTTCTCTTTAAATATTGATCAGAAATTATATAGGTGAGTGATGTTAGTTGAATCTTCAGAACTACCATGTGGTAGGGTTCTGTATTTTGTTGTTGTTGTTGTTGTTGTTGTTGTTGTTTTGGGCCACACTCAGTGACACTCAGGGGTTACTCCTAGTTATGCACTCAAAAATAGCTCCTAGCTTGGGGGACCATATGGGACACAGGGGTATATCAAACCGCGATTCATCCTAGGCTAATGCGGGCAAGGCAGATGCCTTACCTCTTGTGTCACTGCTCTGGCTCCGCATTCTGTATTTTTTAAAAACTGAGAACTTTGTGATGTGGTGCTGTTTTTTTTTTTTATATGTTCATGTGGAGGTCCTTAACTCGAAGAAATGTGGGGCCACAGAGAAAATCAAAGTGGCTGCATTCTTGCCTGGGCCCCGGGCAAGAACTAACCCCAAGTGGTGCTTTGAAGTTCATGGAGGCTACACCTAGAATTGTTTAGAGGTGCCTCTCAGTACAAGGGATCAAACTCAAAGTCTTTAAAATGCTATATTAATTGAATTGTATGTTTCTGACTTAAAGTATTAGAATCTCAAACCTTTAAAATTGTGGATTGTAAAAGCAATAGAGTAAATATGATAATTATATATGTCTTGTTGATTCTTTGGACAGAAATATACATATTAATAAATTTTAATGTTATTAGAATGAATAAGGCATTTAAAGATAACTTTTCTTCACAAACTTTTCTTCCCTTCCCATCCTCTTCCCTCCCCTCCCCTCCAAGAAAGTACATACCAAGAAGGTATAATTTTATTTTAATTTTTAATTAAAAATATTTTTGGATTTTAGGCTACAACTTGCAGTGCTCAGGTATTACTCTTGGTTCTGGTCTCAGGCATTATGCCTGGCACACTTGGGCTACCACATTGGATGCTAGGATTTGAATCTGGGTTAGCTGCTTGCAAGGTAAAAGCCCTACCTGCTTGGTATCTGTCTGGCTTCTTTTATTTAAATTTTTGTATTTAGAATACACATTAAGCATCAGATATGTCTTTTACTTATCACATGATCTACTGAGTGTCACTGGTGTGACTCTGAAAAAAAACAAAAACAAAATAAAAAATAAAATGATGCAATCATATCTAAGAGGAAATTTAAGAAACTTCTCATTGGCAGATCTTTGGAGGGAGGAAAATATGAAGCCAAACCTCTAGTAAAGATGAGTACATAAATACCAGACCCTTATTTAACTTTCTTCCTTCAATCTCCTGAGAAATTCCTATTGGTCAACCAAAAGTCTGCAGGCCACTGAGACCATTGCTTTGGCCCATAAAGTTCAGTGTAAGGTATCAATGTCTAGTAAAAAATGGAGGTCAAACTGGAGCAAATGAAAAATATTTGGCACAGATTTACTAATTCTCTACTAATACCTAAAATTGCCCCCTCCTCACATACCACTTTAGTGCAGGATTTCTAGATATATTTTTATTTTAGAATTTTAATTTATCAACTTAAATTGTTTGACATCGAGAGTTTAGAACACTATGAAACTTAAGCATCGAGTATGTCTTCATTCTTGGCATGTTTTTAATACCTGTCCACGTCTCTTTGAATCCTGATTTGTCATCAGTACAAAGCTCCTCCATCCAGCAGCTGGATGTTGGGATCTCTTGAAAGGATTTTCAATATACTAGTATTTTAGGCTTTCCCCCAAGTTTAGTTGATCTCAGGTGAGGTCCAGTATTATATGCCATTTTTATTGTTTTTTTATTTCCCAGATAAATATAAAGTAAATACTCTCAATGCAAGCATTTGGGATCTCTGATACAAAAACTCTTGTCTCTCACAAGATAGATGTAACACCTCTCATCACTTTCTAGAGTTCTCTCTGAATTTTTCCAGTGTTTAAATTTGATAGCATGGAATAGCATGTTAGAACTGCCTGAGGAACATTTCCTAACTTCATTATCTCTTTGCTTGATTGCATTATTCTGTGACCTACCTTGTTTTGTGAATTCACTTATTGCCACATTGTACTTTTCTCATTGAAGGGTTCATGTTGAACCCTTCAGTCTTCCAGTATAAATAAAGAGCTCAGAATCTCTGGGTCCATAATTAATATTCATCACACATCATTGTTTAACTTGTGTGGCATTCATTTTTCTATTTATTAATCTTTATAGGGTCATAGTATAAGGGATAAATGTTCTGAATTTGTCTGACATTCACTAAAATCACTTCGACTTTGCCCATATTTCTTCCATTTCTTTTTTAATATTATGAACTAATTGTGATAGGATTCAGGAGGTTTTAGGCATGTCACAGTGATCAAGAAAATTAAGATCTCTGTCATTCAGAGTTTAATTCTCAGAGTAGAAACAAAACTTAATAAATAAATGTAGGCATTAATTAAAAAGTAAGACAATAAAGATATATTATGAACTGAATCAATGGGGAAATGTGATTAGCTATGATGGATAGATGGAGGAGAAGCAATTTAAGAGCACTCTTAAAGAATGACATTATCTGAAAACTAAAGGTGAGAAGTTTCTGGCATTGCATATATATCAGGGAAAGGACATTATAGCTATAGGAAAAAGCATATATTCTGAAAAAATGAAATAAATGATGTTTATAAAATAAATGAAACATATGTTCTGAAACATGAAATAAACTTTACTCTTTAAGTATAGTGCTAAAATTATTTTGGAGTGATTTATCCACTAGATTCTGTTCTGATCAAAGAAATAGTCTCCTCTATTCTAGGTATCATAGCTATCCTTTCAATTTTTGCTGAGGATTTCTTTTTATTATAATTACATTTTATTACTTTATTTAAACATCTTTATAAAGTCATTCATTATACAGTTGTTTCTCAACAACAACTTGCTTTCAGGACAGGTGTCCCCACTTCTCTACCTAATGGTGAGATGAAATCAAAAGATGTTCTGTGACCCTGGCTTTGACATAGGATTTGTGCAAAAAAAAACCAACTGTGATCGACAACTGTGATTGAGTAGAACTTTTCGTGGATTCATGAAGGAAAGACCTTGGAGTTGGACAGTTAGTATGCCTGCAACCTGCAGTTGGTCTTATGGATAGAGACACCTTGTTATTTAGGCCAGGGTATTTTTTTTCTAATTTCCCTAATGTTTGCTACACCTATGCAAAAATAAGTAAAATAAACTGCCACCCCCTTTTTATAATTTTATTTTTATCTTCTAGATAGGGGGCTCCTACCTTTATATAGAATCTTGGGACATGAATTACTTTGTTTACCTTGTATTTCTCTGCATTTTTCTATAAAATTGAGAAGAAATAAAAGAAGGATGGTGGTCAGGGACCAACTAATCTCAGATGCACTGGTGGAGAAAAAATAGGACAGAATTAAATATCCAAGCCAAAGTCAACAACAATAGAATCAAGAGACTCAAACTATAACAACCTACACTTAAAATGGGCCTGTTACATAGGCAGGCCAGGGGGCTAAGAGTGGTGGTATAGGATGCACGCTGAGGGGACTTAGGTGGAGGGATGTCAATACTGGTGGTTGGAATAGTCATTATATGACTGAAATCCAACTATGAAGGACTGTAATTTACAGTGGTTTCAATATAAATTAAAAAAAATAGTGTAATGTGTCATTATATGCCTGAAATCCAACTATGAAGGACTGTAATTCACAATGGTTTCAATATAAATTTTAAAAAATAGTGTAATGATTTAAAAAAAATACAGTTGTGTCTGGCATTCAATGTTTCAACACTAATCCCGCCACCAATCCCAACTGTGACCTTTCCTCAGTATTGCCCTCAGTTTCCCACAATGGATATATGAGTAATTTACTCATAATGCTTGTTACAACTAAATGATAATGGAATTATCAGAAAAAAAAACTACTAAAGGATTTTTTTATGTCACCATAAACTTTTTGTTTAGTCAGTCTTATTTATATCTATAGTAGAGTGGAATGAAATAAATAAATACATACCGATAAACACATATTGATAAAGAAAAGCCTTGAAAGCAATTATTTGCAGGTCTCTCTTTAGAGGTAGATCCAGGTTGTTTAGGCTCTGAAGCTCTTAAAATTACAAGGGCCTTCTTCAAGAAAAGAACACAGAAACTCACAGGAGGAATTGCCAGGGGCTAGAAGCTTAAAACTAATTGATTTGTCTTAGGAGCTCAGAGCTCAACATCTTATCTGTAGAAAGGTTTGGAGGAGTTGGGTGTTCTGGTTAGAAGTAAAGAGAGCATGATAGTAGTTTACAGTTTTAGAGCAGAGTTAGGTTTCATTTGGAGCCTCAGCAGATCCATTCTTCCTGCCCAGTAAGAAGTGTTTCTTTTCTTAATTAGCTCTGATTCTTGGGAAAATATTCTTGTGAAAAGAGAGGGCTCAGATAATCACCTTTTACATTACCAAAACAAAGACTTATCTTAATGACAATCAGAACTTTGCCCTGACTCTGGCCCAATTTAAGATAGAGAACAGTGTTTTGACATTTGGCTGCCAAGCAATAATAATAATGAGCTTTTTAATGAGTATTAACATCCTGGTTTTCTGTGTGCACCCTATATATGCCTTTTCTTACTCTTGAAGATTTCCAGATGGTCACCTAATAACGGTCACTAATAGTTTTCTATTGTGCTCATAAAATATGCTTAGTATATCTGTTCGATGTCATATGATTTACTATGCTTTGCTTTAAATGTCTGGTTAAGACTTACATTTAGTTCTGAAATAGAGATTTTGTGGGGTGTGTGTGTTTGTGTGTGTGTGTGTGCATGCGTGTGTGTGTGTGTGTGTGTGTGTGTCTACATGCTGTTTGACCATTCACTAAGTCAATGAGACATTTATTTTTGGAAATGTCTATTTATAATATATAACAAATCAAGTTTTAATGTTCAAATGTCCGACATTTGAGTTGGGCATTGGGGGTGGAGTTGGAAATGTTCCTGGGTTTTTGGATACTTTTAGTACCTTGGGCTTGACTTTCGAATTAGTGCTGCATGTATTTTATAATATGAATCTTGGGTCTTAAAAGAAATCAGTAAACTACTTTATTTCAGAATATTCGAACTTCTGGCTAAATGTTTGCACAATGCTCTATATCACAAGGACTTGAAGAGGCAAAATGATTTGTGATTAAGGACAGTCATTATCAACAAACCAGTGTGGGGTTTTCTTCATGCTAATTTATTCATACCTCAACCACTTCACCTGCCCTTTCAAAGGCTGGCAGCTTGTATTCATCACCTGAGTGACAGCTGTTTTTAACCTCTTTTCCGTGAAAAGGAATAAAGAAATTAAATAAACCTTTTTGCATGCTAATCTCTTGCATACTAAAGTGACAGCTGAAAAGTGTCTTAGTGTGAATGTAAGGTAAACTTGAAAGGTTTTGTCTCTATCAAACCATTGTTGAATTTTGACTAGATATTTGTGAAGCAGAGAGGAAGTTTGTCAGGCAGCTGATGAGACTGTATTATTACAAGTAAAGATATTGATGAGATAGAATCTTTAAAACTGACTTTAAGTATTTTAATGTCTACCTTTAAGCCATTTGAGCACATATATTTTTACGCAAGTTGGTAGGCAGTGTCAAAGCAAACTTTTCTTCCTATCTACTAGAATTTATTCAAGCCCATATTCAGCTTAAAAAAGAGAAAGCAAAGTGTTTTACCAACTGTTTTTCCCTTAGGTTTTCTTCATTCTATTGCATTGCCTCATTCTTATGTATAATATCATTGATTCCCAGTCATAGAGTTATTTTCTGTCAAGATATACTTTGTTTTCACCATAATTTTAGTTTCTAATTTTTGAACCATGAGCTTGTTTAAGTAAAATTAACTTATTGCCCTTAAACAAAATATATATTATATGGGGAATAGCCCCTCATAAAATAAGCATTATATATATTAATATATATAGTGCAGTTTTAGACATTATTTTTATGAAGCATTGTCTAGATAGTAAATAGTGTCTTAGTTTTCTTGATTTCTTTAAAAGAATCTAACACAGAATGCTCCATTCCACACATTCATGACTTTCTGGAAAGTCCTGAGGTAATATTTTTCTATTAGAAGTGCAAACCTCTTAGAGTTGGGGGAAGTGGAGATGAGAAGGAGGAGTGGAAATGGGATGGGTGAGCTTACTGATGTAACTAGTGAAGTCTTCCTTAAACTCTTGTCAATCAAGAACTACGTTTATGCTAGGAATGTCACTTGTCAGCTTCACATACAGTACTCTTGTCTGCATGGCAATGCAGAGGGGAAAACTGAGAATAACTTAGACTCACAATCTCCTTTATTGTGACCTATCCACGGTTGCCAGTAAGAGAAATTGGTGTGGAAACTGAAATGCAGAAGAAGAACTAGATGTGTGGGCAGATGTGGGATTTGAGACTCTGACTTCAGTGTGGCAGACAGTGACCACTAACATGCTAATTCCAGAGACTTTCCAGGAAAAGCTTAACAGAAGCCTCTGAAAAACACCACTTAGTGTTTTAAGATGAAGTTACTAGGTTAACTCCTTGCCTGGCTTCTTTGTTAAATGTATGTAGTGTTTTATCTTACCTTGATCCACTCCATCTTTCCCATCATTATATAAACCTCTAATGCCTATATTCAGCTCAATGTTCCTGGAAAATCTTAGCAATGTTTTGCTTTCATGACCAACTCGGACTTCAACCCTGTATTTTAAAGTGAATTTTTGTCTTTGTGGCCACAATTTAAAAATTGAAAATTTCTTTTGAAGCTTTCACAGAGTTTCCAAGTCAGAAGGTCAGGATAATGTGGTCCAGTAAACATTTTTGCCTAAATACCATTATAGAGAACTGACAAGTAGCTGTCACCTCTCAACCAAGTGTGTTTTTCCACCACCCAGTTGAACTGTGTTTGCATTTCTGACTCCCTCTTAAATAATTTCATTTTGAGATAAGAAAGATAACTTTATTCAGTAAGTATATATTTCACACATATAATTGCAAGCAGTTTCATATGAACTGAACTCCTAGACATGGAAATAAGATACCAAGAGACAAAGTTTGTGTTAAGGAGTTTGGAGTAAAAAACATAAAAGTAATCACATACCTTCTATAAAGTAGCAAGTACATGGAAATTCCTTTGTTTAATGAAAAAAAATACCAGTTCATTATTTGGATATTTTTCAATTATACATATTTCATTTTAGATGGGATTTTATGGCAATTATTAACATTGCTATTATTATGTATAAAAGAGTTATTGAAAAAGCAAGGTAGTAGAAAGTATCAATCAATGACAATCCCTTGACACTGATTTATAAAACTCATCAATAGTAGGGGACAGAAGAAGGAGGGCATAGAGATTAATCTAGAGGTGACATAAGGACAGTAATAGTAGTTATGGGTACATTTGGGATGCTGGTGTGCAATAAATTTGTATATCAATATTATAAATTTGAATATATATTGTAACCAATTACCTCAAATATAACAAAAGTTTTAAAAGGGCCTGGAGAGATAGCACAGCAGCGTTTGCCTTGCAAGCAGCCGATCCAGGACCAAAGGTGGTTGGTTCGAATCCCGGTGTCCCATATGGTCCCCTGTGCCTGCCAGGAGCTATTTCTGAGCAGACAGCCAGGAGTAACCCCTGAGCATCATCGGGGTGTGGCCCAAAACCAAAAAACCAAAAACAAAAAACTATCTGCATTTTATCAAGATTTTTATATAATTAAACATTGTGAATGTCTAGTATAAATATAAATTCTTCCAATGATCAATTTCTCCAATATATTTGTTTCCTGATTTATTTTAGTTAACTGTTTTCTTTATATATATGTAAACATGAAAAAAAATGTTCCCAAGCAGTGCTCAGGGGACTTAGAGGCTACCCCTTACATTACTTGGCCTGACTTATAGGACTATCAGTTCATTGCTTCAGCTCAGTGATGGTGTGCTCCTCAGCCTCAGCCCAGCCAGGCTATGACCACCAGGGTCACCCTAGTAATGTTTTGGAGCTACCTGGAACACATCGGGTGGAGTTTGAGCTAAGAACCTATGAAGGAGAAATACAAGACTCTTGAAAAAATTAATATTGGAAATGTAACAATTCTAATGACTTTTCAGTGTGTTTCATTGTGACTTGATTTTTATTTTCCAAAATGATTAGTAGTGTTGCCAATGTGTTCATGCATTTGTTATCAAATCATATATCACTGACTATTTGAATAAAAATAATGGTATTCAGAAAACTGGACAGATACCTGCAAAAGACTCAACTCGGACTAACCTTTTTACATTCTCTATAAATTTAATCCTAAAAAGAGCTTAACTTTTGAAGTAAAAGCAAACATAAAGATATGAAAGACCAATATAGCTCTAGGACCTTAAACTTAGAGACACTCTTGGGGGATTTTAAATTAATGATAAGGTTTTGTGAAAGTGAAGTAAACAAATGGGTCCTGATATCAAACCATATACTTCTAGTAAAAATAACAAAAGTAAACTTTCATCAGGAGTACTGGAGAATAGACCAGCATTCAGTTCTAGAGTTCAGTTCCCATCACCACCATGTTGCCCCTGGTGGTCTCTGAACACTGTTGACATGACTGTTGTGTCCCCCACCACACATACACACTGCTGAGCAGTACTATAGCACCAGGCCATTGTACAGAATCATCCGTCTCACAGAGATATCTACCCCAGCACCACTCAAATATCACTGACTAACACCCTGATTAAGAAAATAAAAGCTTCATCAACTCACTCTTTTCTTAAATGCAATGTAAACCAAATCATGAAAATATCCTGGGTACACTGGCACACAGACAAAAGCTGGTAATCTAGGGGAAAAAGGAAATAGGTTTACCCTGCACAAAGACACACTGCTGCATCCATCACTCATAAGCATCACTTTGCCTATGGCCCTGCTTCACCATTACTCTATTGCTTTCTACAGAGATAACCAATTTGGCTAAAACTTCAAATATGCCAGTATTTGGGCTGATACCATCAGGGAGTGTGTTGTGAGAACCGCTTCCCATCTCTGTGTACTTCCAGAAGCCTTCACAGCTGAAACCATGCCCTAACAAAAGCCACTGTATCAGAAAATAGTTCTTTGGAATTCCTGAACTGTGTGGCTGCATTCAACAGCTTCACCACACTCGATTATTGTTTTAATTGTCATCCTGTAAAACTCAACAATTTAGATGCAAATCTTTCTCTGAAGTCACCTAATGTTCAGAAACAAAGATACAGTAAACAGAATGAATCAGCTAGTAACAAGAGCTTATTAAATCTTTGACAATGACATAATGGGCTTAATTTGAGAGACAATTATTTACACAGATTTTTCTTGTTGCTATATTTCTTTTCATCTAATTTTTTAGTTTTTTATAATAACTATCTCCCTCTTTCTGGAAAAAATGATTATATATATTATATCAAGAGGAATATTCCATGCATAGGTGGATGCGTTTTTAGTATTTTATATTTATGTCAATATCAAAATTTGATAAATATATAATATTCTCTATTATATTTGAGTATGCTAAATACATTATAAGTGTTATACTTCAAACATGCTTCTATAATTCTTTTTTTTTTTTTTGGTTTTTCAGGCCACACCCGTTAGATGCTCAGGGGTTACTCCTGGCTATGCGCTCAGAAATTGCCCCTGGCTTGGGGGGACCATATGGGACGCCGGGGGATGGAACCGTGGTCCTTTCCTTGGCTAGCGCTTGCAAGGCAGACACCTTACCTCTAGCGCCACCTCGCCGGCCCCGCTTCTATAATTCTTATATACTTTAGAAGTGTTTATGATTTTGCTGTAATAGATATAACTATTGAAATGTCTCTTGTGAGGCCAGCATTCAACACATTTAATTTGAACTTTTAAACATTTCTAGTATTTGACTATTGTTTTTCACTTTATACGTGTTTTCATTTCTTTTTTCTTTCTTTCTTTTCTTTCTTTCTTTCTTTCTTTCTTTCTTTCTTTCTTTCTTTCTTTTTCTTTCTTTCTTTCTTTTTCTTTCTTTCTTTCTTTCTTTCTTTCTTTCTTTCTTTCTTTCTTTCTTTCTTTCTTTCTTTCTTTCTTTCTTTCTTTCTTTCTTTTTTTTTTTTTTTTTGTTTTTGGGCCACACTGGTGATGCTCAGGGATTACTCCTGGCTGTCTGCTCAGAAATAGCTCCTGGCAGGCACAGGGGACCATATGGGACACCGGGATTCGAACCAACCACCTTTGGTCCTGGATCGGCTGCTTGCAAGGCAAATGCCCCTGTGCTATCTCTCTGGGCCCACATGTTTAATTTCTACTCATAGAAATCAAGCAACTTAATGAAGGTGGGAAAATTGGGATCGTTTCCACTATAGCTATCTCTTGTGACTCTTCTTGAGCCTCTTTTTAAAACTAAAGTTTAGGTAAATCAAATAACTTAATGTTATAATGTATATGATTTTTGCACCAATAACCTCCTTTTGAACATCTTTGTGGTTATCTCTTCAAATGACCTCTTAGCAGCTGAAGAAGCATATAATTTTAGAAAAGCTTTAATGGTAGAAGACTATTGTAACTTGGGACATGGTAAGACTAATTTCTATCATTATGTACTATTAGAATGGCTCAATCTGGCATTTTCAGACTCCCTAAAGACTCTATATAAGCATTAAGGGCTGCTTTATGTTTCATTTGGTCCAGAGGAGTTTCTTTCCCCCTAATAATTACTTTTACTATAGGACAAAGTGAATAGTCTTTCTTAAATCTCAGGAAGTGCCTGAATCTTGATCTGAGAAATTTCTGATGAATTGAATTGTTTAGGAGACTTGTAAGGCATAAGGATTCTAGAATTTTATCAAAGTATGAATAGAACATCTAAGACCAGACTACTTGTTCCATCAATGAACCTGAAAATCCAGAAAGATAAAAGGGAGAGAAGCATGGTCACATAGCCAAATTTTAATAGATGTGATTTATATAGGTTACTTTTTAAAAAATGGAGATATTTTCTCAGTTCATAGGAATTTCTGGGGTATAATATGGGATTCACTATTTTTTCCTTTATAATTTTTTAATTAAAACACGAGATTCAAAGTTAAAAAGTTGTTGATAGGAGCCAGAGTGATAGCAGAGGTGCCCAGGGCACCTGGCTTGCACAGAGCTGACATGGGTTTGATCCCATATATCCCCCAAGCCTTCCCTGGAATAATTTCTTTTTCTTTTTTTAAATGATTTTTATTTTGACCAAAGTGGATTGCAATTCATTCACAGTAGTATCTTAGGTAAATAGTGACATTGAATCAGGGGCATTCCCACCACCAATATTGTCCTCCCTCCACTCCTGTTCCATATCCCCCTCCTTTGTCCCCTGGGCTGCTAGCAAAAGTGGACCCTTCTGTGTTTAGCATGTTGTTGATTGGGTATCGATTCTGTGTCATTGCTTTGGATTTGGTACTAAGTTTGATCATTTTTTAAATTTCTATTCAATATTCATACGACTGTTTTGGTCTTGTACCCTCCATATATTTTCCCTTCAGTTTGTGAGCTGAAACAAGATGGGTTCAAGTTATGTGGTTTTGTTTTGAAGGAAAGATGAAGGAAAAAAAAAAGCAAAAGGGGATGGGGGGCAAAAATTCAAACAAGCAAAAAACGGGAGAAGTCCTTCTGGAGGCAATAAATATCAGTTTAAGAGAAGAAAGGGATAAAGGAAGAAAAACATAACAACAATACAAAAAAAATCAAACAAATAACTCAAAAATCACCACAGTAATAAAGACAACAACCAAGCAATAATCTCGGTCCCAAAATAAAAACAAAACAAAACACAACAACATAAAACAAAATAAAAAAGCAACAATAACAACTAAAAAAATGAATAATTATGGAGTCTTTCTTTACGGGTTTTAAGAAGTTCTGTTCCATACACTGTTGTTTTAATCAGTCTTCTTGTAGGTTTGGTGGTTTTGGTTTTTGCACCAATTCTAGGACATTAGATGGAGTCTTTCATTATGTTTCCAGAAGTTCTGCTCAATTGCAGTTGTCACAGTCAAACCCTCTGGAATTAGAAATCTTGGTTGTTGTACAGATTGTAGGCCAAAGCCTAGGCTAGGGACTTTTTATTTTTATTCCAGGATAAGTTCTTCACAGTCATGGTTGTCACAGTCAGTCTTCTGTAGTTAGTGATCTTGGCTTTTGCACAGATCAAAGGATGACATGTCTTCTGATTTTATCTTATCATTAGGTGGTGAGGTAAGGCAACCTGCTCTTAGATCAAGTTGTTGCCATTTCCTCATTGTCAGGATGTCATATCAAAACTGGTGCGTCAAATATTGATATTGATAGTGTCAGAGCAGAATTAAGAATGTCCCAGAGGGGCCGGAGAGATAGCATGGAGGTAAGGCGTTTGCCTTTCATGCAGGAGGTCATCGGTTCGAATCCCGGCACCCCATATGGTCCCCTGTGCCTGCCAGGAGCAATTTCTGAGCATGGAGCCAGGAAAAACCCCTGAGCACTGCCGGGTGTGACCCAAAAACCACAAAAAAAAAAAAAAAAAAAAAAAAAAAAGAATGTCCCAGAGGGAGTTTGGTACCTGGAGCTGTTTTGGAGAATTGTGTCGATTCTATGTCTGAGATCTAGGGTTCTGGTTTTAAAGGTCACTGACAAATCACATGGAGTCTAAGTTGGGACCACATGACATATATTCAAGGTGGTAGGTGCCCCTGTATATTGTAAAATGTAATGAGTTCTTATTCCAAATAGATAAGAGCTTGTTTCTATCTGTAAAATTTCCCCCATTTTTAGTATGCCTTTGCAAAATGTAGTGGTGCTATATTATATTGTTGGTGCATTTAGGTGTGAGAGTGTCAGGCACAATCATCTCTGTGCCCTGATTCTGACCTGAGCTTTTATCCCAGGCAAGACTTTTTCTTGTAGAGTTTTTGTACCAAGCAGAACAACCAAAATAGGTGGAGTTAAGGAAGAGGTAGTATTACGGAGATCTTAAATTTATAAAGGAAGTATAGGCTTCCTCATTGTCTTTTGTGATATTCTTGTGGGAGGTGGAACACTGGAATGATTTCTGAGTGCAGAGTCAGGAGTAACAGCTAAAAGCTGCTGGGGGTGGCCCCAAAACAAAACAAACAAACAAAAATGTTGTTGATACTTAAGAGTGTCAGTCACACAATATCTCATCCCTTCACTAGTTTTTATTTCCTGGAGGTAGGGAGAACATAGAAAATGCTTGGGATCATATCAATATCTCTTATCTTCTTTCATTTTCATATTTTTTCTACAAGGGAAGATTTATAACTTCTCCCTCCTCCCCACTTTAGAGCTGGTTTTTAGTTGTTTTTTTTTTTAATTAAAATTAAAAGAATATTTCAAATTTGGAGAAATAAAATTGGATGAAAATGCATTCCCAATCTCTCTCATACTATCTTATTCTCTGTGCCTTTTAACATTGGGTGTGATTTTCAGAAATTTCTATTTTTGTTTGGAATGAATTTTGCTCTGTCATCAAGCTATCAGATTGCAGTCCCATTTATAACTACGTGTGCATGGAATTTGCATGATTTTGTAGACTATAAAGGGAAATGAAATGCAAGCTTCCTGGTCCCCATTGCCTGCGTCTCACATTTTTGCTGAGCATAATTTTGTTCAATTACATGAATGGAGTTCATGGTCAATTCTAAGTAATTGGCATAATGTTGCATTTCAGTAGTTCAATGTAAAGATATATCTTATGTTATATATGTTAATCAATATTAATAACTAATAATATATTGATATACATCTTATGCATTAAATATATATACATTATTTTTCTGGTATATTTCAAGTTTTAGATCCTTATTCAAAAAGCGCCTTGAGTATTATAGTCATATTATAAGGTTGAGATTTTGCACTTTATGTTTTTCTAAACTTTCTGTTTTTCTGGTTTTGTTTCTGTGTTTTCTGTTTTCCTGAATTGACTTTACTCAATTTACTAATATTTAAATAACCAATACTTTCTTCTTTCAAAAGCAACTCATGTATCGTATTAGCAACATTAGTTTTTAGTAATGACATTTCTTGCTTACTTGATAATCTTTATATCTGGGTTGAATAATTTTCTGCCAGAATTTTCTCTACCATGTATCATCGATGAAAATACATTTTTAAATCATTGTGATATATTAGTTCTTATGTTTTGAAATAATCACATAAAATTAACTTTTTTTACTATATTTCCTAACAGTAAAGAAAGTTAAAAAGAGAAAAAATGTACAGTAGCAAGTACATTTGTGAAAATTATTGTATCTGCAATGAAGTCATTAATACAATGGCAGTAAATTTAGTAAGCTCTTGTTAGTTGTCCATTCTGTTACATTGGTGTGTTACTATCAGGAAGACAGCATTAAACAAATGAAGTTGGTCCAGAGATTCAAAAGAACTATTACTGCTAGGCTTCCTTAAAATAAAAAAACAAAAAGGAAGATAATGTAGAGGTTGCCCACACATACTCCAAAAAACCCTAGTGATATTAGCCCCCAAAGCAGAGACTGCACCCAGAAGGGAATCTTAGAGAATCATAGCGGGTCAGTGATGGGGTAGGGTTATTGGGAAAATGGTCATTTTTGGGTGTTGGAGGCAGCGGGCATGGCTTTTTTGACTGGGTGGGGCTTGGTGCACCCTCTTCATGAGATAGCCAGCTTTCTGCTGCCTGGGCTGATATACCCATTATTTTTCACAGTTCAGTTTACATCTTATTCGAGATAAGCATGAATCTATGGAACTGGCTCGGCTTGAACATTTGAATTTCATTTGTAGTTATGGGTATAGCTGTTGTTACAGCAATTATTATAGAAATTGCGTTTGTGAGCATAGTTACAGCTGCCAGGCTTTCAGGAATAAGGAATATACAAGGGAGGAAAACCATACTCACTCCAAAAAGCCTGTTATATCAGCCCCACAAAAATGGCATACTTGAATTATTCTCAAAGATAGTCATAGAGGGTCTGTGATGAGGCAGTGCCCTTGGAAAAATGGTGAATGTGGGTGATGGAGGCAACAGGCATGGCTTCGGCTGGGTGGGGGCATAGCTCATACTCTCCTTCTGAGATGGCCAGCTTTTTGCTTCATGAGCTGGTGTACCCATGATCTTTCACGTGAGTCATTTTATTTTTAAATGAGATATTGAAATAAATTGGACTTCTGAGTCAATTCTTTATTGGATTAATTGGATATTTGTAAGTTTTGACCTTTCCATAAAGTACAAAAGGTTTTTATTTTATTTTCTAAAAAACTGAATCCTTACAGAGTGAATTGTATTCACTTTTTAATATAGTTACCACTCACCAAACGTGCAGAACTGCCACACAGAGATTTTTTAAGTAAAGTTCTTTAAAGTCTAGAACACAGGTAGTTCAAAGATCAGCATCATCCTTTGATTTCCAAAGGAACAATGGTTGCTTCTAGTTTCCCAAAGTGAAAATTATGTGACTAGAAAAGTGTTTGATGTTAGTTCACTGAACTCTCTTGTCAGCCAATTCATAAAATGAATTAATTGCCTACTGTGTATCTAACACCAGAATGGGAAGTGGTAGAATTAGCCCATACTCTTAGTATTTATGAGAGGTGAGAATGTGCATTAAGAATTCATAGTATATAGACTTTTTAAATTTGATGGCTTATAATATTTACAAGAGAAGATATAATGCTTAATTAATACACTATTTTTTCTGCCTTGTTACATAAAATACATTAAGTACAGATTGGTGTTAAACAAGCTATAATGGTGTTGTTGCATTATTAGAAACAAGCTCTTTAAATTAAAACCAGTGCCCAGGGCAACTTATAAACTATTAATTCCTTTAGTCTAAATTTGTTGTCTTGTTTAAGTTCTTTTTGTAAGGTCCTTTTGCTGGTCCTTTTTTTTTTAATTAGTAATTTTTATTTTGACCAAAGTGGATTACAAATCATTCACAGTAGTATTTTAGGCACATAGTGACATTGAATCAGGGGCATTCTCACCACCAATGTTGTCCTCCCTCCACCCCTGTTCACAGCATGCATCCCATATAGACCCTTTTTTGCCCCTTGGGTTGCTAGTATAAGTGGTCTCTTCTGTGTCTAGCTTGTTGTAGATTGGATATCGATTCTGTTGTAGTTGGTTTTGGATTTGGGGTGTAAGTCTGATCATTTTTTGTATAGCAAATTTAATTTTAAAATAGACGAAGAGTTCAAATGATGCATTTAAAATCTATATACCAATAGATCTTTAAAGAAAGTAATTTGATAAAAATAGAAAAGAATTAGGGTTTGTAGTGATAGTACAGTGGGTAAGGTGTTTGCCTTACATGCAGCTGACCTGGGATTGATCCCTAGTATCCCATATAAATTCTCAGAAATCCAACTGACTTGTATTCAATCTACAGGAACAGTCAGTAGTAATTTCTGAGTGAAGTCAGAAGTAACCCATGAGCATCACTGATTGTCTCCCTCCCCCCAAAAAAGGAGAAAGAAAAAAAAGAACTGGGGTTTGTAGTCACTTATGTGAATTTGAACATTTTCAAACTTTCCCGTGCCTCAGTTTCTTGATCTATAAAATATATGTGAAAGTAAATCTAGTAGTTATAATGGCCAGCAGCTTTATTTTACACTTCCTTGTGTTTAATATTTTAGGTTTTACATACCAGGTGCCCTTCACATAGATAGTATTATACTTCCTTATGTAGAACACTATTTAATATGTACTATTAGGTGTGCATCACACCTAAGTCATAAGGTGTACTCATCCACCCATGTCTATATGGTTGAAAAAAACCACTTCTGAAAGCATGTGAATCTTATTATCTCTCTAACACTTTCTCTTCCTCTATGACTATCCTGAAATTCCATCTTGTGGGGTTTATTCCATTTCGACTTTCAGCTTTTCTAATTTAGGACCCTCCACTGAGACAAGATAAAATGAGCCCCTTGACCTGTATGTAGGTTTTCAGAGTCCTGAGCAATAGGAGAAACAATAAATAGTATAGTTAGATAGGGACTTATAGGGAGATAAACCCATTAGCCTTCATTTCTCATAATTTTCACTGGGTGAGTATCACATTACATGTTTGTTATAAGATTTTTATTAAGTTTTTTTCTCTCTAAAAATAGAAGACAATGTAAGATCTAATTAAACTTTTTTCCAGTTATAATTTGGATAATTCATATGAAGTTTTTTATAATTTAGACACTTTATCTAATAGTAAAATAGAACATTTGAGCTAGTTTTTAATTGACCAAATTTCTGTTTGACCCCAGAGTATAGCAAGAAGGAAAGAAATTGAATGAAGGAGGAGAAACACAAATATGAAAAGATGGGGGCCAGGGGCCAAGAGGTCTCAGGTACATTGATGGTGTTAAAATAGGACAAAACTAAATATCCAAGCCAGAGTCAACAACAATGAAATCATGAGACTCAAACTTTAACCATCAGTACTGGGCCTGTTATGTTGGCAGATTGGGGTTCAGGGGTAGTATGGGTTGTAGTTGGAGAATATTGGTGGAGGAAAGTTGAACACTGATGGTGGGATTGGTTGATCCTGAAACACTGTATGTTTAAATCCTAACTATGAAGAACTTTGTAAATCACAATGGTTTCAATAAAATAGAAAAGCCTGGTTTATTTGCCCATTCACTTAGTACTTATCTTAATTTATTGAAGACTTCAGTCAGGTAGTGACAGATCATTGCTTAGTGATATCTCTTACAGTGTCTCAACACTCAGTGACACATGCACCTGACAAACAGAAACTATGTTCCCTTCTAAAAGAGAAAATTAAAACCAGAGAATATATTTCTGATAGAAGATAATAAAAATAGCTTTTCTAAACATGTCAAATAAATTAGACCTCTAAGGAGGGAGCACATGACAAATAGCAAAGATGAAATAGAATAGATTTTGTTCCCTCCCTCTGAGTTTGTTGTTGTCAGTTGTCAAAGTAAATTAATTCTCTGGGAAGGCTTGTATATTGCCAGGCCACCGTGTGTGCTGTTGTTTTTTAGTAGTTTGAACTATTAGTGCTAATTGCAAAACTATTTTGGAAACTTAATTGGGGTGACTCTAGTTAGTAGTGACTGAGGAAATAACCATCTTAATTATAGATGATGGGCCAGATAAGGAGGGCAAGGCATTTTTACCCTCAGAATCTTATTTAAGTTCATTCATCAGTTGTTTAGAAATAAAAGAAAAAAAGAGTAGTATAATGGAATCGTTTAAAGTTCACAGTCATTTCACCTTTATTTTTGGGGACAATTGCAAATGTTAACATTGTATTGTTGGGCACTTGGCATGTTTTCCTATAGTAAATTAACAATGAAATTAATTGAAACTCAATACATGTATAAGCACTTACATAACTGTTTCTTGGCCATCAATCAGTAACTTGCCAACTTTAGCCATTTGCAGTCTACATTATTATTTATTAAGTCCTCCCTCCCTCCCTCCCTCCCTCCCTCCCTCCCTCCCTCCCTCCCTCCCTCCCTCCCTCCCCCTCCCTTCCTTCCTTCCTTCCTTCCTTCCTTCCTTCCTTCCTTCCTTCCTTCCTTCCTTCCTTCCTTCCTTCCTTCCTGCCTTCCTGCCTTCCTGCCTTCCTGCCTTCCCTCTTTCTTTTGGATCATAGTCTTTCATATAAAGTCTTAGGGTGCTTGGGGGCCACTCCTGGAAATACTTTACCAAGCTAGCTGATAGTTTGATGCCAAAGCTTGTCGATGTAGTGCTGCTCAGGCCCTGTAGTGCTGGTACACCAGTTTTCACTATGCATCTGGGCTCCTCCAGAAGCTATGTCTGACAATACTCAGGAGACCTTCTACCTGGTGCTAAGGATGGAAACCTGTCACTATGTTTGGGCATGTGGCCTTGCCTCTATATTATCTGCCTCCTCTTCTCAATATTTTTTAAGGTATTTGCTTTTCTTTTTTGACTTATAATTGACATTAACCATAATCTTTATAGTTTATATAAATATTAGCATCAAGAATACTTAACCATTGCAATAAAAATAGCTGAAAATGTGTGAAATACCATGAACCACTTGAAATTATCCCTATAAAATCTATAGATGGAACACTCATTTTCATAACTGCACAGTTTTGTTTACTATAGGTTCTGAATCATTGGTTTTCTACTTATTTTAATATTAGAGTTACATTTATATATAGGAAATGCTGAGAGGTTGATAAAAATACATACATTCATTTAATTACATATTTGTCTATTCTGGAATTATAATAGTAAATACTGGTTAGAATAGGTACACCTAGGGACACTGTAGGCCAGGAGCTTTCTGTGACAAAGCAGTGAAAAGAAGAGCTGGGAGCTAAAGGAATTTGCCAAGTTTAGCCCATAGCATGGAGTCATAGATGGTGAATTAATAAGCTAGATTAATTACCCTTGGCTGTTGGCTGCTGGCCTTGAGAACTCAGCAGGGAGGAATGCAGCCTTTGACCATGCTGACTGACCCAGGATAGAAAGAGGCAGGGGTGCTGAATATGCCAAGGATCAAGGTATAGCACTTTTTCAGCTCTGCTTCTACACAGCAATGGGTTCTTCTTTCTTTCTTACTTTCTTCTTTCTTTATTTCTTTCTTTTTTCTTTCTTTCTTTCTTTCTTCTTTCTTTCTTTCTTTCTTTCTTCTTTCTTTTCTTTCTTTCTTTCTTTCTTTCTTTTTCTTTCTTTCTTTCTTTTACTTTCTTCTTTCTTTATTTCTTTCTTTCTTCTTTCTTTCTTTCTTTCTTTCTTCTTTCTTCTTTTTTCTTCTTTCTTCTTTCTTTCTCCTCTTTCTTTTTTCTTTCTTTCATTCTAAATCATTGGACCATTGGATTTATAATCTGCTTAATATCTCTATTTTTCTAACTTTTTAATTTAGGATTGAGTGCTTTAATTGCAATAGGAATTTAATAATCAATTAAGTGTAGAGTTTTAATCAATTTCATCTTACAATTCCTGTTTCTATTTAAATAAAACCATATTTTGCCATTTAATCCTGCCTACTGTTTATATCTCCCAGGTTTATTCCTGTTCAATGATATCTGCCTAGTGGCTTTGAAACTCACCAGTCCTTTCTGAGCTCTCTCTTACTGAAGTAGAAGTTAGTTCCACTTAGGCTTACTACATGTTGTCAATTAGGTATATGTGTCATTTTGTATTATACATTTTTGATGTTGAAGGTACAATTTAGAGGTACATTTGTTATTTACATGACATCAAAAAGATGGTGAGATGATTTATAAATGAGAAGACCCATCATTTCAGAGTGAGTGGGCACTTTGGGACATTGGTTCAGGATAGCTTTGGATTTTTAGATTCATAAAAAAGGTGGAGAAGGGACAGCATCTCTTTTTTCTCTTGAAATTCCTCTTGTTGATCAGCTTCCAGAGGTGCAGGGAAGACAAAAGATTAAACTAGCAGATTCTAGTCTGGTCTAACCCAGATAAAGAAAACCAAACAAACACATTTGCATTTTTACAAGAACTGGCACTTCCATTCAGGCTAAATATGTGCTGAAGACTGAGGTTGTTTCCTTTGGCAATGCACACTCCTATAAAACTTCTGCAAAACCTGCATTAAGCAGGTTCTATTCTTACCTGTTCTTCATATCCAGAGCTTATTCGTCCAGAACGCAGAGATCAATATCTAGCCTCCCCCCACAAAAACCCTCAATGTTTGCATAGTAAGTCATTTCTCCAGAGTTTTCTTAACTTATTCCAAAAGTTGGTTATTAAATATAAATAATTTGAAGTCATCTATAGATCATATAAAATTCAGAATTTTGGGCCCCACTCTGATTTTTCAGAATAGATGTGCCTGGAGTGGAAAACAGAGAATTTGTATTCTAATTAGTTCCCAGGTTGTTGATGCCACTACCAGAAACTACACCCATGAACCATTGCATAATGTTTTTCTTTTCCCTTATTTTCAATTTAATCAGACTGTGGTAAATTTATGTAGGTGTAGAACTTGTCCTTGAAGTAATCTTTGCTTATCCAACTAGTTGCTTTAGTTGCTTGTGGCATGTCTAAAGCTCCAGAAGCAAAAAGTAGAATGGGAACTTGGATAGGTGAGTCTCTCCATAGTCCTTAATTGGTTCCACAACTCCTTCCTATCCCAGTGTTCCTATACCCCCTTTTTTAATTTTGTTTCTTCCACCTTCCCAACAAAAGCAAATCAACAGCCAAAATTCAAGATACAGTTTACGACATAATAGGATTAAACTGCATTGTTATAGAGATATGACTGGAGGGGAGTTTCACTCACAAAGGAATTCATACATAGGTCTTGGCTCTTTGGTGTCTAAAAGGTCTCCACTCCTAGGAATTCCTATGGTGATCAGTGATTTGCCACAGAGGAAGCCTTAAACTTAACCCAGTCTAGACAGAGATTTAAGTGATGGCTCAGAAAACAATGTCTCATTTGGTTACTCATGGAAAACTTCCTGGACAAGCCCAGAGGAGTGCCTCCTGCCAGAACTTCTTTCACAAAAAAAAAAAAAAAAAAAAATTAAGAGCAAGGGAATTCCAGAAATGAATGGAAGATAAGAAGGTCATTCCATCCTTTGTTTACAGTGACTAATTCAGTTTATATCAGCCACCATAATTTACTCATCAATATGTCTAATTTCTTCATAGCCCTCTGAGTCTTTTTCAACACCCCACCCCTGCCTGGGAACCAACCTTCCTTCCTTCATCAGCTAATTCTCAGCCTTCATTATTCATCACTTGTTGAAATGGAAATCAAAGAATCTACCCCTCCCCTAACTGCTTTGTTATATCAGTGGGGGGAGAAAGTGACACTATTTCTTCCCACTGAAGATTGCCACACCATTCTGCTTTTAGTTTTTCTAAAGGGAAGTCTGGATTGTGTATCTTGTTCTTAAATCTGATATCTAGTGTTTAGGGATCAATGTCCTTCCCTAGACAGCTGTTGCAGCATATCTGTACCTTAGGAATAGTGGCTTTTGGAAAAGGAGAGATAATACCGTGTTTAAGGTGCATATCTTAAATGCAGCCTACCTGAATTTGATTCATGACATTTCCTATGATCCCAAGAGTGATTCCTGAGCACAGCCAAGAACAAAATACTGATAACTGCTTGGTGTGGTCCCAAAACACTAAAAAAGGAATGAAATAAAAGAATTATATGCTCTCACTCACCGTGCTGTGTGCCTTTTTCTTCATCTTTTCCTCAGTCTGACACTTAAAAATTCTTCTCATTTGGTGTAAGAACATGAGCGGTAGAACTAAATATCCAAATTATAGAGTAAACAATAGTGAAAACATTGATCTAAACTTCAACAACCGAAAATGTGTTTGTGATAGTGGCAGGCTGTGGTGCTGGTTGCTAGAGGGAAGATGACACTGGTAAGTGGGATTAGTGCTGGAACACTGTATGTCTAAAATTCTGTACATCATTTGGTACTTTAATATAATTAAAAAATAATCCGAAGTTTTCTCATCACTCTTTTTTTTTTCTCTGCTTAAGATTGTAAGGCGGGGAGAGCGGTGGCGCTAGTCTGCCTTGCACATGCTAGCCTAGGACAATCCAGGTTCCATCCCCCAGCGTCCCATATGGTCCCCCAAGCCAGGAGCGATTTCTGAGTGCATAGCCAGAAATAACCCCTGAACATCACTGATTATGTCCCAAAAACCAAAAAAAAAAAAAAAAAAAAAAAAAAAGAGTGCAGTATTAAGCATGGTTCCAAAGGCAGGAGGAGCTCATGTCCTGAATATGAGGTTCCTTCGATTGATATCCACCAGTATCTCTACTAGATGTGATACCAAAACCAAAATGTAAAAATAAAAATAAAAGAAGTAATTCAAGGGGAAAACTGGCTTCTCATTATTTTAAAGAGTAAATCCCCTATGGGATTTAGAAATATATCATACACGAGGAACTTCCTATCTCTCTTGTGTGCTCCTGTGACATCATACATATATTATCTTAATGACACCTTTTTTTTATCAGTTAACTGGAGGTTACAAAAATTGGAACTCTCAAGAGTGACCAATTTATAAACCTTGGATCTCCAATCAGATAAAGAGGGGGTTTGAAACAAAAAGCTACTAAGTTTTATTTTCTACCAATCACACCTGGTATCATTCTATGCTTGGGATGAATTTAGCATTTAGTGAACTGCAGAGTTGATTTGCTTTTCACCATCATATAGCTTATTCTGTTCATAGTATAGAGAACACTTTGTGCTTGTGACGCTGTGTATTGTAGGCATTATGGAACTTTCAAAGGAATAGTAATTGCTTTGGACACTTCTGTTTTTTTAGGTAAAATTGTATTTCTCTAATGTTTTGTTTAGTTATTAATACTGATACAGAGAATATCAGAGGTGAAGTGGCTCTCTGTAATGATTTAGTTCTAAAACGTCATTGTGCAAATTAAAGAAACATAGAGACTATTTTGTGAAATTATAGAATATGTTCAATGAATTTAATCGGAATCAAACTGAAACTCAAGGAATATAGCGTATTACAGAGCATTTTCTACACTATATTATTATTTTTCAAATTATTATTCAAAATTAAGCAAATATATGACACTTTGTAGATAATTGCTTGTTTATTCATACAGAATTCTAAGTTACGCATTTCAAATGATTCTATTTCATATTTCCAATTTTAATAAGTTGTATTTAAATTTTATTTCACAGTTATAGGAAAGTTGTGAAAATAAATTTGAGTTTCTAAATACATACTTGTATATCTACATAGATATGTATCATTCACTCTAAATTAGTATATTAGAAAAACTTAAGGACAATTATCACAAAAAAGAAGTTAGCATTGAAGACCTAAGAGACAGTATAGCAGGAAGGGTACTTTAGTTTCACATGGCCAACTCAGGTTTCACCCCCAGCATTCTATATATTACTTGGAGCAACACCAGGAGTGACCTTGAGTACAGAGCCAGTAGTAAACCCTGAGCACCTCTGACTGTGGTCACACACACACACACACAAACACACACACACACACCTATCAATAATAATAATAATAATAATAATATTAAATTTCAGACCTCATTTGAATTCTATTAATTTTTCTACTTTTCTTTATTCCCATGATCCTCTGAGGATCACACCTTCACATTTAGTTATTTCTTATTAATCTCTTCCACTATTTTATGGCCTTTCTTTAACTTTTATGACCTTGACACCTTTGAAAAGAACTGGCAGTTATTCATATAATTTATCTCTATTTGGCTTCTGCTTTCATATTATTGGAATAAGATTATGAATAAGTATAAAAATTCATGTTCTAGTTAGTGTTATTTTAATTTAATGAGCAGTGATTTATTTGTGGTACAGAAAATACTTATAAATACAACATTTATTGTCAATGTTGCCTAAAAATTAATGAGAAAAAAGTATGTTTTTATCAATATATTAAATTATTAAATTTAAATATATTACATATATTAAAATTGTGTTCTTTCTTTTTAATTTTCAGAGCCTTAATTACTTTAGCATACAGTTTAGTATATATATTTTCCAAGCTAAAGTCAACAGAATCTTTCTTTTGATTTTGGGTCATACCTGGCCATGCTCAGGGCTTATTTCTAGTCTCTGTCTTTAGGGGTGAGGAGTCATTCCTAGCTATGCTGGTGATCTGACCCAGATAGGGCTGGTAAAAGGCAAGTAAAAGCCCTACCTGCTGTTCTATCACTCTGACCCCACAAACATAATCTATACATTAGATTTGATATTTCTTCACTCTCTCATCTTTTTATTTTCTTCCTCTTGATCCTTTTCTCTTTATAGATTTCTCTCCTTTTTCATTTTTTTCCTGGGTGGTCTTCATATACTTTCTATATTTCCTTTCTCCCTCTCCATTCTTACTAGTCAGTGCTCTTCCTATTTCCTTCTTTTATCTTTATGTCTCCTCACCACAAGATATAGATAGACTGTTCATCCAACCAAAACATATCTCATCTAAAGAGACATAAAACTCGAATTGTGGTGTTAAAATTAAAAACCACTTTGATGGAGCCAGAGTGGTGGTGCAAGCTATAGGGCATTTGCCTTGCACGTGCTAACCTAGGATGGACCGAAGTTCCATCGCATATGGTTCCCCAAGCCAGGAGCAATTTCTGAGCGCATAGCCAGGAGTAACCCCTGAGTGTCACCAAGTGTGGCCCCCCAAAACAAACAAAAAACAAACAAAAAATTAAAAACAAATTTGAAAAGATGTATTAGCATGAAGCAAATTATTCTTAAAATCCCACTTCTTTGGAGAAATGCATTTGAAAAGCACATGAGGATATAGTAGTTTCACAGCCAAATATCTCTGTGATATGACAAAATAAGAATCAAATCACTGTAATCATTGGTATTAATTTAGAAATCAAATTTAAAACCAGAACTTGATGTTTTTTTCCCCAGCTAAAAAAAAAAATTCTAGGTTATGAACACATTGTCATTTTTTAGTAAATGAGGCTTGGTTTGGCAGACTGAGATCATTGAGAAGTACGTTTCAGTTTCCAAGTTTCAATTTGAGAATAAGTGTCAGTTTAGGAAATCTGAGTTTTTGCATGAGTAGTTTCTGCTGCCTTTTCTGCATTTGTCAGGAATGTCTTGCCTTGACCTTTTCTTACTCCCCCTCACCATGATTCTGTTACCCTGGAGAAGAAGACCTGGGAGACCGAGAGAGAGTGAAATGACTCATCTCTCTATTGGGCAATGGGACATTTGGGTTTTGACTCAGATTATGCAGACTGCTACAATCCGGGCTTCTGTGGCAACCCAGAGGCACAGGAAATCTGAGGTTTAGAGTTGTGAATTCAGTATTAACATGAAAAATGCCACTTGTGTCATGCTGAAACAGGCATGCTGATTATGTAACTGTTTCCAACACGTTCCCTGCTGGTGGTAGATTTTGATTGACATTTTATGGGCCTCATTACTCTGGAAAACAACACTAAAATTGCTATGAGAAACTCAAGATGGAAATATGAACACCTCATCTTCTCTCTGCTGCACTTGAAAATAGCTTTATGGAATTCTTCTTGGACGAAGTTAAAAATAAAAACAGTCACATAGATTTATAATGATAAATCTCCTTTTGTTCCTGAAGGAAGAAGAGCCCCAAACTTAGAGTAATTCTGCATGGTCTACAATCAGAGAATTTTACTTGGGCTTCTAAAAACTTACAAATAAATGCTGATTTATGAACTAGGAAATGAACTGAATAAGCCATAGATAGTTTGATAAATATTGTTTTTATGAGAATGATAATAGAGTATATCTGGAAACCTCTTTGTAGGGGATGCTTAAACTTTTAATAGCATACAGAGAGAAATAGTGAAGAAATTTAGATTTCAGAAATAAATTTTAGGTGATTTTTTTCTAGTATATATAACAATATTTTAATGTAGATTGATGGGGCCTTAGAAATGTCAATAAATGTATAATTGACATTTATATGATAGCATCTATAGAAATTATGCTATTTATTGATAAACTAAGCGATCTGGTTTCTATAACCAATGCAATGTAGTTTTTGTTAGAATACTAGAACTAGAGCATGTTTAGTTATTTTCTAAACTTACGGTATGTTTAACTCAAAATGTGAAGTCAGGAGGCCTTATGATATTATTCTCCTAAGTGGAAAGCTCTAAAAGGGTAAACATACATTCTAGCAAGTAAAGGCAAAGGTGATTGGGGGGGGGGAGCATTGGTGGAATAAGCAGAGAATGTGAACCTATCTTTATCAAGTACTTTGAATGAATAATGTTATGAAAAAAATATTGCGGGGATGGTGTTAGAAATACTAGAATAGTTGAAGCAGAAAGTTTTGGGGAAGCATGTTTTTAGTGTTGGTAAAGTTGTTTTTGATAAACCTGTTTTCATGTTGAAATTGCTATAAATGGACAGCAGATGTTTGCTTTAAAGAGGGCACTTTGGATTGGTCAAAACTATAAGAGAACATGTGGGGATGGTTAGTGAACAGCTGGTGTCAATTTGAGAGAATGATGCTCAACACTTTTTTTTGCTTTGACCAGTTATATATTCAGCTCTCTCTCTCACATACGCATATATATATGTATGTATGCATATGAATATGTGTAAATATTCACTAAAAACTTGATTCAGAGGGATATATTTTATCTAGAAAAAACAGTTCACTTCAGAGTTAAAAATTTCCTCTTGCATCATTATTATAAAGTAATTGAAAGCATGGTTCTTGCTATTATATTAAGAAGTATATATTTTAAACATCCCAAATCTAGAGGAAATATGGTGAATTTGAAAAAGTATGGCTTAATTTTGGATGGAGCGTATTCATATAGAGTCAAGAAGATGGGAGGTGTGTGTGTGTATATATATATATATATACATATATATGTATGTTTATCTTAATTAACTTGATTAATTTTATTTTGCTTGTTTCATTTTGACACCATACCTAATGGTGATAAGGGCGTACTCTTGGCTCTGCTCAGGACCATATGGGAATTTCAGTACCAAAATCAGGTTTGACCACGCAAAACAGTCACCTTACCCATTTTATTTTCTTTCTGGCTCGTGTGTGTGTGTGTGTGTGTGTGTGTGTGTGTGTGTGTGTGTGTGTGTGTATGCGTGTGTGCCCATGTGTGCTTAAATTCTTATGATTAGATTATTATGAGATCTATGGTAACATATCTCTTTCTTAGAAAACTTTATCTGTGGTGTTATTATTTGAGAACTATGGTAACATCTCTCTTTTAGATAACTGTATCTGTGGTGTGATTATTATAATTTTGGTTTGGATAAAATCTTGGCTTGGTGATTGGGGGAGGGTCTCTCATGATAGTGCTGGGGATGGGGACTATGTGTTACTAGAAATTGAACCTGGTGTTCCTACATTCAAGGTATGCATTCCAGTCTTTTGAGAAAGCTCTCCATCCCAGAAAACTAGATTTAGACTTCATAAGCTAAAAAGCTGTTATTAATGAAATTATTTTAAATGTTGCCTTTTGTGAGTCTTTAGAATTTTCTAAATATAAAATCATGTGGTCCACAGTAAGAGCTTGACTTCTTCTACCTATCTGGATGCCCTGGTTATATTTTTCCTGCCTAATTCCTATAGCAAGTATGTCTAGTACAATAATGAATAAAAGTAGTGAGATTGGGTAACCTTTTCTTATATCACCTTTGAGGAAAGTGTTTTAGTTTCTCCCCTTTGAATATACTGTTTTCTGTGGGCTTGTGGTAAATGATTTTGACTATATTGAGGAAAGAAAGTACTATGAATTTATATTTTATTGGGAGTTTTTATTATGAACAAGTGATTTATCTTGTCACATGCCTTCTCTGCATCTGCTTTTATGATTATATAATTTTATTGATGTGATTTATTATGTTGATTAACTTGTATATCTTAAAATATTCTTGCATCCCCAGGAATTGCTCCCTTTTGAATATAAATTATAATTTTTTTTGGTTTAATCTTAAGTCATATCATAACATACACTGCACAATAAATTAATCTTTTTTCTCCAATTTTTATTTAGGTACCATGATTTTTAATAGTATTAATCATAGAATTTCAGGCATACAATGTCCTAATACCACATCCATTGTTAAACTATCAGTATTCACCAATGTCTCAAGTCACAGTTCTGTTCTGTATGCTGATTCTAAGAGCCTATTATCATTGGACAGTTATTTCTTTCTTACTATTTTCATTTAGATTTTACATAGAAAATCATTATGTGTTTGTTTCAATTCCTCTGATTTGATTCAGCATGATATCCTATAGTTCCATTCATATTGCAAACAATTGCACAATTTTATCTTTTATTTTAGCCAAGTAGTATTCTTTTGTGTATTAAACTACAGTTTCTTTTTTCACTCAATTATTTCTTAGGAATTTTTGTTGTTTTCATGTCTTGGCTATTGTGAATAGTGTTGCATTGAATATTTTGGAATATTTTGGAATATTTTTGATTTTTGATCCTTGGCATTTGTGTCAAGAAGTGGTTTTGATGAGGTATAGAAAAGTTCAATTCTTAATTTTTTGAGATTTCCTTAGATATTGAACCAAATGGCATTCCCACTGCCTATTGATACAGGTTGTTTTTTACTACATTCTTTTTTGTTTGTTTGTTTTTGTTTTTGGGTCACACCCAGTGGTGCTCAGGGGTTACTCCTGGCTCTGTGCTCAGAAATCACTCCTGGCAGGCTTCAGGGAGCATATGGTATCCCAGGATTCAAACCACCACTGTTCATACTGAATTGGCTGTGTGCAAGGCAAATGCTCTACCGCTATGCTATCTCTCTGTCCTTTTACTACATTCTTGCTCTGGTGCATGAAACTTAATTTCTGTAACCTTTTTCAGGATGGTATATAATATGCCAACAATGCCAGACTATTTCTTCATATTTCTCATTTCATCTCCTCTCATACAAGGCAACAATTATTATTAACTTTATATTAACTAGATTTTATACAGTTGAGCTATATATAAATAGATTCATTTGATATGTTATTATATCTTAATTCTTGCTTACCATACATATTTAGTTTTTCATGTCATTGTTTTCACTTAATTTTTTTTTTTTTTTGGTTTTCATCCATACCTGGTGTTGTTCAGGGGTTACTCCTGGCTATCTGCTCAGAAATTGCTCCTGGCTTGGGGGACCATATGGGACGCTGGGGGATTGCACCACAGTTCATTCTAAGCTAGAGCGCACAATGCAGATGCACTCTGGCCCCACAATCCTTTGTATAACACTCCTCTATATGTTCAAATGCTTTTCTTTCTGTCTATGAATACTTAAGGTTTTCTCCCATCTTTTATAAGATTGGAATTCTCTTAGAATATTTATATTGAGAATTCATGATTGTAATTTTCTTGAGAGGTAATGGACATTTTTCAGTCTTTATCTGTAATTTATATATTTTCTTTTTATATATGTTTTTCAGATTTTTTGACCATATTATAATTGGGCTCTTGTGTATGCATGTGTATGTTTTTGGTGATTTGGTGATTTCTGATAGCTATTTTTTAATAGTTTATATGAATTCTTTGTCAGATATAGGCTGGCATTATCACCTCTCAAACCTTTTAACTTGTCTTTTAACTCTCACTAAATAACTTATGATAAACATAATCATTTTGTTTATTTTGGGTGGCTATCCCAAGCAGTTATCAATACTTATTCCTGGCTCTGTGCTCAGAGACCATGGTTGATGGGGCTCTGGCATCTTATGTGGTGCTGGTGCTGGGGACTGAACATAGATTAGCTGCATACAATGCAAACTCCTTATTATCTGTATGCAGGTCCCAAAATTGAAATTCTGTATACATTAGAAAATCTTATGTACTAGCAATTGTGTCTTAATTTTTTAATAAACCTGCTTATTCAATTTGTTGTTTTCTGTTTTACCCTATTTTATTCTTTGATAGTATTTTTTAAAACTATTATTATAACACCATTACTTCTTAGGTTGTTTATAAACAGCTATTTCAGACATTAAATGTTCATATACCAAACTCACCACAAGTGTGACCTTTCCTTCATCAATGTTCCAGTTTCCTACCCATCACCATAGCCTGCCTCCTTGCAGACACAAACTGATTTGATATTGTTTGTTACAATACAGAAGCAAATGGAGTCATCAAAATTTAGATCAAAAAGTGTCAATTTGAAATAATTGTTATATCTTTCCATGGTGTTATTAATGCTATCATGTAAGGAATTACTAGGCTGTATTTGGTGCTAGTTAAGTTTTCACTATTACTGTTTAGGCTTACAGAGTTTGACAGATTACTATGTAATTTTCCTATATGATAGTACTGTCGAGCTCTGTGCAAGAAGTGCTTGCTCATTTGATTTCATAATCTGTAGCACAAATTTATGGTTTTATTTGTTAAGGGGCCACACCTGGTGATGTTCAAGGATACTCCTGAGATCATGAATTACTCCTAATAGTGGGTGAGGGAACCTTATGGGGTGCTAAATAATTGAACCTCGGAAATCAAGTGCCCTACCCCTGTACTATCTATTATGCCAGTCCTAAATCATAAAAATTTAAACAAAACACTATTCCTAATGACTTTTTAAAATAAGAAGTACTGCTAACCAATAATTGTTATAAAATTTACCTTCATAAATTGCTATAATGATGTAAAATCTGGATTAATTATTAGCTATTTTTCTATTGTTTATTCTTTCAAACTAGAATACTTCCTGGTATTATTATATGTAAAATGTTATAAATTTTATGCCTGGACACCTTTGGAAGCTATGTATCTTTGTGTGTTTTTTAAAATTGTTTTTGGGTCTATATCTAGTGATATTCATGGGTTTCTCCTATGTGCTCAGGAGTCACTCTTGATAATGCTGCCAAGGATCAAACTAGTGTTGAGTGCATGCAAGCAAGCATCTTTTTTTGTATTGGTTTTAATTTGGGGTCCACACTTGGCAGTGATAAGTGCTTACTTCAGGCTCTGTGTTTAGGAATCACTTCTGGCAGGCTTATGGGACTATATCTGGTGAAGGAGTCAAACCTGAGTCTGCTGCTTGCAGAGCAAGTGATTGCCCTGATGTCCTATCTCTACGTACAATGCATCATCATCATTGCCTTGGACTAGCTCTCTAGCTCTGGAACCCATCAGTTTAATTTATTGTATCTCAGAATTATGGGGGAGGAGAAGAGTCAGGCTGTTACTATGTGCAATTATAATTATGAGACTTTCATATGTCTATATTCTTTAAGTTTATGTAATAATAAAGAAACATATTTCTGAATATTTAAACTTTGTTTAAACTTTCTACCCCAAAGCATGTATCATCTCTTTTTAACACATTGACCTTTAGTGAAGTTAAATAAATATCCACTTTATATCTTTGCATTTAGTTTCAACGTTTGAATATATTAAAAGTGAATTCATTCATAGTTAATCCAGAAGATTTTCTACATGTTTGGTTTAGAGTGGTACCCAGAAATCAGTGGGTTATAAATGTCCCTAAAAGAACATTGTCACTCAACCTGGAAGGAAGCCTCAGGCTCCAAAACCAGGACTTGGAGAGATGCAGGTCTGGAGACAAACGCTGAAGCAGAAAATAATCCATACAGTGAAAGCAGATAACACAGGTTTAGGAATTTCAACATGCAAGCCAAGATTTTCAACATACAAGCCTTTCGCTCCTAAGAAGGAGGGGAGCTTAGTGGAGGAAGACCAGAGAATGTCCTTGGCTTTCCTGAGAATGGGCCTTTTATTAGCAAGAACTAGGCCACATTCTAGGATGGAGAAAAACTACTGAGTAAAGTGGAACCCAGTAGTCCAACACCAGATTACAACCTGGGAAGGAACACTGAGTAGTGTAGGACCCTGTTAATCCAACACCTATCATATGTTTATGTGTTCACCATCTATATCCTATTGTTCCTCAAATCTGCTAGAGAGTCCTGGCTGCTAAAATTCTGTTGTTTTGTTTTGATTTTAATTCTATTGTTATGGAAAGTGGTGCTATTATGATGCTGGATTTCACCTAAAGTTGCTGTTATTGCTGTGATTAAACCTAGAGTCTCATACGTGCAAGGAAAGTTCTCTACAGCTTGAGCCACACTCCTAAACATGTTTCTGTTTTCACTGTATTATATTGTATTTATTCTCATTTCCACTTCCTAAGAGAGTTCTTAAAGATTGATACTCTTTTCAAAAGAACTAATTATCACCTTCTATGTGAGCCATGAAATGAGTTTTCTTAGGAGATATTTAACGTTAGAGGGTAAAAGTAAGTGAAATGGAGGAATTGGAGAATGTCACTTAAATGTAAGTGAAGATTATTTTTATAGCTACTTATTCAGACAAAAGTCATATTAGAAAATTATAACACATAACTCCAGTTGAAGGAAAAATCTCTACTGTAATAAAAAAGAATCTTGTCATCAACCACTAGATAACTAAAAGCAGTAGTATAAGATCATTTAAAATTATCAAGGGTTTGATTGAATTTTTAAACTATGTAATCTGGAAATTTTTAATAATTTTTGAATAAAAATAAAATAATTTAAAATTTTAAAAAAGAAGCATTATTTTAGCAGACATTTGATGAATCTAGACTTCCAGTAATAATTTTAATATTAGAATAAGTTTAAGGTATTTTTCTAACATAGAAGCATCCAGTTCTATTAAGTTGATATGAACCTTTACTTTATATTTTCATAAAATTTTACAAAATTTTGGTTTTGATTTTTGGGCCACACCTGGCAGCATTCAGGGGGTAACTCTGGTTCTGTGTTCAGAAATTACTCCCGGCAGGATTGGGGTTATGTGGGGTGCTGGAGATCAAACTTAGTAGGCCTTAGACAAGGCAAATGACCTACCCATTGAGCTATCACTCCAGCCCTAACATTTTAAACAATTTTGTTTTCTTACAGTAGTAAAATAACATGGAAATATATTGATAGCCATTGATTATAGATTTTTTAAGACATTAGTGTTTTTGATATTTTTCTTCACTGTACAGAAAACACAAAAAATGATTTAACATTAAATAATATTTTGAATTATCATCTTTTATTCTTGAAATCTTAAACAGTTTTATCATTGATATTATGTTCCTGTGGATAAAAATCAATTTGCATTATAAGTTCTCCAGAAATAAAATGCCTCTTTATTGACTCGAAGCTTAGAAATGTTTTAAACAGAAATGAATTAACACTAAATTAAAAATCATTAATGTTTAAAACTTCAAAAAGTTGTTAGACAATGTTTTTTAAAGAAAATCCATTAATTAGTTATCATATGATTCTTATTACCTTCACTATTATCCCATCCATCATCATCATACTTATTATAATTTTAATCAATAATGTCATTATCACTGTCAAGACTTATATAATATTATTTGTTTCTAAATGCCACTTATTATATAAAAGTCACATGGAGGCAAAGTTGAAAATCCCTTAGGAGACCTTACTTGAACTGGAGTTCTACTTTTTTCATGTGGTTGATTTTCTTTTTCTTTTTTGTTTTTGTTTTTGGTTATGGTTTTGGATTTTGGGTCATACCTGGCAGCGCTCAGGCGTTCCTCCTGGCTCTATGCTCAGAAATTGCTCCTGGGAGCCTCGGGGAACCATGGGTTGCCAGGATTCAAACTGTCCTTCTGCATACAAAGCAAACACTCCACCTCTATACTATCTCTCCGGCCCCTGATTTTTTTTTTTAAATTAATGTAAAAGAGAGCTGATTGCTTCATTTTAACCCTAGAGAAATTTATTTGATATGATTCATAATCATTTTTGATATGATTTATAATCAAGTTGTATGAGAATACAGCCTCTTTCAACATTCTTTAGCTACTCTTTTATTTGGGGGCGGGCATACCCGGCAGCTGTCTGGAGTTACTCCTGTCTCTGCACTCAGAAATCACTCCTGGCAGGGTCAGGGTACTATATCTGATGCCAGGAATCAAACCCAGGTCCATCCTGGGTCGGCTGTATGCAAGGCAAACACCCCACTGTTATGCTCTCTCTCTGGTCCCTCTTAGACTACTCTTTTTTGTTTGTTTTGTTTTTGTTTTTGGGTCACACCCAGCAGCACTCAGGGGTTCCTCCTGGCTCTGCTCAGAAATCGCTCCTGGCAGGCTCTGGGGACCATATGGGATGCCGGGATTCGAACCACTATCCTGCATGCAAGGCAAATATCCTATCTCCATTCTATCTCTCTCTCTGGCCCCCTCTTTGACTACTCTTAATGCACTGTGAAATGCTCATAGTAGGTGTTTGGGTATTAAATACCACTGAAATTACTGTGCTCTGAGTATATAGGTATATAAAATAGTTACAAAAAACAAACATTAAGAGCCTTGAGAGATAATTCAATAGCTAATGTACTTGCCTTACATGTGACTGATCTCAGTTTTTTCCCTGGCATGTATATGAGTCCCAGATCCCCAACAGGAGTTATATTTAAGCTCAGAGCTAAGGGTAAATCCTGAACACTCCAAAACAAAACCATAAAAATAAAAACCATTTATTGATAATTATTCATAAAGAAATTTGTTTAAAAAATTTTTTAGATAGCTGCATGATCACATGTGGTTATAATCCATTCTTTAAGAGGCAATGACCTAGACCTCCACAAGCCATAACTTTGTAGTTATTCTTTCATTCTTTCACTCATTAAACTTGTTAAGATGGACTAAAATGGAATCAGGCAGCAATATTATTTTCTAGTTATCAAAGCAGTTTTATATATGTTACTTTATTTATCCCCAGAGCCCAGTAAACTGTTATTTGCTTGCTAGCTTGGTTTGTTTTGTTTTGTTGCGCAATACTAAGCAATATTCAGATCTTATTTCTGACTGTACCTAAGGGTCCCTCCTAGCAGGACTCAGGGAGGGGAGAGTGTTATGGAGTGCCAGGGATATTACCCAAGTCAGTCACATGCAGGGCAAGTACTTTAATTCACATACTATTTCTCTAGCCTCTTAACTATATTGTTTTTATCCCTCTGATACAGTTGGAGAAATGTATCTTAAATATTCACCTGAATATAATTAGTTATATAATTAATTATGGGTCATATGTGTTAGTCATTTCTCGGTTACCATCGTGTTATAATGACACAAAAATCAAATATTCTGGAGGATTTAAGATTCAGTATTTATTTCTATATTAAGTGGCAGAAGAAGGGCTATGCCTTGCAGTCTCTCTGTTTAGAGAGTGATCACTTGATTATAGAAATTCTACTGAAAGAAAAATCAGGAAAAGGTTTCAGAGAAAAAATTTATGTGTGGATGGTGAATTAACTCCTATTCAATAGGATTATTTGATGCCTTGGTTCATTTCTCAGCATGTAGAATGTCTTTCTAGTTTTTGCTGTGTAAGAATTGTTCTTCCTTGTTTAAAAAAATAAGTTATAAAGCTAACTCTGAAAAGCAGTGAAACTAGAAAAGGGATTGGTAAAGGTATTATCTTCCATTACAAAGAAAGGGCAGAAATGTCACTTGCATTTAACAAATACTTATTGTGGCCTTTTTGTCTGCTACTGAAGGCAGTACCAAGAACTCTAAGAATGGAAAATAAAAAGAAAGAGCATTTTATTTAAAATAAGTTAATTAAAATAGAGCTTTACAGTTAAAATAGAACAGTGAAAGACAGTTCTCTATGTAAAGACAATACACAAAATAACTTCCAAAAAGGAAGAGCTTACTTATGTCTAAAGGGTTTGCAATCATGGTAGTTTACATGGGGGGTGAAAGGTAGAAATCCTTATAGCAATAAGAAGTAATACATTGAACTATGGTAATGGCCAATGGGAAACTTTCAGGAGGAAGTTGATTTCAGAAATATGTATAAATAAAATCTACCAGATCTAACACTGCAGTGGATCAAATATATAACACAATAGAGAAATGGTAACATTTTGGATCTAAGTCACTATTAAGTCAATGGTTTATATATGGATGCAGAGAATCATCAATGGATAAAAAAACATCACAAAATGATATGATTTACACAGGATTGGATAATTCAAGAAGTTTATTTATAAATTAGTTTTTAAAATAAATAATTGGGAATTATGGAAGTTATGAAAGTGAATATAGTACCAGAGGGTTTCTTTTTCTGCTACTTTATTCCACTACTTAACTTTAGTAGCAACCAAATAAACAATTATTTTTAACCTAAAAGAAGATAGGCATTAGAAATAGCAATATTGAAACTTTTAGTTGAGGAAAATACACTCTCTGAGGCAACTTTCTTGAGAAGAAACTAACCATGATGACTCACTTTCTTGATGATCTACTAGTTATTGTCAAAGGTAAGTGGAAGCTCATGAGAAAATATGGTATAAATATCATTAGGTTTCTGGGTCACACAGAAGGGGGTTATATCAGTGTAAGCAGGCAGGTGGACATATGTTGATACTTTGTTGAGAGTATGAAATGTGTAATATTAGATTGCAGTGCATACTACATATACTCCTACAAACATGTGCACACACAAGATGGGCAATGCCAGAACTCTGGAGAAAATTTATTCAGTGCAGATTTTCCTAACGTTGGCACTATTGGTATTTTGGACTAGATACTTTGTGGTTGGGGATTATCCTATGTAGTTTGGATTATATTAATTGGTAGCATTCCTCTCCTGTATTCATTAGATGACAGTAGAATTTCTTTCCCAAACTTATGACAATGAAGAAGGTCCCATGGGTGCCGATATAGGATAAGTCATGGGGAATCACTCTCAGAATTGATAATTTATTTAGTCACCAGGGAAAGAAAGACCATGCATTCGGAGAGAAAGTCAGAGAAAAAAATTGAACCAGGAGTGCAGTATCTTGATTTGCTAATGGGTGTGACCAAAATAGGTGTTGCAAACAATTTAAGTGTCATAGAAAACTCTAATGGGATCTAGATTCTGTCAGGTATCAGGAAGGGGTTTTGATAAGATGATTGATGCCAGGCATCAGCTCTGTGCCAAGATCTAAGGCTCCCTAGTTGACCATGCAGAAGAAAAGAGGAGCAGCTCTTTTAAATGATATGGGACTCACTACTGTGTGTTAGGGTCATGCTGACATTATACAGAGGAGTAAACACAGAGAGCAACAGGGCTGGGGCTCACTGGCTCTGCCAGGCCCTAAGATTTTAGCTTCGGCTAACTGGCATAAATAGGAAGTGAAGAGCAGCCCAATCCTTTGGCTTGACTTTATTCCAGCTGCCAATGCATTTGTGTCATATGGACAGTATACAAGTCCATTTGCTGTCAACCCCAGTACTTGTGCTCCTCTGGTTGCTTAACAGTGTTCATTCACATAAGAGCTAACCATATGTCAGGCCTGGTGGGAAATAAGTAGCAGCATCATTGCTGTGGTCATACCCCCTGCTCTGAGCAGGGTGTGAAAATTGGCAGCCAAATGGATCTCATTTGCTGAAAGAGAAGGGAAGAAGGGCTACTTTCCCAAGTGGGCTTTTTATGTGTGGGGGAGTGGGCAGCGCATTTTTTGCTTGGTAAAGACAAGACCCTCAGTCACCCATGGAAAAGTAGGCTATTCAGTCATAATAGTGGAGCTAACATTTATTAACAAGCCTGGTGGGAAGGGATGTACATGTGTGAACTCATTTGTGAAACCCTCTCATGACAACTCTTGGACGTTGTCAAGATAGCAGCCCTTTTATCTCTGTTAGCAGATGAGGAAACCGAGGCACAGAGAAAACCAAAGTATAGCACTGGTGTATATAACTAATTGGAAAAGTTGTATTTGTACTGAACATATTTTAAATTTTAATTGTTGTTAAAACACTGTGATTTACAACAGTGTTTATAAGTCATTTGTTTCAAGCATGCAATGTTCCTACACCAATCTCATCACCAGCGTGACCTACTCCCCACCAGTGTCCCCAATTTTTCTCCCACACCCCAATTTGCCACCTTACTAGGCAAATAACAAATTTACTTCCTATTACTTGCTCTAACAAAACTTAAAGTAATGTCAAATGTAATTATCAGAAAATTAACCAGTATAAGTCATTTTGTGATGAGTGCTTCATGATTAGCCTATATAAAGGAACTCAAACTGTTTGATATTTTATCAATTATCATTTGAACCTCTATATTTAACCAAAGAAAACATTCCCATATAGAAAGAGAAAAATTCATGCCTCTTAAAAATGAGGAAAGAAAAAAATTAAGGGAAATTGTTTGTGTATTTGGTGAGTAACAAGAGGGAAGTTTAGTTTGTATAAACAAGTAGTACACTTTAAGGAGTATAGTCAATTATTAGGCTTAATTATTTTATATATTTTTATTAAATTGTTTTAAATAGAAGTAGAATCGTATTTTATAAATCCACTAAATTAAGTTGTTTTTCTAAAATTTCTAAAATACCTGCTCAATATATATGGTTTTGTAGATGTTATTAAAGAAAATGGAAAAATAGGGTTATGTCAAGAAAGTACTTCTGGTAGGCATTGATAATTACCTTCAAATTAGCCTGAGGTCAGAATTAGCATTAGTTACAGTTTAAAGAAAAGTCTACCAAATTTTTCTCTAAAGAAAAATTACAATAATAATAGCCTTTCCTACCTAGGGCAAAGAAAAAATACAAAACTTTAAACAAGTCTTGTGAGGTACCACAAATCAGGTCAAGCTCCATTTAATGTCTCAGATGAAAACAAAAGAAATTGCTATAGCACTCAAATTGGCTTTTTTATTATAACCTTTAAAAAACTAATACTTGGGGCTGAAGTGGTGGGAGAGCCGTAAGGCGTCTGCCTTGCACGTGCTAGCCTAAGACAGACCGTGGTTAGATCCCCTTGCATCCCCCAAGCCAGGAGCGATTCCTGAGCACATAGCCAAGGGTATCCCCTAAGCATTACCAGATGTGGCTGAAAAAAACAAAAAATCCAAAAAAACCAAAAAAACCCTAATACTTACGATTTTTATACTTTTATACAATTAATGTATAAGAGCAAATGTTTTGAAATTTAAGAATGATAGAAATATATGTGTGTATATATATATTTATTTTCATAGATATGTGTCTGTGTACATATAAATATCAGGAGAAGAAAACACTTATCAGTACTGTTAACATCAAAGGTGAATTAAAACACAAAAGTGGGAAAACTGGTATGGTTGTTATCCATGGTACAATCTTAAAAATTTGTATATTCGGGGCCGGGCGGTGGCGCTAAAGGTAAGGTGCCTGCCTTGCCTGCGCTAACCTTGGACGGACCGCGGTTCGATCCCCCGGTGTCCCATATGGTCCCCCAAGCCAGGAGCAACTTCTGAGCACATAGCCAGGAGTAACCCCTGAGCGTTACTGGGTGTGGCCCAAAAACCAAAAAAAAAAAAAATTGTATATTCTATACACCACAGTTTTTGCAGCTAGAAATTAATGATATGGCAAGCATACACACACACACACACACACACACACACACACACGCAGAGCTATATATGTGCAATGAGAATCCAAAGAGATCATAGATGTAATGAATGTAAGGATCAATGTTTTAAGGATGAATGTGTTTTATTTGATGAGTCTTATTTCAAAATTCAATTCCTGCCTGTGTTCATATTTAAATTATTCTTTAATACAGGCTTGGAGGTAAATTGATTTGGCATTAGAAGTGCATGCTTAATCAGTCAAGAAAGGCAGATTATGTGTCACTACAACACACAGGGCATGGGTTTTCCCTTGTTCTGGCATCATTTAAATAGTAGCTTTCAGCTTTAGGTCAGAAAACTTCTACCCATCTGTGACTAGAACAAGCTTGCAAAACACTATTAAAGAGAACCCAGAATAATAGCACAGCAGGTAGGGTACTTGCCTTGTATATTGTTCACCCAAATTTGATCCCTGGCATCCCAAATGGTCTCCTGAGCCTGCCAGGCATGACCCTGATCAGAGACCCAGGAGTAAAGCCCTGAGAACTGCTGGGTATGGCCCAAAACCAAAACATAAAAAAGAGCACAAGATCATTTGTTGAAAAGGAGATCATTTAGATAATGTCATTGCTAGCATTTTTTTATTTTGTTGAGATGCCTTCTATATCTAAGGAAAGTAAAAGGGATAAAAACAGACATTATCTATTTATAGAAGTAAATTATTTTCATAGAAGATAAGCATTAAAACATTTTTGTTGAAGTGCCCTTCAGCACCTAATCAAAGAAGTAGTGCCTGTACTCATTGAAATGAGCTAATTCACCTGGATAGTAACAATATTATCAGAAACCACTGAAGAGTCATATCCATTAATATTATACAGGTCAGTGTAATTCAGTCTTTTAACCTTGCTCTCTTCTCAGTTTGTAGACTACTTATTTGTCTTTGAAATCTCTAAAATTTAATATTTCCACACAAATATAATATAATGATCCCTCTTATATGATGATACACCTTCAAAGCCCAGTGCCATGGTTCTGCAATGAGCACTATCTACTTCATATTTTGGAATAAATTAGAAAAAAGGAAAGGATTCCCATGATAGAAATGATTCATTTTCTCACTCCAGTTTTAAAAAAACTTCTCAGGTTGACCCTGGTTTCCAAAGAATGACACTGTGATTCATATTTTAACAAATACAGGGCTATAGAAAATTTAGGATGTTACTACTTTTAACTGATCTTCAGGGATTTAGGTAGAATATAATAGCATTTGGACAAATAATTGATCCAAATAACAAGATATGTCCTTGTGGATTGAAATATCAGTTGATATAAAAAAGCCAGAAAAAGCATAACTTATAGTTTTATTATTAATTTGCAGCAAAAAGTTAACAATTCTAATAAAAATACTGTTAATGTATTTTTAAATAAATAAAATAACGCTAATGTATTTTTATAAAGAATATATTTTAAATACTTATTCAGAAAAAATCTGCCTTCAAAAACTTTGAACAAAAATGGTTTTATGATAAGTTTGTATATTGTTTTGACATAAATGCCAATATTTGATTAAAAGCTTTTCACAAAATTAGCAGTTACTTATTGCACTGAGTCATTTTTACTTAATTTACTTAAGTTAAGAAAACTTAACTAATTATTTATATACTTTTTCTTACTCAGAAAAAAATCTTTCAAAAATTTATTGATCCTAATAAAACAGAAAGTATGAACTTTGGAACTAGGCATGACAGATTGCATTTGACTGATATAATTGTGAGGTGTTGGTATTCTCTCAGAACACTTTGATAATTCATTTCTCCATCTGTAAAATAGAGACAATAATTCTTTATTTTTATGAGTCACATACTGTGTAGGTGTTTGCCCTGCACATGTATATAGAAATAATGAGACCAATATTTGTTGAGTACTTTTCATATGCCATTTGGCTTTCTAAGCTCTTTGTATATTGCTTTGTTTAATCTTACAAAAATCCTATACATATATAAAATCATTATTCTTAGTTTATAATTGAAGGAATAGAAACAAAGAACACATAGAAAATTGACCAAAGTAAAACAAACAAAAACCTTGCTAAGCATTAAAGCCAAGATTTAAGTGACACTGCAGTAGTCTGTCTCTTGGAAGAGCCTTAGGAAATGATTTATCATTTTTGTTGACTATTCTTAATGAACAAGTTTAGAACATGGCTGGGAATTCTACCAAAATTCATTGAAGTTATTAGAATGCATCATTACCCCTAATGTATGGAAGCTAACCTGATAGTTAAGACATAGTCCACAGAACTTTCTCCATTTAGGGGGATTCCTTCCTAAAATTAAAGTGAGGCATGAAAAAGCTGCTGTTTAATAGGGTAAAAGCTCATGTCTACCTGTATACAATTGTCTTCCCTCTGCTCTGATAAGTCTTTTTATTTGATTTAATTTTTTTTCAATTTCTACCTTTCCCCTTTCTTTGCTATTTGACCTTTGAATTGCCTTAGCCAGTCAATCTTATTTGTAGCTATTAGCTATAGAACTAGAGTTAGGATGAGAGTAGAATATGATTTAAGGATCCTAATGAAGAACTTGAGATAGGAGAAAACCTTGCTATGGACTGGTTAGTAGCAAAAAGGAATTTTTGTAATTATTTTTGCTGCTCAGTTGATTTTTTGTTTATTTACTGAAATTTGGACTTACTTCTTTCCTTCAGGCACTAGATAGAGCCATAACCACCAAAATAATGAAGATGTGCTTAGTACCTCTGTGGATTGTGGTTCCCTTTTTAGATTATGCTTTCCTTGACTTTCCCTGTCTCATCCTCTCATTCTTTTTTTCTTGGCTTGTAATTAACTGATACTTTAATAGAAAAAGGACAGTTCATATTATTAAATTAAATAGCTTGTTTTATTGGCAGGCAGGGGAAGATCAGATGGAATATAATAAATAATATTAAGTAATTGCTGCAGATCTGATGTATCTGAAATGAGCTAAAAATCTGTAGGGAATATAAAAGGGAATTTTGGAATAGAGAAAAATGCTGCAATTTTAGAATAACAAGCCAAAAAATAAGAAGGAAGTTCAGAAGAAAGAGATAGACTGACAGTCCATTGGAATTAATACTTGGGAAAGGATTCTATATAAAGGGAAAAATTGCTATGAAGCAGCAAAATCACATTCTTTGGATTCAGCATGTTACATCCTTAACTTTTTTGTTTAGTAACCAGATTAAAATAATATCAAGAACCAAATAAGCCATTTTGTTGGTATTATAGAGCTAAAAATTGATGTGGATTTGACGAGTTTTCTATTTATAAAGTGATGTACAGCTATAGTTCTTGAAATTCTTCTAAAATTTGTTATAATTTTTTAAAGGGGTTAGAAGGGAAAATTTAAATGGCAGCTAAAGATTCTACCAACCTTTTCTTATCTCTGGGGATTAGTATATCATCTTTAAAATGAGACAGCAATGTAACCCAATTAACAGTCACGCTGTCTTTCTGAGGCAAATATAAAGAAAAACCATGAATTACTGCAGGTTGAGTGAATAATATTCTAGGGAAGATTTCTTCAAAACTCTGACTATTGTCTTTTCAAAACCACAAAGATAAAGACATTCACAAAGTATTTTTCAGTAGCTGGTAACAGGACACTTCATGTAATTGCATTTTGAGCTCTCAAGAGTTAATTCAGTAGCATTATCATCTAAGGAGGTCATAGAAGACACTGGTTCTGAATTTCATGTCTTTTTGCGTTACTATCTTTTTCTCTAAGATGTTTATTTTCCATGACTGTTTTTCACTCCTAGTATGCAAAGGAAAGAATTTACTCTTATGAGCAACTTTCATTTATTATAAAATAAAAATCTTTGCAAGCCACGAGAGCAGGGAGGCAAAAACACTGTGAAATGAACATCTCATCAAGAATACTCTGTCCAACTAGATTAAAATTATCCGAAGGAATGATTCAGGCCTTTATGACCAGGCATCAGTTTTGGAAATTTATAATCTTAAAACCAGTTTTGCAAGATGTTTGAAAATTTTCTTATAGACCCACTAAGGAGAAAGGCTGGGGAAGAGTAGGGGTCCAGTGGGAAAGAGGTATTATTTTGGAATATTTTATGTTTGGTAAAAAGGTTTGTTATAAAAAAAACTTCTTTATAAATCACAGTGTTAATAAAAAAGGGAGAAAATACAAAATCAATTTATTTTTATTTCTGGTACGATGATTATTTAATCACACTTTGACATGAAAACAGTGAGTGCTATATAAGAAACTACATCCATATGACATAACTTTTAGATCACAACAGCAGACGACTCTTCATCAGAGTTACTCATTAAAGACTCAACTTCCAAAACAAACTTAACAAAGTTCATTTGGTGGTGAAATGGATTGACAATGATTTCCAGATGATAGAAGCTTTTATATGACATACTGAGGTTAGTTTAAAACTGTAGTGTTTTTTTGTTTTGTTTTGTTTTTGAGTGATTATGGTTTATTCTAATCTAAGAAACACCAAGCATTAAAAACCTTATAGTAAAGGTGTGTGGGCTTATCAAACCTTCTTGACCTTTGATTTTCATCTGGCAGTTGAACATAATTTTTGAGTTTTATCTTAACAAGGAAGTTGTTCTTCATGAAGACAGACCTCATAGTTGACTTAGAAATAGCTACTGGACTATTTGAAGATATGGCATCTGGCCCAGTCTGAATGACTGCTTTCTCCTGGTTACTTTTTAAATAGTGGCCAGACAAAAATTTTTCCCTTTCTTCGTCTTGATTTCAGGAAGAAATGTGGGAGTGACTACAATGTTATCTTAAAAATGGTACTTCCTCTTTCTTTAGGCATCTCTTTATGACCTCATTAAAGTTAATGAATGACTAGCTGTATATGACAAAAGTCGATTGCAGTATATTTCACCTGTGATTCTCCAGGGGTGCACATTTTTATGGGAAATGACCTTCGGCACCCACATTGTTGCTTAATTATAGACATTTTCTTCTTAAAGCATTCAAATCACCTGTTAGTCAAATATCTCAGATGCCTTTCCCAGAGCTTACATTCTTAAGTCCACTTTGTGGAGGAGGCTAAGTTTTAGGTAAATAAAAGGATGCGTCTCACAACAATGTTTTACAAATAGTTCTTCACCTTGGGTGTTTGCGAAAAGGCTGTAAGAAACCTTAGGAAAATAGCAATCACGTTAAAAAATGTTGTTCTGTACTCCAAAATATAAACAAGAAGTCTAAGTCCTAGATGGGGACAAGGCTTAGGGGAAGATTTGAGAAGGAAGACCTCCTCTTGACAATATTACACCTGCCAAATATCCCAAGATTACCTCTCTGCATTTCTTAGACCACAAGATCAACTCTTTGTTCAAAAGCAAAAAACCTCAAATGGTATATATATATATATATATATTTGGCATTAAGTTCTTAGACTTACCTTTCAGGTGGAGTAGCTGTATTACATTCTGAATTGAATCTTGATATATTCACCCATGATTCCTGCATAAAAGGTATAAAAGTGAGAGGTGATATTCTTAATCTCAGTTAAATGTTTAATTCCTATGCAACTCACTGCTCCAAAAGTTTTGAAATAGGAAAAAAGTTAGCTTCAATTTATTTTATAATCCCACCTCATTTTCAATTCTTAGGAGTAGCAATGTTTCTAGCTGTTAAAAGCAAGTATTTTTGAGTCCCAAATGTAACACTCGAATGGTTTCTTGTTACTTTTTAATCTCTTAAAATCTGAGCCTTCTCATGTCTAGATTTAAGGAATTTGCCTCATAGGGCTGTTCTGAGGATTGAAGGTAAATAGTTTAAACCAATCTTTGATAACAAACATTCAAATATGCTACCTACAATTAGAATCAATGTTGTTGTTGCCATTACTAAAATTCTTATATATACTTTATCAGGAATCTTGGCTCTGAATTCTATTAGAGTGCTATGAAAAATTGTATCTGAAGTGTGACATTTTTTAAGTTATTATCACAGATGTTTTAAAGAAATAAGTTGCAGGATGTGAAGAGGTTTTCAAAAATGAATTGAGCAGAGAGGATATGTTGATCTTATGATAGTCTTATAAAATGGTTACCAATGGAGATGATGCTATGAGATATTAAAGAACAATTTTATAACACAATTCAGAACTTCTATTTAATTTAATAACTTACTGAATTGTCAGTATATATATTTAAATAGATATTATTATATTAAATATATTTATATATATAAATAATATATTTACATATATTTATACAGGATATATATTTGCTTTCAGTAAGATCTAAATTGTGTAAATTTTCAGAATATTTAAAAAAAATTTTGTTGGGCCCGGCGAGGTGGCGCTAGAGGCAAGGTGTCTGCCTTGCAAGCGCTAGCCAATGAAGGACCGCAGTTCAATCCCCCGGCATCCCATATGGTCCCCCCAAGCCAGGGGCAATTTCTGAGCACTTAGCCAGAAGTAACCCATGAGTATCAAACGGGTGTGGCCTGCAAAACCAAAACCAAAAACAACAACAAAAAAATTTTGTTGACTGCCAGTATTAATGAAACTTGATAAAGACTCAAGAACAGACGTTTCAGAACTCAATTACTAAACTGATGATTTAGAAATGAGTCTTTAGGATGAAATACTAGAATGGAAGGAATAAGTATCTTTCTAGCTTGTTTTCAACTCTGGATGATGCAACCATGTTTTTATACAAGGAAATAGACATAATTCAGTGTTTAAATGAAAGTATTTCCAAAATTTAGACTTTATATCAAGTATTACCCTTAACACCCCACAAGTTTATGGAGAGTACAAAAAAGACAGCCCAAATGTTACCAAAAATCATTTTCAGATTTCCCATTTTAGATTTTGTGAGCCTGACATTCTCACAAATATCCTTTTTAAAAAAGAGAAAAGTCTTGGGAAGTTCATCAAAGAATTTGTGTCTTCTAAAGACATCACAATTCTGGAGATAACATTCACTGAAGACTAAAGCCTGAAAATGTGTTTTACCATCTGGTGCTTCAGTACCAAGATCTGGGATTTGCACAATTATTTTCTGCCATAAATCCAACACCAACTTTGTCTTAAAAACTATCAAAGGTTTTTCCCATGTTTAAAATTTTTCATGTGGAGAGAAAGCAATGAAATATAAGTTATAACATGTAATTTTTATTTTTTGAGGTTTGTAGAGGTGTTTAGAACTCTAGATTTTTGGGTGTTTTTTCTTGGTTTGGGGTCACATCCAGTGGTGCTCAGGGATTTCCCCAGGCTCTGTACTCAGGGATCACTCTGGATCAGCTGTGGGGAACCAAATAGAGTGCACTGGATTGAACTTAGGTTTGCTATGTTCCAGGCAAACAACCACCCACTCTACTCTCGTTCCAGCCCCAGTTTCCAGAATTTTTAAGTACGTTTTAAAGCACATTTATATTTTTAATATTTACTCAATAAAATTATGTATTGTGTACATGAGAAAATTTTTAGAAAATAAAGTTCTCAGATTAAAAGAAAAATAAATTTGTGCTTTTTTAAAAATAAAAATAACACACTGGAGGTCGGAGCAGTGAGCAGTGGGCATAAGCAGTAGGCATTTGCCTTGCGCATGCTAACACAGGACAGGCCAAGGTTCGATGCTCCAGCATTCCATATGGTTCCCAAGCCAGGAGCAATTATTTCTGAGTGCATAGATGGGAGTAACCCCTGAGCATCACTTTTGGGTGTGGCCCCAAAAGTAAAACAAAGCAAAACAAAAAACAGCAAATGGATTAATTTTCAACCAATAGTTTTGATACTATATGGAGAGTGATTAATAATGCTTATTAATTACATAATTTTTATAAGTTTATCAGCATATATAGAAATATATTTTAATTAAAATATCAATTATTTGTGCATTTTTCTTCCCAATGAAGGAACAATACATAAAAAGGTCATAGAATGAAACAACCATTTATAACAGTAATAACAGAAATAAGAGTTATAAAACTTAGTATTTTCAGAACGAAGACTCCATTTGTCCTAGTAAATATGTGCTATAAGCACAATTTCAAAAGGTAAGACTTTAAAATTATAAAGAAATTTGGCAAATGGAATAGTATAGTGAGTAGGGTACTTTTACCTTGCATGATTACCTTTTACTTGGATGACCCAGAGTCAATTCCAAGTTTACCATAGCTCCATGAGGCCGCACCAGGAATTAGCCCTTAATGCTGAGCCAGGAGTTAATGCAGAGAATTGGCAGGTGTGGTCAATATTACAGGTTCCCAAGCCACCTGTAATAAATAAAGTGAGCAAAAGAGAAATCAGGATAAAGGGTTCTGGATTATTCTGTGAGATTGTGATTTTTTTATTAACTTTTTAATGTGACGTTTTCTGGCTAATGTAGCTTCTTTTCTGCATGTGACTCAATGTAAGAGTACTGGGAAGAAAAATGACACCTTCTACTTTCCCAGTACTTTTCAAACCTTGAATCATGTCAATAAAAATTCCAAATAAAAAACAAACATACAAAAACAAAATAAAAAACATCACCACTATGTTTGGTCACTGTCTATAAATAGCCATAATTTCTTTACATTAGAGTCACTGGTATAGTAGCAATAATCTTGCATCTTTTTGGAGGGAGGGACTTAATATATGTTGTTGGTAGACTCTAATTATTACAATAAAACATGTTTAAACTCTACACTGATTATAGTAAAAGGTAAGTGTTTTGGGGTGGTTTCATAGTTCCTAAAAACAAACTTTGGAATTTGTTTTGTGTACTTTCCAAAGGAACATATTAAAGAAGAGAATTTTAATGTTCTTTTTTTTTTTGGGTGGGGGGGGTCACAGCCAGCAGCGCTCAGGGGTTACTCCTGGCTCTATGCTCAGAAATTGCTCCTGGCAGGCTCTGGGGATAATATGGGATGCTGGAATTCGAACCATGGTCCTTCTGCATGCAAGGCAAATGCCTTACCTCTATGCTATCTCTCCAGCCCCAAAAATCTGATGCTATACTGACTGACTTTCTGGGCTCACAGTAGCTTTTTTTTTTTTTTTTAATGTTCTTGAGCTCAAAAGATAGAAGTAAGGGCTTAGTCACTTATTTCTAGGTTTTTATTTTTGGTCGGAGGGGTTGGGTCATACCCAGTGATGCTCAGGGGTTACTCCTGGCTCTGCACTCAGGAATCACTCCTGGCTTGGGGAACCATTTGGGAAGTTCGGGATCGAATAAGGTCCGTCATGGGTCAGCAAGCCAAGTGCAAGGCAAGTGCCCTACCACTGTGCTACTGCTCCGGCCCTCTAGGCCTCTATTTACCTATTTTAAGTTATTATGTATTGCCTTTTGCTATAAATCAAGTTGTTTCTCAAAATTAATTCTTTTTTCTTTTTTTTTTTCTTTCCTTTTTTTGGTTTTTGGGCCACACCCAATGATTCTCAGGGATTACTCCTGGCTATGTGCTCAGAAATTGCACCACTGCTCTGGCCCCTCAACATTAATTGGGAATGCAGACTTAAAGAGCAAAAGCAGTATGAAGGGAAGAGTTTTACTGGACAATGAAAGAGTCCAAGATTGGGGTATAAAAATTTGAGTTTGATATTCTATTTGTAACTACCTAAAGTATAGGCCAAGTTTACAGATGTTCAGTAAATACAATATTTGGGAATATTTGGATCAAAAAATTTTAGCTGTAAACAATCATTCACTCATTTATCCATTTATTTAAATAACATTTTGAGTCCTTTTTCATTGATACTGCATGTACTTCTGTATAAAACAAGAAATCTAGATATCTCATATTTCTGGCTGAGAAGAGGCTGCTACTAACATGTACATGCAGCCATGCTTACAAATTGTAGAGTGAACTATATTCAATATGGTAGCAATTTTTCCCCTTTACATCTATGACCTATTTCAAGCCATGTGGTAGAGAAAATAACTAATTTCTTTCTGGGTAAATGTCTTCAACAATCATTCTTCTGAAGTGAAATCTCCTAAAATATGAATTTCTCATCCGCATCATTCTCTGGAGGCAGGTTGAAACATTTTGTCAGAACTGGTTTAATGATCTTACTCACAAAGTAAATAAAGTACAATAGTGTCTCTGTCTGTAGAAATTTGGTTTTGTAATACATATGTCTAGAAGCTAGTTAACATGTACATTACTCGAACATTTAAATTAGAAGTCAAGGAAAAAACATATTCTTTAGATTGATTACAATTGGTTATATAGAACAAAAGTTAACTGAATTATTATTTGTAGATGGTTCAAATTACCATTAAAATTACATTATAATATGAAATACTAATACAGTAATTTGAAAAAGAAGTTATTTAGTTAATTTTTAATATGTAATCAATATAAAGAATATGTTTTTTCCTTGACTCTATATAGACTTTAACTTCAAGGATGATTTAAATAAATAGTTTCTCCCCACACTTACAAATTAGAAATTATACAAAACAATTTTTAAAAGACTACATGGTTCATAACCTTTTCATAAAAGCAGAGCAATCGTAATACTGTTCATGCAATAGAGTTATAAACCAGAAAAGCTTTCACATTTTGAGCACATATACACTTTATAGTTTAAAAAGACAAATGTGTATGCTTAATCATAAACAATATTCACATAATTCATGCGAATTGCAATGTTTTAATTGTTAACAACTTGGAAAATGTTCTTTAATCTTTATAGAAATTAAAAAATATCTCTTCTGCTTGTGAAAGCAATTTGAAATTAAAGCAAATGACAATACATTTTTAGACTTTACTTCTATTTTTTGCACCAGAGTATCTTTGGGTAGGTATTACATTAACCATTCTACCTTAAAAATACAGCCAATTAATTATCTTGCTTTTAATTTTGTTATTTTTGAAAATACTCTGTTTTTCTTTTTGCCTTTTTTCTTTTTACTTTTTTTCCCTCTACCCTTTTTGTTACATTTCCAGAAATGTCAAATTCTTTCCTGGAGTTTGGTAATTGGAGGTCATTTTTTAGAAGATGGTTTCAATTATCTAAAGTCAGTGGAATGTTTAACTGCCCCTTGCTATTGGTGAACTTGTTTACACTGGGATTTCAGATGAATTTAAATTACATGCAACCAGATGTTATTTACTGTAGCAGTTAAAAGAAAAGAAATGAGGGAGAGAATCTTGCTTCAATTTTTTTAGGTGAGTGGCCATCAAATTTCATAGAAGTACTCCTCTTTGAGTAAACTTTTAGGCTACAGTTTTCATTACAACAGTGAATATTTAGCTATGAAAATATATGTTTTATGATAAACAGGATTTAAAAAATTTTTCACGTATCATAATATGCAGTTTTATCAGAAAAATCTGTGTGTGTGTAAGTGTACGTAGGCTTATTATAAAGGTTAGAGAGCTGGCACAGAGGTTAAGCATAAGCCTTGTATGCTGCTGACTCAGATTTGAGTGTGGTGCCACTTGGCCCCTTAAATTCTATGGGTGTAGCTATGGAAGCCTCTGAATACTCTTAGGGTGATCTAGATCATTTGTGACACCACAGGGTCCAAGCAGCTATCTTCTCCTTTATCCTGGCCCAGTTCATTGAACATCATCATGATCTTTGAGCCCCACTAGATGACAAAGCTTGTGAACCCTGCTCAAAGAGAAATGAAAATTTTATGAAAATATTGGAGGTCAGAAATTTTAAAGTCAATTTTGAGGAAAACAAACAAACAAATAAGTGCATTTTAATCTAGGAATGTGAGATATAAATAGCAGTAGTGGGCAAAAATGAGTTTCTGGAATTCTGAAGATGTTCTAAGAACTTGATCTTGGGCCAATAGTCATTTAAAACATATAATATTATTTATAATTTAATTAATTAAATTTACAATTTACATGGAACATTTTATTTGGGAACAGTCCATTTATTTAGCCATTTAATTGAAGACTAGTTTTATTTCTCGTACATAGGTTAAATTTCAGCAAGTATTTCTGAAGTCAGTGTGGGAAAATACGTAATTTTTATGTAAAAGGAAGAATTTGTAGTTCATCTTTTCTATGTGCTGGAAATACTTTAAGTATTTCAAAAGATATAACAGTAAACTAGTTTTATTTAGTACTTTTATATTTGTACTAAAAATTGTGTAGTACAAAACAATCCCATATCGGCCTTCATAGCATCATATCATAATTTTTCTTCATTACATCCTAGCAAAAGTTATAGAGTGTAAGGAAGACGTGGAAAGTCTACAAGATATTTTAACTTGTGAAATCCTCTATATTTGTAATCTTCAAAAACAGTGGTGAATTTGTGAATACAGAGATTTAGTTGATAGGAAAAAAGTCTCAATAGTAATAAAAGATGGATATCTGTCAAAGAGAAAAACGGAACGCTCAAAGTAGTTTTGTGCAATTGCAATTCTCTCAACATTCTTACTCAGAGATTGCATAGCTAAGTCCTATTTTTCCTCTTTTGCAAGAACCACTGACAGAATTTGAAGAGATGAGTAACACAGTACATTCCTCTGTCATATGTACTTTTAGTCTGCTACTATTGACTAACAATAATTGCTGCCTGGGTTACCTCTGGGAAGTTTAAGGTCAGATCTTCAAGCATAGGATCCAACTCTTGGTTCTTAACTACAATTAAACTGTATTTAAAGAATGCAGCTATTGTTACTGTTTTAGCACTGCCATGGAGTGGAGTACAGTGGAGCATTTTTAAAATATATCAATTCTTACTAAATTAACTTGAAAATAAAACATAAGCATTATATTGGTTGATTTTTGTATTACTATCATCAATGAATATATGTCATTGACAACCAGCAATTAATTATTATCAGTACATTCACAGTTTCATAATAGACCAAGGATAAAAAAAAAGAAGCTATATTAATATGGGTGCAAAAAATTGCAGGGAGATACCCCTTAAGCAATAATAGTGCAAACCACAGTGTCTAAAAGGAAAAAAATTTGAGAGAGGAAGAGGGAGAGGGAGAGGGAGATCTGCTCCAGAGGCAGACAGGGTGGGAGGGAAAAAACTGGGGACATTGGTGACAGGAAATATACACTGGTAAATGATGTTTTATATTGTATAACAAAAATCATGAGCAATTTTGCAATAAAAATTGTATTATAAATAACCTTGTAAACAACGTGTTTAAAAAAAGTAAGTAATTTTAAAAACTGGCACAGGAATCTTGATAATAAAAAATGATATAACAGAAATATGTACTATTGTAAATGGACTTGGCATTTTATCAAATGTCTTGAATACAGTAGGGAGAAGTATCAAGCAGGAATTTTTTAACCTGGACAAACCCCAATCCAACTAATTTAAAACTTGGAAAAATTTGGACCCCTTGATATAAAATATTAATTTGGGGGGTTGGGCCACACCCAGTGATGTTGTAGGGGTTCCTCCTGGATCTGCTCTCAGAATTTACTCATGGCAGGTTTGGGAAACCATATGGTATGCTGAGGATCAACCCTGGGTCAGCTGTGTGCAAGGCAAATACGCTATTCACTGTGCTATGGCTCTGGCCCTTCAAATATTAATTTTTCAATGGAATCTAAAATTCCTCTTTCTTAAATAAAAGATATATTCAAATTTGAAAGAAAATATAAGTAAATATTAATAAAAACACACTTCATTACTGTCAACATGAGCCCTCAAAACTATTTCTCAGAATAGTTTTTGTCAGAGACTTATATATCTAAGCTAAATAAAAATTTCTTCCTGTCTATTCTGGGAAAATTAGGCACACAATTTATTTAAAAATAATATAAAGTGATTCTGAATACTATAGTCATTCCTTTATTTACTCACTAAGAAAACATTAATTATTAAAAATCTTCTATCCCTATTCCATGTATGAGTTGCTGGGGTTACAGACATGAACGTATTTTGTTTTCTAATAATACAACATTAGCCTTGTCTAGGAATAGTAACAAATAATTAGCCTTGTTGCTAAATAAATCAGTTGAGTCTAACAGTGATAGGAACATTTGTTTAGTATGGAAAACCTTCTGAGGGTGGAGGCTTGGCTGACACTTTTCTTAAGGCCACAGGAAATAATTGGGGAATAATTAATCTCTCTATTCTACATAAGTATGGCCCATGTCTCTGGGCTACACTTATCCAGGTCATAAAAGCAAAAACAAATCATAAAACTATATCACAGTCAAATACCCAAGGAAATAATTTTATAGATGTATAAAATTGACTGAGAATCCCCCCTTGTTTCAAAACCCTTTAAAAGTATATATCTAATCACATGAGCTAAGCAGAGTTATTTACTCTAAATAAGTTCACTATTTTCTAGCTAATTAGATATTTACAAACTCAACACATCCATCCAGGTTAATCTATATAGTATTTTGTTTTGTTATGAAAGATAATTTTAGTTAAGCTATAGATAACAATGGCAAAAAAATACTTTCCCTCTTGCAAACCATGGAATATGCTTTAAAAAAGACACTGTTTTGAAATTTAGAACTCTGGCTGTGATAAATCAAGAATTAATGTGTGCTTTGGTGATATTTTTGCTTGGACTATCTATTGTTTAATACATCCACCAACGGAAGCAGTCAAAATCCCAAATTCTCCTTTTCAGTGATTATCTTTTTCAGCATCCATTCTTTTATGTAAAGCTTTGCAGACTCGTAAAATGTAATGTTTCATTTTTTTACATATTCAAAACTTCCCTCCTGGCAGTTTTCTGCCAATGTTCTAATAGTTTGATGAGAAAGGGAGAAGTGAAAGATGGCTCTTTGAGAGTTATTTTGTCTTTCTGGGTGGAAGAACAATGCATTCATTTGTGATAAAAATCTAGATATGAATGATGTAATGGAGTATTGGTTCAATTAAAGAGATGGAAACCTCCAAAGACCTTTTGACTGTCTTGCTAAATAAAGTAGTCACCGTCAAGCACAAAAAACAATTGTGGAAAAGTTTCTGTCAAAAGTAAACACTTTTGTAGTTTACAGCAGGTGTTATTGACAGATAGAGAAGTGTTTTTCCTATAACTATGGTTGGCTTTGAGGAATATGATTTTTAGCTTGTCTTTCATCATTATAATAACATGTTAATGATTAAATGTACCTGCAAACACTGGAGGCATCTGTTTCTGTCACGGGAACTTCCAAGTGTCTTGTGTACAGACTTGTTTAAGTGGGAGTTTATGATGCAGGAACAGTCAACTCCAGCTTATCTCACACGGTCAAGGAATGGAATGTTCGACTTCATTGGATACTCTTGTTGTTGGAAAGCTGTTGCACATGCCAGACATTTTAATTGTTCAAGAGTAAAGTCTCCTTAGCATTAAAGACCCCCTTATATGGCTTACAGCTGGCTTTTGATGCAGGACTGGAGCTTTATCTCCTTTATCCCCTCTGCTATGCTTCTTTTAGCTTTAGGCACTTTCCCAGCTTTGAACAGAATTTACTCATGGATCCCTTCAGTTCCTTCAGTTTTTGAGTTTTACATGATGAGATCTCATAGATCATTAGAATTGTATCCTGCCAAGTCATATTGCTTTCATGCCTTCTGTCCTACTCTGGGTGCTAATTGTTCTCAGTTGGACCAAATTGACTGACAGTGTTTTGTTTGTTAATTTCCTAACCAACTTATCTCTCTTGGGTGATACCTGGTATTGAAAGAATCTGATTTGACTCATGACATTTTATAATAGTTGGGATTATACATTTATCATAAACTTATAATACAAAGACCTTAAATAATATATGTAAACCTAAAACTTCATGCCTATGAATACAGTAGTGGAATTTATTTACTGCCTATTATTCTGGAAAATATGTGAAGTGCTCTACAAAAAATATCTCTGATCCTATTTGGGTATTAATCTAAGTGTTTTAAACCGTCATATTTGTTATTCATTAAAAACATAGCAATAAATTACACAAAACAGAGGGACCAATTGTTAAGTTGTACTTTTGAAATGGTTCCCATTCTCTGTGTATATTTTCAACATTATTTCTCTTCAGTTGAATGGCTTCTCTTTTGGAAAGTTTGTCCTATCAATTGGAATACACAGTAAAAATTCTTTTATTCTTAGACTCATTAATACCAATAATACAACTTGATTTAACATCATGTCAACAACAACAACACAACGAGCTATTGTCCTTCTGAAAAGAAAGTCTAAGACTTAAAAATTGTATTAAAAAACACTGGCTTCTAACATTTTATCCAAGAAAAAGTGGTTTAGAAGTCTGTAGAGTTTAGCAGAGAGTTTATGCAACTAGAATTCTTTCTTTAGATTGCCTTGCCATACATTATTTCCCCGTTCAATTTTAAAGAGACTAGAAGCATAGTAATGCTGATTATGACTGTGATTAGTATAAGAAAGACAACTTGGAACTCCAACCAGTAAACTTTCTATATTAGTGAGGGCTTAGTTGCAGGAAATTAGAAGCAATATTCTTCCAGTTTGACAGAAAAGAAACAGAAAGCTTTACAACTTCTAATAGTCTTATTGTAATCCCCCAACCTAAAACATGCTTGCTTGTCAAAACCAGCCTAATATTATTTTTATAGGGCTATATAGAATGATGCTCAGGAGTCATTAGGACTGGGTATGAGATAAAGTAGTATCACAAATTAAATTCAAGGAATCACACATGCTAGGCCCGTGCTCTACCACTTGAGTTATTTACCTGATATAACGTGTAAATGATGAGTATTACCATACCAAAAGTATAATCTTATAATACAAGATTGCTGAAATAATGCTAATGTGTGTCGTTAAAACAAAATACTTCTCATCATGTTTAGTGAGGGTTTTCTAGAACTATTATCATAATATAAAACTAGTATTAAATAATATCAAAGAAGCACTGAAATATAAATTGCATCAGTTTTTTAAATTCCCATTTCAACTTTGTTCAGTAATGAACACAATATTTGTCAAAATAGTTTATAACAAGTCAGGTTCCTTTATTTTCCCCCTGATCATTTGAAAGTAAAGCTCAGTGAGTCTATGACTAATGTCACACAGCCAATAGTGAGAGAATCACATTTCTGTCCATAAAATCCAATTTGCCCCACCACTACTGTTTTTCCGTTTTTCACTGGAATCCCTATTAATTTTCTTGTCCCCTGAACAATTAGAAAAAACGGAGTCTGGCGAGGAGTCTGCCCCTGCTGGAAGATTGGTGACTGGGAGAGACTGAGGGGACCTGTTGGCTTTGCATGTTTCTCTTGTCTCATATTCTGTCTACTGAAGCCCTCCTGAGAGGGCCAGCAAGGGCCCAGCAAAAACTCACCTAGAGGGGCCGGGCGGTGTCGCTGGAGGTAAGGTGCCTGCGCTAGCCTAGGACGGACCAAGGTTCGATCCCCCGGCGTCCCATATGGTCCCCGAAGAAGCCAGGAGCAACTTCTGAGCGCATAGCCAGGAGTAACCCCTGAGCATCACAGGGTGTGGCCCAAAAACCAAAAAAACAACAACAACAACAACAACAACAAAACAACTCACCTAGAGCCCCAGAAGAGCGCCTTGGAGTAAAGCAGAGCGACCGGGCTTGCTTGCTTTTTTTCTTCCTTCCTTCCTTCCTTCCTCCTCCTTCTTCCTTCCTTCCTTCCTTCCTCCTTCCTTCCTTCCTTCCTTCCCTTCCTTCCTTCCTTCCTTCCTTCCTTCCTTCCTTCCTTCCTTCCTTCTTTTCTTTCTTTCTTTCTTCCTTCTTTTTCTTCTTTCTTTCTTTCTTTCTTCTTTCTTTCTTTCTTTCTTCTTTTCTTCTTTCTTTTTCTTCTTTCTTTCTTTCTTCTTTTCTTTCTTTCTTTCTTTCTTTCTTTCTTTCTTTCTTTCTTTCTTTCTTTTCTTTCTTTCTTTCTTTCTTCTTTCTTTCTTTCTTTCTTTTTTTTTCTTTCTTCTTTCTTTCCTTTATTTCTTTCTTTCTTTCTTCCTTCCTTCTTTCTTTCTTTCTTTCTTTCTTCTTTTCTTCTTTCTTTCTTTTCTTTCTTTCTTCTTTTTCTTTCTTTCTTTTCTTTCTTTCTTTCTTTCTTCTTTCTTTCTTTTCTTTCTTTCTTTCTTTCTTTCTTCTCTTTCTTTCTTTCTTTCTCTCTCTTTCTTTCTTTTCTCTCTCTCTTTCTTTTCCTCTCTTTCTTTCTTCTTTCTTTTCTTTCTTTCTTTCTTTCTTTCTTTCTTTCTTTCTTTTTCTTTCTTTCTTTCTTTCTTTCTTTCTTCTTTCTTTTTTCTCTCTCTCTTTCTTTTTTCTCTCTCTCTTTCTTTCTTTCTTTCTTTCTTTCTTTCTTTCTCTCTCTCTTTCTTTCTTTTTCTTTCTTTTCTTTCTTTTCTTCTTTCTTTCTTTCTTTCTTTTTTCTTTCTTTCTTTTTCTTTCTTTCTTTCTTACTCTTTCTTTCTTTCTTTTTCTTTCTTTTTCTCTTCTTTCTTTCTTCCTTTCTTCTTCCTTCCTTCTCTCTTCCCCCTTTCCTCCCTTCCTCCCTTCCTCCCTTCCTTCCTTCTTTCTTTCTTACTCTTTCTTTCTTTCTTTCTTTTTCTTTCTCTCTCTTTCTCTTCTTTCTTCCTTCCTTCCTTCTTCCTTCCTTCCTTCCTCTTTCTTTCTTTCTTTCTTTCTTTCTTTCTTTCTTTCTTCTTTCTTTCTTTCTTTTCTTTCTTTCTTTCTTTCTTTTTTTTTCTTTCTTTCTTTCTTTCTTTCTTTTTTCTTTCTTTCTTTCTTTCTTTCCTTTATTCCTTCTTCTTTCTTTCTTTCTTCTTTCTTTCTTCTTTCTTTCTTTCTTTCTTTCTTTCTTTTCTTTCTTTCTTTCTTTCTTTTCTTTTTTTCTTTCTTCTTTTTTTGTTTCTTTTTCTCTTTTATTCTTTCTTTCATTTTCTCTCTCTTTCTTCTTTCTTTTTCTCTCTCTTTCTTTTTTCTCTCTCTCTTTCTTTCTTTCTTTCTTTCTTTCATTCCTTCTTTCTTTCTTTTTTCTTTCTTTCTCTGTTTCTTTCTATTTCTGTTTCTTTCTTTCTTTCTTTTTCTCTCTTTCTTTATTCCTTTTTCTCTCTCTCTTTCTTTCTTTCTTTCTTTCTTTTTCTTTCTTTCTTTCTTTCTTTCTTTTTTCTTTCTTTTTCTGTTTCTTTCTATTTCTGTTTCTTTCTTTCTTTCTTTTTTCTCTCTTTCTTTATTCCTTTTTCTCTCTCTTTCTTTCTTTCTTTCTTTTTCTTTCTTTCTTATCTTTCTTTCTTTCTTTTTCTTTCTTTCTTTCTTTCTTTCTTTCTTTCTTTCTTTCTTTCTTTCTTCTTTTTCTTTCTTTCTTTCTTCTTTTTCTTTCTTTCTTTCTTTCTTTCTTTCTTCTTTCTTTCTTTTTCTTTCTTTCTTTCTTTCTTTCTTTCTTTCTTTCATTCTTTCTTTCTTTCTTTCTTCCTTCCTTCCTCCTTCCTTCCTTCCTTCTCCTTCCTTCCTACCTTCCTTTCATCTTTCTGTCTTTCTTCTTTCTTCTCTTTCTTTTTCTTTTAAAAATTATATTACATAATTGACATTGTTGAGCATATCACATTTGTTTCTAGAAAAATGAGAGCAAAGTTATTAAGAAGAATAGAAAGAAAAATAAATAGAAAAAGGAAGAGAAGAAAGTTAAAAATGATAGAAAAAAGAAAACGTAAAGTAGCAAGCGCATTTCTGAAATTGATTGTATCTCCAATGTATTCATTAATACAATTGCAGTAGGTTCAGTAAGCACTTGTACATAAGTTTTAGCAAGCCAAAAGGTTCAGTAAGCACTTTAGTAAGCTAACAAACTGTCCATTTCGTAACATTGGTGTGTTCCTATAGAGATAATAGTATCAAACAAATGAAATTGTCTAGAAATTCAAAGTATTATTACTGGTATTGTGGCTTTTAGAGGTGTGTTCTCAGCTGCCAGGATTCCTGGAAGAAGGAAAATATGGAGTAGGGTATCTGCACTCACTCCACAAACTCTGGTGATATAAACCCCCAACTCTGGGTACCTGAAATTTGGTCATATTAGTGTCCCTGATGGGAATTGTAGAGGGGTACAAAGGCAGGACTATCAGGAAGCAGTGATTGCGGATGATGGAGGCAGCAGGCATGACTTTGGCAAGGCAGGGTCTTGGCCCACTCTCTCCTCCATAGAATACCAGCTTTCTGCTGTTTGGGTAGGTGTACCCATGATCTTTCATAGCTCGAGAAAAGAGTGAGTGTATGGAACTGGCCCATTTTGAGCCTCTTTTTTCTTTTTCTTTCTTTCTTTCTTTTTTTTTTGAAGTAACAACAGATTTTATTTAGAGGTGCTGAAGAAGGAAAGGATAAGAAAGAGACAGAATAATGCTCTCAAAAGAAAGAGCAGGCTTTTGTAAATGTGTAGAGATTTCCCCCCCCCCCCCAATACAACATGGATGTAGGAAAATCCTCATCTAAAGAAGGGAGATGTGGGCAACATCACCATGTGGGTACCATGTAACCTGGAAATACATATGTGCAGGAACAACATAAGGGTTGAACATGTCAGGTCTATGCTTTCTCCTTTCTGCCTTTTAATCCTTAGATAGACTGTTGGGGACTTTAATTATGACCTGTTTGGAGCATTTCACTTTCCCAGCACTTTAAGTCTAGAAACAGGAGTACCTCTAATTCTATTTCTTTATTTTTCAAACAGAATTATTTTATTGTGCCTCAAAATAATATTGAGGTACATTGCTTTACTTGTTCATACAAGTATGTCTGAAATTTTATGTGTCATTTCCAAGCCCTTGCAAACCATCAATGAAAAAAATTAAAGAGAGAATAAAACCTCACAACTTTTTCTATTCTAGCATTTTTATCTGGTGAGATGGAGAGGGATTAATTTAATGCCAGTCATAAATGGTATGAAAATTTATGAAGCCAACTATTGACAATAATTAAATTGTTCATTGTTTATATATCACAGAGTGCTAGTTATCGAATGTTCTTCCACCCCTAAATTTCTGAGAATTTGTGTGTATACAGAAAGGCAAACACAGTTAAGTTGTTCAATAAATATTACATTTCTTATCAATTATGTAATTCTTATTTTTCTTAAGTGTTGAGATTTAAGTGTATGTGTGAGTTTTATAGGGATGTTTTAACAAGTACCACTAAACCACAGTAAGATAGATTTGACCAGATCTGGTTTCATTCACCATACCACAGGGGTATAGACCTGGATGCCTCTGAGTAATGATGATGACCTTGGTAAGCTCAGTACCACAGAGTCTGAGGAGTACCACATTCTTGAGTACCAGCATTGAATCAAATGCTTGAGTTAGATTGGTTGAGAAAGTAGCTCTGGGCTTCCCAAGCACCAATTAGGTGACCCCTTTGGGCCCATGCTGTGGCACAGCGGTAGGGCGTTTGCCTTGCATACAGCTGAGCTAGGACAGACCGAGGTTTGATCTCTGGGCATCCCATATGATTCCCCAAGCCAGGAGCTATTTCTGAGCACATAACCAGGAGTAACCCCTGCGCATCACTGGGTGTGACCCAAAACAAAAAAAATAACCCTGACTCCCCAAAAAGATATGCACAATAAACGGCATGACTTTGAACATTAATTTTGATTTGGGGTACCAGAAGTGCATGGTTTCCCTTCAGTAGGTTATCTTCCTGAACCTCATAGGGAAATATGTGTTTCTTCATCACTTCTGGTGGTCTGTGAGCAAACTAGTATTCTTGGAATTCTGGATAATGTCTAACCATCCACCTTCATATTCCATGTTTTTGTGTGTTGTACCCATGTCCAAATAATATTTTAAATAAAGATAAACATATTTACAAAGAAGTTATTATGTCATATCCTGAGGTTTAAGAAATGAGATTTCAGAAACCTTGTAATAGAACAGCAAATGTGTCACCAATTTTGTTATGTATCTAGTGAGAACAATGTATGGGTATGCAGGTATTATTACTGTTCTGAAATAATAAAGTTCTAGTATTTTGGTGCCATAAAGTAGGATTGTTTCTCTCATTGTAATAATGAGAGTTTGCATAACAACAGCTATTATTATTTAGTAAAACATGTTTAAAGTGGGCAGATGACTATGCCAGTTTATTAAACTTTATTTATTTAATAAACTTGCTAAACACTGCATATATTAATATAGCCTGTTTGGTTTAAAATATATGTATACATTATACATCATGGTTTGCTTTACATTTTTCACATTACATTTTTTCTTTTCATGATCAATGGACAAGTTGAATGAAGTCTCACAGTAGGAAATAAACATTTATACGTAATTGACTATCTTCAATTACATGGGAGATTCTAGGGGGTTCATCAGTGTAATATTTGTAGAACAATAATCGCAACCAAATCTTCTCTGCACATGGTGGTTTTACAGTCTATGATAAGAGAAATAAATACTTTGTTTTAGGAAGACAGCAATTGTACCCCCACTTTCTTGTTCCTAGCCCATTTATTTGTTGTGGATCCCAGAGTACAATGGACTATCTCTGTCAGCTTGACCTCAGATATCCAGATACTTCACCATAACAAGTTATAAAATATGATTCTTAATTTAATCCTTCCTCACAGAACTAGAACCTACCTTGATTTGGCAAAATCAATCATCATGATCCTATAAAATTCAAAAATTTTCTAAAGAGAAGTGGGTTATAGGAGTTCTTCAGGTGATTTTTGGCATCATTGATACAACTTTTCATGCTATGAGGGGCTGAAGATGAAAATATATCATCACTCCAGGTGGTTGTCCTCTCATTCTCACTTTCTGGACTGAAATGATAGAGCCTGGTTATAGCAATTATTAATTATTATCCCCCAAATTTCTCTAAGGAATGCTTTCTATCCATTCTAAAAAATATAGTATGAGATTAAATATTACTCTTGGGTTTTATTATAGTAACACCTTATTTTCCCCAATGTTAAGAAACATCTTGTAATGTATCTCCCTTTATCTTTATTTTTCTTACATTTCCCCTACCCTTTAAGCTACAGGCCTCTCTCTTCTCATCCTCACCCTTCACTGAGTCACCATTTTTTCAACTTTGTTATCGATTGTTTATTGAAAATTAATCTTTTGAGTTCTAACTAAACTGTATTTTATAAACAATTGCTTTTATTATATCTTCTTAATATATGGTGTCTAGTTCTAATGATATTAGCAAGATAATGTTTTCCTTTTAGTTTTAATCCCAGATTTATAAAAACAGAACCCAAAATGTCATTATTCAAGTTTGGAGAGATTCAAACATTTGTAATCAAAAACATGTTTCTCTAGAGAAATGTAGCATAATATAGAGAAGGATATGTCATGTTGATAGCCAGAAACAGCAAGGGGGAAAATATGTTTTTAAATTCTGAGCTTTGTAACACTAAGTAAATAGCATTGCTCATTTTCTTATTTTTGTAGACTTTGAACCTTATTTTAGAAAATAAGCACAAACTGAAAATTGTAAAGTACTATACTTACATCAAGTTACATATTCTTAGATCCTCTTTAGATTATCTGCTAAACTATTCTTCTCTTCCTGTACAGGGTTGGGAAAGATTCTAGATAGTTTCACATATATCCCTTATAAAATAATTGTAGTCTCACATTGTTATAGAGTGCTGTTTGCCTAAATGTACAGGTTAGATCATATAATTTTATGGGTACAGATAAATGCAGCTAGATAACCACAAAGAATGTAAACATTGCTGTTTTAAGTCACTCATGTTTATATGTAATTCGGGGACAAAGCATTTCTTCTATTTACTTCTAGTTCGAGAAATTAAAGTCATGTTTGTTCCTATTAGTCTGAATTGCATATCAGTTCACTTGTCTACATTCCCATTGCTTTAATTTTTAATGTTTTAATAATATTACGAATGTAGTATGAAGTGAATTTGTTTTCAATGTGTTTTTTAAAATAGACATCCCAGAATTTACTGTTCTATTTGCCAATGTTTTTTCTTTTTCTCAGGTTTCTTCTAGAAATGTTCACACTTAGCAGACTGAGTTAAATTGCCTATTTTAGAGTTGTTTCTCCATGGATTTTCTCCAAGGTCACCAGGTGAACCTGACTTCAATTGACTTATTTGAGAGTGATAAACTCAAAGAGCGGTGGGGATTATGTGTATCACATATAACACTAGAAAGAAGAGATACTGTTTGATGCTAGTGACAGCTAGTTCCTTGTGTAGCAGACAGATCCAAAAACAGATTCATGTTCAAGTTCTTTCACCTGAACTCTCCTGTGAAGATTGACAGCAGCATTTGAGGCTTGTCCATAGACCTCTTGACTCCCATGCCACCTTTTAGTTGACATCACTTTGTGATCTGAAACACTGTGTTGTTTGAGGTCACTGATTTTGCATTCAGTGGCATCTTGCAGTAGCTTCTATAGGAAGGGGGGAAGAGGGAGGAAGTGAGAATGAAAGAGAGGGAGGGAGAGGGAGGGAGAGGGAAGGAGAGAGAGAGAGAGAGAGAGAGAGAGAGAGAGAGAGAGAGAGAGAGAGAGAGAGACTTGGATCAGAGGAAGGAAGGGAAAAACAGGAAAAAGAGATTTAGAGTCAGTCTCTTTAAATGTCCACTGGAACTTTGCAATTAATAGTTTTAAGAGTATAACTTTTTCTTTATGAATAGTGAACTTTTCCCTCTCTCAGCCAATTGGGGTAGCTGTGTGTTTGCACAGTAACTCAGAGAAGGAAGAATTGAAAGTCTGTCTCCTCAATTTGAGTCCGGTTCCTTCTTTAAGGCAAATGCAGTCATTGTTAGGCTTTGAATCAGTATTTAGGCATGCACTTAATTTAGTCTTGTTTTGTTTTGTTTTCATAACATCTAGTGTTTCCTTTGGAAATTCACCTCTCAATTGTCAGCAGGTGGCCTGTGTTAAATTGACCATCTTCAGCTACACTGGTCTCACTGAATATTAGTCTTCTTATCAATATCTTATCACTCTAATTTTTAGCAATCATATGATATTTTTTGTTGGTGGCTTTTTGAGGAGAGCAGGGGGAAAGGTTTTGGGCCATGTCTAGTGATGTACAAAAAATATTCTTGGCTTTATGCCAAATCCTCATCACTATCTATTGTTAGAAATGAGTCCATAGCTGTTAATTTAGATTATATTTTTTTCTTACTTTCTATCTGAAAGGACTTCATTTCAAGTCAGAATCACATTGAATGAACTGTGCTTCAAATATTTGTGGATAAATTTTAATGGGTGGTTGAAACAAAATAAAGAAATTATTAATTATGGCTAAGCATTATCAATAGTAGAAGTTTGTACAATTGCAACAACCTCCACAATAGCAAGAAAAGCCAGCCAACTGGATATTTTAAGTCAGTTAGATTTTTTTTTTCTTTTTACAAACTGAAGAACGAGAGTATGTACATCAGAGCTATTTGTTTTAATTGAAACAATGGCTGTGAGTAAATGGACGTCAAGAGCTACAGGAAACATCTCATTCAAGCAAATTACCTAGAACAAAGAAATGAACACTTCTGACATAATTTAGGTCACAAATGATGGAAATAATAGAGTACTCAAGAAGCCACAGAGCCCTTATATGAACAGCCAGCTGTGCTGTTAGCATTTGGACCTGGTAGAAAAAGAAAACTCTAAATTTCAAATAGCTTGTGCTGTGGTCTCTATCCTATTGATTTTTCTTTTTCCCTTTTGAACAGAGAGCAGAGATAGCTCTGTCATATTGAGCCAGTCAAAAATGGGCCCCGCCAGGCATGGAGAAGATAAAAAGACACCACCTGCCTTGCTACCCTTCCCCCAATTCTGTTCCCTGGTTTCCAGTTGTTTATCCAATTGCTGGTTGCCACCCATTGTTAACCCAGCCTTGCATTGGTAGCTGGACAGTCTCAGCCTCAGCAGCATAATTGCAGCCTCATTGAAGCTGCTGGGCGTGTTTCCTCAGTACCTTAGCCATGGCCTCTTTCAAGGCTCTGAATACCAGCAGACATATGCTTGCATAGGGTCTATGAGAATGCACACAGTTCTCCAGAGAAAGAGAACGTCTAGAAAAGTTAGAAAGGGAGAGTGGGGGCCGGAGAGATAGCATGGAGGTAAGGCGTTTGCCTTTCATGCAGAAGGTTGGTGGTTCGAATGCCGGCATCTCATATGGTTCCCCGAGTCTGCCAGGAGCGATTTCTGAGCGTAGAGCCAGGAGTAACCCCTGAGTGCTGCCGGGTGTGACCCCCCCCCCAAGAAAAAAGAAAGGGAGAGTAGGTTGAAAAGATAGTACAGTGGTAAAGGCCCTTGCCTTTCATATGGTTGACCCTCATTCTATCATCAGCACCACATACGGTCCCCTGAACACTGCCAGGAGTAACCCCTGGGTACAAAGCTAGGAGTAATATCTAAGCACACCTTATATACACATAAAGAAAAAGAGACATAGTATTTATTGGGTGTGAAATGCATTTGATATTATTTTGGAGATTAGAATTCTCGGTCCTAGGGGCCGGAGTGGTGGCGCAAGTGATAAGGTGTCTGCCTTCCTGGTGCAAGCCTAGGACCAACCTTGGTTCGATCCCCTGGAGTCCCATATGGTCCCCAAGCCAGGAGAAATTTCTGAGCGCATAGCCAGGAGTAACCCCTGAGCATCACGAGTGTGGCCCAAATACCAAAAAAAAAAATTCTTGGTCCTACTTGGAAGTTGCTACCACGGCCTTGCCAGTGACTGAGAACACCGCATTTCTTCATGAAAACTGTAGTTGTGTCAGAAATAGGTACTTCATCCAACTCAGATTAACAAGAACCCTTAAGAATCATTATTAAGATTTTGTTTTGAGAAGTAGAGGACACGGTCTTTATCTTGTTTGACTCTAGAAACTTGCACTAAAGTTTCTGACATTTATTGCTTTGTCAATAAATTGTAAGGACAGTAATTCATATAAAAAAGTGTTCCCTAACTCAGTACTTTTAAATTCTAATACAATGTTTAGGCAACAACTTGGCTGCATTAGATTGAATCTAGCTTCTGAATTATAGTTTAGGTTTAGATTTTGTGTTATCTTCAGCTAATGAAGAACTGGTCAATGATAGATGTTCATGATGTGAACTTAGCTATGCAGCCAACTTTCTCAGTTTCTGTGACTGTCATGCCTACTGACAGGGCACTAACCGGATCAGTCTCTGGTGAAGACCAAAGCCATGAGAATATTCTAAATATATCACTTTATATCACTTGCATTTATATGTATATATAAACACACATACCACATATAATTCTATTAGAAGCATTGAAGAAATCAAGTACGCAGAAAATGAGAACATCTTATTAACATGTGGAAGATTATAAAAGTTAACACGTGGGTCTAGAGAGACGTTACAATGGACGTTACCATGGAAGGTGCTTATCTTGCATGTAACTACTTGGATTCCACCCCTGACAACACATATGTCTCCCTGGGGACTTCCAGGAATGCTGGAAGTACAGAGTCAGACATAAGCTCTGTGCACAGCTAGTGTGGTTCATAAACTGAAAAAATAAAATATAAATAGTAAATAGATTGGGCGGGAAGAGTTGAGGGATTAATAGAAATAAAGACCTAAAGCATAGTTTTAAATTCTGAATCTATTGTAGTTTTCATTCAAATGGAATCTACTTCTGGATCTTATAAACACATGATTACTTCATTTGAACTGTTTTGGTTGTACACCTTTAAACTAAAGAGAGTTCATTTTTATATTTTTTAATTTTTATTTTTTTAAGAAAACTATTGTGTTGATGTACTGTTTGAACTGCATACTACTAATTGAACATGAAAAATAACATTAAAATTACATACCGGTAATACATTTTAAACCATTTGACATATTAAATCATATAGAATAGTAATTAGATGCATGCAAATCTTCCAATTATCTTAAACATCTTATTATCAGAATAACCCCTATGTATTGTCCTTTCTAATTCTCAAAGGTAACTTTGGTATTCAAATATAAGGATTCTAAAACATTTGACTTTTCTGGTTTTTTTTTTTTTTAAACTAGTGTAACAGATGCAATTGCCATTTCTTTTTACTCTTCTTTGGAATTTTATTATATCTAGATTCAGTTGTAATATTTAAAACATAGTTGGAGGAGTTAGAGAGATAGCACAGTGGCAGGGTATTTGCCTTGTACACAGCTGACCCAGGATGGACAGTAGTTCAAATGCCACTATCCCATATGGTCCCCCGAGCTAGCCAGGAGCGATTTCTGAGCTCAAATGCCAGGAGTAACCCCTGAGCACCACCGGTTTTATCTCCAAAAAATACATAGCTGAAGGCAGATGTTAGGGCCACATCTAGTTGTATTTAGTGTTTACTTTTGCCCTGTGCTCAGGGCTCACCTCCGATGCTGCTTAGGGGACCCTATGAGTGCTGAGGATTGAAATAGGGTCAGCTGTATGCAAGTCAAGCTCATTAATCCCTGTACTATCTCTCTGATCTTCTAGCATACATGTTTTTCTTTTGTTTGTTTGTTTTTGTTTTGGGACTATACCCAGAAGAGCTCAGGGTTTACTCCTGATTTTGTACTCAGGGATCACTCCTGGTGGGGCTTGGGAGACCATATGGAGTGCCAGGGATCAAACCAGGGTCAGCCATGTGCAAGACAAGTGCCTTACCAGCTGTACTATTGCTCTGGCTCATATATTTTTTGATTGTTTTGGGGCCACATATGACAATGCTCAGGAGCTACTCCCAGCCTGGTGCTTAGGGGTAATTCCTGGCAGTATTGGATGGACCTTGCTGTACCAGGATCCAAACTTGGGCCTACTACATGCAAATCATTAATTTTGGTGACTCAGTTTATTAACAATACTTTTAGAATACCTGTCTCAAATAAAAGCAGGGAGTGGGGGAGGTGGGAGATATGGGGGGGGGGCATTGATGGCAGGAATTTTGCACTGGTGAAGGGAGGTTCTTTCTTTGACTGAAACCCAACTACAAATATGTTTGTAATCATAGTGCTTAAATTAAAAAAATATTTAAAGATAAATAAATAAAAAATAAAAATATATAATTATATAATATATAATCAATTATATAAATTACAATAAAATTTCATTTAAAAACTAGAAGGGAAAATACTTCTTCAACTACTTGTTTTATTTCTTCAAATTTGGGAAAGGTGGGGAAAATTAAATAAAGAAAATTTTAATATGAGAAGATACAAAAGCTGCAAATCTAGCAAGTTGCCTGAGTTATTCAGATATTCATTAATTTATTGTTAATGCTTATATTAATGATATAAAATTATTGTTTGCATCTGGAACAACTTTAGGTAAGGATAATTAAAAAACAGAAAAAATACTTCTCACTGCAGAATTAGTTATTTTTTTATCTGAGTATTACTGTATTCATAATTCATCAATTTAGAATACAAATAACAAGGTGTTCATTTGAATTGCTTCAGTTCAACAGTGAACATGTATCAGAACAAGAATTTGATTCCTGACCAAACTGGTTCTAAAGTCAGTTTTTTAGTCCATAGTTTTATGAGTATAGGAAACAATGACAAGTTAGAAATTTAGAAACTTATAAGTACAGCTAAGATTTAAATATCATCTTTGGGTCAGCGTTTTTCACTTGTTAGGTGTGGTTAATGGCAATGAATAGTAAAGACTCATTTTTCTCACTCTTAGGTAGTGAGATTGGAAGCCACTTTATACATATTGTACATATTGGGCTAGATCGATAGTTCAGGAAATAGGTTCTTTTCTTGCTTGCAATTGGCTCTTGTTCAAATAACCAGTACAACATATGGTCTCCTGCAAATCAACATAGGACATTTCTGAGTATAGAACGGGAATAGCCCTTGAGCCCCTGAACCTATCCCCCCAAAATAGAGCAAGCAATCTAATATTATCCCACTTGGGGAAGGTGTCAATAAACAAAGCCTATCTTGACCTATGTCATGGATGGCACTTTCTGGAGTGATGCATATCCGATAACTGAAGCAAGGGTAGAAAGATTAGATCTTTGAACTTAATCATGATAACTCTAACAAGTCTGCCATCTTCTGAACTTTCTAAACTACCTTTGAGGTCTCACTGAAGTTTTTTGCTTAATACTATATTTTAACCTTTACTTTCTATAGCGTGTGAATTACAGATCCTCTTCTTAATAAATCTCCTTCATGATGCGCTACTTTTAGGGAAACCTGACTTAAAACACTGAGATAGTTTATACTTTTTCCTATATGAGAAGCCGAATAATTGATTTTAATACCACAGAAAAATAAATATAATCTAAAGCATAACTCTAGAAGGATTATGACAGAATTCTCTTTCTCATATATGGACCATAAAAATATAGTGACAAATGGTAACCAACTTCAAAATTCAGACTATAAAATTAAACCTTCCAAGAGTATTGTGGATCATGGGTAAGGAAGAGACTATGAAACATTGATGGAGGATTAGGGCCACGAAACTCTGATGCTGAGAATGGCATTGGAACACTATATGCCTAGAAGTATTTTGAGCAGTAGTAAGTCATGATTTCTAATTAAAATGATGGTGATGGGGAATACAGGGAACAGGGGTAAAGAAGGAAAAAGACAAATACTAGACAATCTCAATCTTAGATAGAATTTAAAAAACAAAGTAAGAGAGTGCACTATGTTGCCAAAGGGTGGGAGAGGGTTATTAAGTCAGGAGGAATCACTGATAGTGCTCAGTATTTTGTGGTAGATGGATATTGGCAACTTTGTATGGTAACCTCATACTCCTAAAACGTTTTAATAATAACTCTAAGCAGTGTAACCATAAATAATTAATTTGATTAAACTTGTATGCTATTACTTACGATTTTTGTGACATTTGACTATTCAACAAATTGGTTTTATTTGGTTTGGTTTTGTGAGAGTCGCTTCTCTCAAACAAAACTAAGAATGCTTCAGAGGCTGCTCCTGGTGATATTGGGCCAAATAGGCCAACAGTGCTGCATGGTTCGGTGTTCTACCCAAGTGGTATTTACTGTTGTTTAGGATCTACCTGTTTGGTGCCAAATAAGGGTAATGCAGTGGCAGGAATTCCAAGATCAGAACTTGGGACCCATGGTATGAAATATGTGTATCCCAACCCTTTGAGCTTCTTTCACTATCACAGTAGTTCTTTCCATTTTATATAAAAATGGCCTGTATTTTTTGATCATAAGATATTGCCCAGTATTCCTTGACATGAAATCGACTAGGTATTTTTTCTTACTGTTTTTCCTTACTGTTTATTGAAATTAGGAATCTTAAAAAATAATCTTTATGATTGGTACCTTTGTAACAACATCTATCTTAACAAATTAAATATTAAAGATAATATAAGTGTTATTTCCCCCCCCTCACTCCATTTCAAGTGTAGAGCATTGCAAAAGAATTCTCAGGAATCAAAATATTGCCATTAAAACTCTGGTTTATATAAATATGAGAATGAAATTGCAGCATATTACGTATTTACCCACCATTCATTTTATTTTACAGCTTATTAAATATTTTGCCAACATTGTCCCTATGTGAAATTTATTAATATCACTTATTAAAAAACAAATACCCTATACACTGTTTGTTGGAGGTGCTTTTAATAACTTGAAGTCAGAGTAAATGATCACCAGGACTCAAAGTTAATAATAGAAAGTATGTCCTTCAAAATTATGGCCCTGGTCTTGTATTAAAACTGGCCTTGCATATTATTTACTGCCTCACAAAAAATAATTATTTAACTCTAAATTGTAAACTCTTCATTAACAATTGTTTATGAGTGTTCAAAAATGTGGACAATTTGCCAAACATTGCAAATCGCTCCTGATGAATCATTTTTTTTTTCATTTTTATTGTGGCCCAAAGTGAATTACAAATATTTCACAGTAGTACTTAAGGTACATAGTGACCAATAAATCAAGGGCATTCCCACCACCAGTGATGGTCTTCCCTCCACCCCCCTGTCTCCCAGCCATGCATCCCATATCTCCCTCCTTTACCCCCGATATTAGTGTAAGTGGTCCCCCACTTGTTCAGCTTGCTGTGGATTAGGTATAGATTCTGTTCGTTGTTGACTTTGGGTTTGATGTTCAGTTATTATCATTTTTTTTATTTCCACTAAAATGTTCATGCAAGTGTCTGGACCTGGTACCATTCATTTTCCCCCCTTAATTTATGAGGCTGAACATGATGATTCAATTAATGTGGTTTTGTTGGAGATATAGAAAAGGAAAATGGAAAAGAGAAAGAAGAAAGAAAGAAAGAAAGAAAGAAAGAAAGAAAGAAAGAAAGAAAGAAAGAAAGAAAGAAAGAAAGAAAGAGAGAGAGAGAGAGAGAGAAAGAAAGAAAGAAAGAAAGAAAGAAAGAAAGAAAGAAAGAAAGAAAGAAAGAAAAAACAAAGAAACAAAGAAAGAGGGAGGGAGGGAGGGAGGGAGGAAGGAAGGAAGGAAGGAAGGAATGAAGAAAGGAAAGACGGAAAGTAAGAAAGTAAGAAAGACAGAAAGAAAGACAGAAAGAAAGAAAGAAAGAAAGAAAGAAAGAAAAAAGTGAGAAAGAAAGAAAGAAAGAGAAAGAAAGAAAGAAAGAGAAAAAGAAGAAAGAAAGAAAGAGAGAGAAAAAGAAAGAAAAAGAAAGAAAGAAAGAAAAGAAAAACTAGGAGAGGTTCTTCTAGGTATTATAGATACAAGTTTAGTAGAGGGAAGGGAAAAAGGAAGAAAAAGGTAACAAGACCAAAATAAAATAACAAACAAAAACTAACAAAGCTAACTAACAAAGCTAACTAAAGCTAACTAACTAAAAATACAAAAAACACAAACAAAAAAACCCAATAACAACGAAAAAGACCAAACCCCCTCCAAAAAATCTCACCAAAAAACAACCAGCAACTACATAGAAAGGTTTCTTCTTCTTCTTCTTCTTCTTCTTCTTCTTCTTCTTCTTCTTCTTCTTCTTCTTCTTCTTCTTCTTCTTCTTCTTCTTCTTCTTCTTCTTCTTCTTCTTCTTCTTCTTCTTCTTCTTCTTCTTCTTCTTCTTCTTCTTCTTCTTCTTCTTCTTCTCCTCCTCCTCCTCCTCCTCCTCCTCCTCCTCCTCCTCTTCTTCTTCTTCTTCTTCTTCTTCTTCTTCTTCTTCTTCTTCTTCTTCTTCTTTTCTTCTTCTTCTCTTTCTCTGCTTCTTCTTCTACTTCTCTCCACCTTGTTCTCCTTCTTGTTCTCCTTCTTTCCTTCTTCTTCTCTTCCTCCCTCCTTCTTCTCCTCTCCTCCTTCTCCTCCTCCTCCTCTTCTTCTTCTTCTTCTCCTCCTCCTTTCTCTCCTCCTTTTCTCTTCTGCTTCTCCTCCTCCTCTTCCTTCTTCTTCTTCTTCTTCTTCTTCTTCTTCTTCTCTCTTTCCTTCTGCTTCTTCTTCTACTTCTCCTCCTCCTTGTTCTCCTTCTTGTTCTCCTTCTTCTCCTTCTTCTTCTCTTCCTCCTCCTCCTTCTCCTTCTCTCTTACTTCTTCTTCTTTTTCTTCTTCTTCTTCTTCTTCTTCTTCTTCTTCTTCTTCTTCTTCTTCTTCTTCTTCTTCTTCTTCTCCTCCTCCTCCTCTCCCTTCTTCTCCTTCTGCTTCTCCTCTCCTCCTCCTCCTCTTCTCCTTCTGCTTCTCCTCCTCCTCTTCCTTCTGCTTCTTCTTCTACTTCTCCTCCTCCTTGTTCTCCTTCTTGTTCTCCTTCTTCTCCTTCTTCTCTTCCTCCTCCTCCTTCTCCTTCTCTCTTCCTTCTTCTTCTTCTTCTTCTTCTCCTCCTCCTCCTTCTTCTCCTTCTGCTTCTCCTCCTCCTCCTCTTCCTCCTCCTTCTTCTTCTTCTTCTCCTCTTCCTTCTGCTTCTTCTTCTTCCTTGTTCTCCTTCTTGTTCTCCTTCTTCTCCTTCTTCTCTTCCTCCTCCTCCTCCTCCTCCTCCTCCTCCTCCTCCTCCTCCTCCTTCTTCTTCTTCTTCTTCTTCTTCTTCTTCTTCTTCTTCTTCTTCTTCTTGCAAAGGCATATTGGGGAAGTTAGAAAGAGAATTCCCTTGGCCTAAGAGATTTTGTGTTTCTCCACCCTTGAAATATACTGTTATGAGAACCACTACAGGCTCCATACACACTCTTTTTCTCTCCCCAAGGTCTTTTTATGGTGCCAGTCATCTTTCCACTCAGTTGTGGATGATATAAACAGGCCTCTCTAACTCAATATCTTGTATTTATATAGGTCATAGGACAAAGCCTAGGAATAGTCTGTCTTCATAGTTCTAGAAATTCTGTTCCATCGCAGTTGTTGTATTCAGACTTTTGTAATTGGTGTTCTCATTTTTTGCACAGGTCTTAGGGCAAAGCCTGGAAAAACATTTTTAAATTATGATTTCAGAAGTTCTATTCGATCACAGTTGTCACATTCAGACTTGTGTGATTGAAGATCATGGTGTTTTTACTGATCCCAGGCTGAAGCCTAGGCTAAGATTTTTTTTTTTTTTGGTCCCAGGATAAGTACTGCCCCATCTAGGCTGTCAATGTCAGTCTTCAGATGTTGGTAATCTTGGTCTTTGCATAGGTGAAAGGACGACGTGTCTTCTAATTTCATCTTACCATTAGGACGTTCTGCTCTTGGATCAAGTTATCACCATTTCCTCTTTGTTAGGTTGTCATATCAGAACTGGTGTAAATTGGTGTTAGAGAGGTATTCATAATTTCCCAGGGGGAATTGGTTCCTGGTGCTGTTGTGGGGAATGGTGTCGATTCTATGTCTGAGGTCTATGTCTCAGGGTTGGACAGTCCCTGCCAGGTCACATGAAGTCTAAGTTGGGTCCACATGATACATGTTCAGGGTAGGAGGCGCCCTTCGTATTAGAAAATGTATGGGCTCTTATCTCTAGTATATAAGCGCTATTTATATACATAAAATATGGTGTCATATTATATTGCTGGTACATTTGGGGTAAGAATGTCATGCTGGGGCCGGCGAGGTGGCGCTAGAGGTAAGGTGTCTGCCTTGCAAGTGCTAGCCAAGGATCAGGACCGCGGTTCGATCCCCCAGCATCCCATATGGTTCCCCCAAGCCAGGGGCAATTTCTGAGTGCTTATCCAGGAGTAACCCCTGAGCATCCAAATGGGTGTGGGCCGAAAAACAAACAAAAAAAATGTCATGCTACAAGAACTTTGTGCCCTGGTTTTGACCTGAGCTTTCATCCCAGGCAAGACCTTTCTCTTGTATAATCTTGTACCAAGCAGAGCCAAAACAGGTGAAGTTAAAGAGAAAAAGAAATCTATGAATCTAATATAAAGAAATAAATAAATAAAATGAATTTAAAAAAGGAAGTAAAGAAAAGAAGGTGTTTAAGGGAATTTGGGAATATACAGACTAGGAGGAATTGTTACAAGTGTTTTTGAGATATTCTTGTGGGAGATGAAATCCATGTTCCATTTTCATCACATGTCATGGTCTTGTTGATTTTGTGAGGTGATTTGCATCTATAAGGGATCAGGTAATGTTCTTGGACAAGGGGGTCCTTTCTGGAGCTGAACTGGTAGCATGCAACAGTCATATTTGGGAGGGTGAGAAAAAGGGCCACAAAGCTTGTAGTCAATAGGAGCGTTGGTTGTAGTTTCTTGACGAGGCAGGAGATATGGGGCTGAGAGGGTTTTCTTTCACTTTGGGAGCTGGGTGTTAGTTTATTGGGGCAGGAGGTTGGTCTCGGTACCTAATGGGTTAAGAACTGAGATTTAAAAGAGTTAAATACGGAAGAATAATGGATCAAGGTTGGGAGATGAGAGGATAGAAGGATTTCTGAAGGGAAGAGGAGGGATAATATATAAAAGGGGCTATATACACCTTGGGCATTGATTGTTTACATTTTAGGTTTGGCAAACTGAGAGGAGTCCACTGTCTACAAACTCAAGCCCATGTAAAGATGAACATTAGTGATCTATTCCTAGATTGTTGTCAGAGGTGTGACCTTCATAGGCTGGATTTGAGCTCTTAAAAAATAATTGAGTTAAGAAAAGATAAGTAATTTTATAATTGATTGTTCTAATTCATTAAAAATGATGTTTGAATTTGGATAGGGATTGCATTGAATCTATATAGTACTTTAGATAAGATAGTCATTTTGATTATGTTGATTCTTCCTACCCATGAGCAGGGAATATTCCTCCATTTCCTTAGGTCCTCTTCTATTTTTTTCTGAAGTGTTTTGAAGTTTTCATGGTATAGGTCTTTCACTTCTCTTGTCAGGTTGCTTCCCATGTACTTGATATTTTTAGATACTATTTTAAATGGGATCAACTCCTTAATGTCTTTGCTCCTCTACTTTATTACTTTGTATAAAGGAATACTGTTGTCCTTTTGTGTATTGATTTTGTAGCCAGCCACTTTGCTGTATTCGGCTTATTGTTTCTAGGAGTTTCCCTGTGGACTCTTTAGTGTTTTCTATGTATTATCATCATATCATCTGCAAAATGATGATAGTTTGACCTTCCTCTTTTTCCTATTTGTATTTCCCATCCTCTTGTCTGATTTACTTATTCCTAGTACTTCTAAAACTATGTTGAATAAGAGTGGAGAAAGAATGGCAGGCATCTTGCCTAGTTCATGACTTTAGTAGAAACGTTTTCTGTTTTTTACCATTAAGGATAATGATTGGCTGTGGCTTTTTATAGATAGCTATAACTATCTTGAGGAAGGTCCTTCTAATCCTATTTTGCCTGAGTGTTTTCAGCATTAATGGGTGTTGAATTTTGTCAAAATGCCTTCCTCTGCATTGATTTATATGTTTATATGGTTTCTTTATTCTTGTTGATGTGATGTATGATGTTGATTGATTTGCGTATGTTGAACCATCCTTGCATTCCTGGTATAAAGCCCACTTGGTCATAGTGTATAATCTTTTTGATGTACTGTTGGATTCAGTTTGCTAAGACTTTGTTGAGGATTTTTGCATCTATGTTAATTAGTGATATTGGTCTGTAGTTTTTTTCTTGGTGGGGTCTTTGCCATCTTTGGGGAATGAGTGTGATATTTACTTTATAGAAGGAGGTTAGGAAGGATTTATGTCTTTTCAAAATTTTGGAAGAGCCTGAGGATCAGTGGTTGTAATTCTTCTTGGAATGTTTGATAAAATTCACCTGTAAAGCCATCTGGACCAGGACTTTGTTCTTGGGAAGTTTCTGAATTACTATCTCAGTTTCCTTAGATGTGATTGGACTGTTTAGGCTTTATTCTTCCTCCTTATTGAGTCTTGGAAGGTGATATTTTCTCCAGAAATCTGTCGGTTTCTTTGGTGTTTTCTATCCTGAGTACAGTTGTTTGTAATACTCCCTCATAATGGCTTGAATTTCTTGGGGTCCTGTTGTAATATCCCCCCTTTTATTTGTGATCTTATTTACTTGGGTGTTCCCGCCCCCTGTTTTCTCTTTTTTTGGTGAGTCTTCCTAGTGTTTTTTTCTATCTTGTTTATTCTTTCAAAAAACCAACTCCTGATCATATTAATTTTTTGTATTGTTTTATTTGTTTCTATGCTGTTTATTTTTGCTCTGGTTTTTATTACTTCTCTTCTTCTGACTGTGGTTGGGTTCCTTTGCTGCTGTTTTTGTAGACTGTTGATTTTGTCATTTTCTTCTTTCCTAACAGAGGCCTGTATTGTTATGAGTTTCCCCCTAATTACTGATTTTTCTGTGTTCCACAGATTTTGACAATTTGTTTCTTCATTGTCATTCATCCTCAAGAAATCTTTTTATTTCTTCCTTGACTTTCTCTTTGAGCCAACTGTTGTTGAGTAGCATGTTGTTTAATCTCCAGGTGTTGGATTTTCTCCACAGTTTCTTTTTACAGTCAATCTTGATTTCTGTTGCATAATGATCTGATAGGTGCTTCTAATAATCCTTATATTTGTGACTTTTGTGTAAAATTAGATTTATATCCTAAGGCATGATTTATTCTAGAGAAGCTTTCCATGTGCACTTGAGAAGAATGTGTATTTTGTTTTCTTGGGGTGGAGTGCTCCCTGTATATATGTTCATTAGACCTATTTCCTCTAATTATCATTTAGGGCTCTTATGTCTTTGCCTGGTTGTTTTCTCTTATGTATTCTGCCTGGTGGAATCTGTGGGGAGTATTGAAATCTCCTACTATTATCATGTTTCCTTCCGATGTGTTTTTCTAGATTTGAGAGCAAATACCTTACACAATTTGCTTACTCTGCTGTCGGCAATGTAAATATTGATCAGAGTTAGTACTTCGCATCTAGCATTCCCCCTGATCAAGGTTTTGTAACCTCCTTGGTCCTAAGCACTTTCTTGAGGTTGAAAGCTATTTGGTCTGATATAAGAATGGCTGTCCCAGATTTTTTTTGTTTTCTGTTGGCTTAAATAATTGATTTCCATCCTTTTATTCTATGGCTGTGTCTATCTTGTTCTTTTAGGTGTGTTTCTTGCAGGCAGCAAATATATGGGTTTTTTTTTTCTGATCCAACTCTATACTATGTGTCTTTTAATTGGGGAATTTAGCCCATTGACATTTAAGGAGATTATTGACAGAGTAGGTTATTAAAGCTGTTGTATTGAGGTAGAGTGGTTGTTGTTACAAATCGGGGCTTTGGATTGTGTAATACATCTTTGAGTATTTTCATTTTGAGTTGGTTTGGTTAGCACACAAATAGTGAGTGAGTTCTTTCTTGTCTGAGAATGTTTTTACTTCTCCCTCCCATATGAATGAGAGTTTTGCCGAGTAGTGGACTCTCGGTTGGAATTTTCTTTCATTTAGTAGTTTAAATATGTCACTCCACTGTCTCTTGCTTGAATTGTTTCAAATGGGAGGTCTGGTTTGATTCTTATGACCCTTCCTTTGTACTTGAGGTTTTTTTTCCTTCCTTATTGCTTTAAATAATTCATTTTTCTCTATTCTTTTTTGCCAGTTGGATTACCATATGTCTTCATGTTGGTCTGTTAGGGTCTATTTTATTAGGGACTCTTTTTGCCTCCTGGATTTGAACAGGTTTTCTATCCAGAAGGTGAGAAAATTCTCTGCTATAATATTCTTCATGACTTGTTCTTCTCTTTACTCTTTTTCCTCCCCTTTTTGTAGTCCTACAATTCATAGGTCATTTCTTTTATCTTTGTTCATTAGGTACCTAACTTTTTTCTCCAGTGTGTTGTCTCCTGCTTTCTTATTGACTTCTTTGTCATTGTTGTTTTGTAGTTTTTCTTCAAGTTCCTCTATGCGTTCTTCTAGCCTTGCGATTCTGCGATTATAGATTGCTAACATATATTTTTTATTTTCCTTAGTTCCAATTGTATGGATTCTTTTATTTTCTGTAAAAGTTCTTTGAGTTGGTTGAATTGTTCATCTATAGATTTCTTAATTTCAGAGGTTAGTGATTCCTTGATTTACATTGCTAAGACATTGTTACTTTTTAAATTTTCATCTATTGGGCACGTGCATTTTGGTGGACTTGGGAACTTGATAGGGTTTCTCTCCATTTCCCCAGCTGCTAGCATCTTCCTTAGTTTGCCCATATTTCTTTGCATTTGGTGGTTTTAAAAGTTTAGATTTCGGGTTGTTTAATAAAGTTGTCTGCTGTGCTGATGGTATTAGACGTACTTGAGGATATATTTGATTAAGAGTTTATTTTGCCTATCCAGGTGGCTTGTCTAAGTATGATAGGAATATTGCTAGCTGGTTCAATGTTTTGCTATAATGTTTTATTGGCTGTGAATTATATGAGGAAATTAAGTGTTCGGTTGGTTTATTCTCCCCTAGGTCCCTTTTGTGGTATCTGGAAACCATACACTCCACGTCATGGGTGATGAGATCCAGGCCTCTGTAACTAGAGGGTTTTGGTATTTACACAGGTCATAGGAATGGAGCCTAGGATGGAGTCTTTCACTATGCAGTTCTAGAAGTTCTGTTCATCACTGTTGTTTTAATCAGTCTTCTGTAGTTTGATGGTCATTGCAAACCCTAAGCTATTTCAATATTTATTGTGTATATTGGGATATCTATTGGAATTTACCAATCCCTCTTATCACACCATAATTTCATATATTTATTAAGATATATGGAATTTAATATAATATAGGTAACTAAGATTTATTTGATAATATTTTACTTTCCACCAATGCTAGTATCATTTGTGTTCTTTGCAATAGTTTTGTCTAACATTTTTCCCTCTAATAGAAAGATACACACATTCATTTTTTTCTGATTGAATTATTTGTAGTAGATATTAAATTAATACAGTGATATGGTCAAATCCAGTGTAGAGCTCAACACATTTTTTCAGATACCATAATTTACAATCCAGTTATTATTACTATTTTAGACACACTATGTTTCTATACTACCCCCATCGCCAGAATGTCAAAATCCTTCCTCCTCTCTCTTACATTTCCCTTCATAGCAGTCACCCTGCCCTTTGCAAACTCAGTTTTATAGACAGATTCTCAGAATCTATTTTCATTGATGTTTTCCATTACCTTACTGTTCCTTTATATTCCACATAAAGAACTGACATTCAACATTTGTCCTTTACCTTTAACTAGTACTATATTCAGTATTAAATCCAGTGTATATGTTAAAGTGCTTCTTGAATTTGTTTTTTTGGACTAACTGATGTCCTGAAAATATTCATGTAATTTTAAACTTTAATAATTTTATAAATTCAAATGCTACTATATATATTAATGCTGTTATATAGATTTATTTTACTTAAATTATTTTTAGATCTTTTTATTTTTATTTGTTTTTCATTCAACAGTTTTCCCAAGAAATGCTAAACAGATATTTTTATTATTCAAAAATACTCATTGAAAAAATAATACAGTTATGACCAGAGCAATAATTATAGCAGGTTAAAGTTATAGTATATACATATATATGTAAAGTCTATAAGTATAGTAGGTAAAGAATAATATAGCAAGTTAGGTGCTTGTCAGACATGCTGTTAACTCATATTTGATCCTTGGTTTCCCATAGGAATTATTCCCACCAGGAATAATACCTGAGTAGCAGAGCCATAACTAAGCCCTGAACAACACTCTGTGTTGCCCCAAAAAGAAAAAAAAAAAAAATCATAAAATTCTATATTAAGATAAATGTACCTTGTTGAATTATATAGTATCTTTCTGAATTATTTATGTTTTAATTCTACACTAATAAATCTTGGTGTCTAAGGGTCTACTTGTCTTTCTCTTTTATTTTGTAATAACATAACATTTTCACTAGTGCAATAGATAATTTTCTCAATAAAAACAGTATATCGCAAAATGTTTTAAAACAGATTGCATTTCAGATCTCTCTAATTGGTGAAACTTAGTTTTATTTACTGAATAATTTAATTTTTGATACTTTGAGAGAAAGTCAGATTACTTAAGGCTATCAAAGGAAGACCAGAGAGATAGTTTAGGGGATAAGGCAGTGACTCAGATTTGATCCCACAAGCACCATAAATGCTGCTTTTGAATACTGCCAGAAGTGATTCCCTGAGCACACAGACAGAAATAGCCACTGAGTGCTGCCAGTAATGGCCTCTTTAAAACAATTAAACAAAAATATTGTCAAAAGGGAACATGATATAACTACTTAATTCTAGGTATTTTCAAAACTTTTAAAACAAATATCCAGGAGCTACTGTTAGTAGAGATAAATAGTTCCTTTATAAAAACCAGTTATATTATTATTGATAAACATTTTAGAAATATGGCAGTAATTAAAGGTTTTATAGAAAGGAAGGCATGTTCAATTTGACTTGAGATTTTTTATTTTTTGAACGTGGCAGGGGATCAAACCCAAGTCCTTACACTTAAATGCAAGTGCTTTACTGCTGAGCTATTCTAACTTTTCTACTTTTTAATATTTTTATATTTCACTTTTCTACTCTACGTACATTGAATATTCTGTCACATTTAGGCATGTATTTTTCATAAAATCACCTTATAGAGATGAAGTTTTAGTTTAATAGTTTAAATATTTTATTTTTGTATTATTATAGTTTATGTAACTTTTTACAATAAAGTTAATAGTTATTGCCTATACCTTTTGATGACATAATTATTCTCTCATTTACTACCCAAACTTGCCAATGTCTCTTTCTTCTAACTTTATGCCTATTTTCTCTTATATCACCTTTGGTCATAGTAATTTCAGTTTTTAACCCTGCAGTAAGGCCCGTCATGATTTGTTACACAATCCACTTCCTGCCTCCTTTATATCACAGGTGAATGATATCTTTATATATGTCTCTCCATATTTCTTCTCCCACTACCTTATTTTACATTATTTTACCGTATTTTACTTTATTTTCCAGTTCCATAGCAAATTACGACTGCAAGGATTTATGTTTTCTTAAAGGGTCATAGTTAACTTTTACTATGTAAGATGCTATATTTTTCTTTATACATTTTTTCTCTGTTAGATATTTGGCTTATCTTTCTCTTGGCTTTGTGCTAAGGACCTGCCATAAAACATAGGTTTATATATGTAGAGTATATATAAAAATTTGGTATAACTGTCATATTATTTTCTAAAAGGTGTAGATGACAGCAGGTTTCAATCACTGGATCATATGGGAGTTCTATTGTTACTTGAAGATTCTCCATACTGTTTTCCACAGAGGTTGAACCAGAAAAATATTCCACCAGTAGTGAAAGAATAATCACTTTTCAAGACATTTCTGATAAATACTTTTGCCATATACATATTCTACACCTTGGGGTTGTTGTTTAATTGTTATTTGTGGCATTGCAAATTTCTTGATTTAATAGTGACAAAGAACAGTTTTTCATAGGCCTATAGGCCATATGTTTTATTTGGTGATGTTTTTCGTTAATCTGCAAATCTTTTTTGATGATATATTTATTTTTGTTGTTGAGCTTTTTGAGTACTTTATGTATATTGAATGTTAGCTTCTTTATGTTGTATTATGTGGAGATATTCTCTCCCATTTAACATAGTATTGTTTTATTTTAGTTCAAAATTACATCACATGTAAAAACATTTTTTAATTTGATGTAGGCCTATTTGCTTATTTTTGTTATATTTGCCAAAGAAGTCAAAATATTGAAAGAATCTCTGAGGTCTTTATAATGAAAAATTTTGTCTCTGTTTTTCTTAATGCATTTTATGGATCTGGTCCAATAGTGAACCTTCAATATGCTTAGAATACATTTATGTGTATACAGAATATAGTTTTTTTTTACATTATGAATGTGGCTATCTGTTTTCCCAAGAATGTTTGCTGAAGATCTGTTTTTTTTTGTTTGTTTTTTTTTTGTTTGTTTTTGTTTTTTACTCCAGTTCATGCACCACACCAAGTTTCATTGTAATAGATGAAGGTCCATACATTTGAAGGTTTGTCTCAGGGTTTTCAATTTTATTACATTGATTTATAGTCCTACTTATCCCAATAACAGTTATTTTGTGTGTTTTTGTTTCTATGGCCATACCCAGCAGTACTCCAGGGTTACTCCTGGTCCTTCTCTCAGTGATCATTCTTGGTGGTACTCAGAGAACCATAAGGGATGCTGGGATCAAATCCTGGCTAGTTGCATGCAAAGAAAATGGCCTACCCACTGTGCAATAGCTCTGGCTCCACACAGTTTTGATTATTGTAGCTTTGTAACTTAATTTAATTGTGAGAAATCCAATATGACCATGCTCTCTCTTTTTTTTTAATCAGAATATCAATAGCTGTATGGGGAGATTTGTCATGCCATAAAACTTTAGTACGTTTGTTCCAGATTTCTAAAGATTATTATCAAAATGTTATGGGAATTCCATTAAATCTCTGTAATACTTTGGGTAGGATGATCATTTAGACAATGTTAATTTTCGGTTTTTGGGTCACACCCGACAGAGCTCAGGGGTTGCTCCTGGCTCTGTGCTCAGAAATTGCTCCTGGCAGGCATGGAGGACAATATGGGATCCAAGATTCAAAACACCGCCTTCTGCTTACAAGGTAAATGCCCTAACTCCATGCTATTTCTTCGGTCCCAACAATATTAATTTTCTAATCCATGAGCATGTAATACTTTTCCACTTCCTTCAGTTTAAAAATATTTTCCTGAAAATAGCAATTTAGGAAATTTATACCCTATATAATACCTTATATTTCATAAGGTATTAAAAGTTATAAATATAATAAAAATAAATTATAGACAAAATTCATAATAACTTATAAAGACATGTATTAGGCAAGCAACAGAGTAAAAGTCAAACTTGTAAAGTAGATATCTAATAAAGGACTTCAATTTAAAAATGCTAAATATTCTTACAACATAACAGTAGGAAAAGCCTCCCAATTCAATTATTGCACAATATCAGAATAAAATTATAATATGAAAATAGAGCAAACAAGTATGTGATAAAATGATATTATGTATAAAAGAATGGAAAAATAAGGAAAAGAACCATACCATATTAATACATACCTATTAGAATGTCTAAAATCCAAATATTCATAATACCGATTATTAGCCAAATATAGAACAATAGAAACTCTTTCATTGCTGATGTTAATATGAAGTGCTTTATAACAAATGCTTTTTGGCAGCTTCTAAAAAGAAAAACACATAATCTGTATACAAACATCAATCATACTTCTAGGTATTTATATAACTAAACTTATGTCCACAGAAAAAGCTTGTGCAAAATTTTTGCAACATTTATAATTACCAAAAAGTAAAACAACTGTAATATCCTAAAATGAGATAAATGGATAAGCAACTGTTATTGTTAATACTTATTGGTATGTATAAAATGGTTATTGAGTCATAAGAAGACTTGGAGGAATCTTAAATGTATATTACTAGTGTAAAACTCTAGTATGAAAAGGATACTGTATGATTCCAATAGTGCAAAACTATAGGAAAGAAAAAACTAAATGCAGTTGTGATAAGTACATTTTATAACAGCAAATGTAAGAAGTTACAGGTGATTGGACAGGAATAAAAGTAAATTTATATCTAAAAGAAAAAATGAAGTGCAGTCAATTATTTAGTATGAAACTATATTGGTGGATATTTGATATTATGCTTTTACCAAAGCTTATACATAAATAATCCTAATATAAACTATGAACTTTTAGTTGATGTATACTTATAAAGTTTGCTTCATTACTCATTAAATGAAATAAATAAACCATTTAATAGGCAATGTTAATTAAAAGGGAATCAGGGAAAGAACAAAATTTGTATGGAATCTCTTTTTGTTCTTTTTTCCTGTTTTTCTACAACCCTCAAACTATCTAAAAGAAGTTTTCTGTTTGTTGGTTTTGTTTCTGGGCCACACCTGGCAGCTCTCAGGGGTTACTCCTTGCCCTATGTTTAGAAATTTTTCCTGGCAGACTTGGGGGACCATATGGGATGCCAGAGATCAAACTCGGGTCAAACACTGTGCTATCGCTATAGGCCCTAAAAGTAGTTTTTTAATTAAAAAGTATAAATGATCATGTCTCTATTTCACATAAAAGCAAGTAATGGGAAGTGTTTTACTGCATTGTATGGTCCATCTTGTTAGCCCATAATTATAGTTTGATATTTATTTTATTATACTTAAATAATACCTCAAATATGAATGACCTTAGTAATTAAGAGATCATTATTAAGCATGTGTTGTTGTATACATCTTTGTTATTATCTGTTATACAAAATGGTAAAACTTGTATCTAATTAACTAATAATTGTTTTTTTTTACTTATGTAGATAACTTCACATTAAGTATCAGTTGCAAATCTGCAGTATTTAAGATTCAGACACAGAAAAATTTCATTTCAGGATTTTCTCTTTTTTATTCCCTCACATGTCCAAACCTGCTTTCTTAGCAGACATTTTTATATTTTATATACATACTATATTGCTTGCTACATCTAAGTGGCAAGTGGCGCTATCAAAAATATATTTCAGTAAAAAATGTGTGAGAATTGTTATATCTCATAATCGTGTTATTAAAGTCATTGTCTGAGGATTTGCTTAGTTGTTTATTGCTAGTTGAGCCTCTTCTGTGTAGTATGAAAAACAGAATGCTGTTTTTGTTTATTGAGTTTAGTGGTCTTCTATGTTACTTTCCCATATAATATGTTCTGCTTCTCTATTGGGCTTTTGGTATAGTGGGATTGGGAGGCATGATCGTGCTATCCAAGATATGTAGAACTGGGACAAAATTTTTGGCTTGGTATCTCTTAAGATTAGTCATGAAGAAGCAAAGCTTCTTATATGCTGGGGGTTGTGCATTGTGAGTCTGGCTCCTGCAGTGGCAGCATGGTAGGGACTCTGCTCTCCCTCTCTGGGAGAAGGCACAGAGTTTTTAGCCAAAAGCCAAAACAACCCAATTTCTCATGCTTTTTGTTGGAGCCTGCAAGCTAACCCTTGGAGTTTTCTTTGGTGTAGTGTCTTTCCTAAAGATTCTAGGCTTTCTTTTCATAGATCCCACCACTTTGTGAGGTTTTTATTGATGGTCAATCTTTGAAGTTGGCTATATCTAATTGTATGGCACTTTAAAGAAATTACTAAGCAAAATGTTTTGTACACTTTAGAAATATGTCTTAAATTTTTCTAGTCATAGTAATGTCTCATTCATATTAAACCTCTTAAGGCAGTTATCTATAGTATGCTTTCAGAAAATAAACAATCTCTGCACACATTGACAATGTTTTCTAAACAGACCTGTAGGTTTCCCACTTTAATAAGAAAGCAATAATTAACTGGTCACAACTGTGAGGACCCTGGGGGATTATAAACTCACTAAATACAAATTGTCTTGAGATTCATCCTATAGACATGGGATGTGCTATAGGTAGCATAGAACTTTAAAAAGAGAGAAAACTTGAAGAGGAGCTTTAAATAGAAATCATCAGAGAGTTTCTGAGCTGCAGTAATTTGATTCATAAGGAGGCATGAACATTTCTGAGAAACTTGGGAAACTTGTTCAGGGTCATATTCACAGGATGCACCAAACTCCTGGCTGATGAGTTTATCTACCCAGACAAAGCATCCTCTCCTGAGATAGTGAGCAGGATAGACTTGAAGCACACATTATTCAACTCATGAATGAATACATGAGTGATTTTTTTTCTCATGTATTTGGAAGGTGGTCTTCTAAGCAGTGCTCAGGAGAATTGGGGGACTCTCCGAATGGTCCCAATCTGTGACAGTTCAGTTTGAGGCTCCAAAGCTTTGGTACTGATTGGTATTGTGATCTCAGGGATTATCAGGGTCTTTTTGGTGGTGTTGAAGTCTTCAAAAGCTATGCTGAGTGTTTTCAGAGATTATACCTATGTCCGTTAATCCCTGTGCTATCTGTCCAGCCCATTCTCAGGATTGTAATTGGAGCATTTAAGCTAAAACTGTAGAACTGTAGGGTTTTTTGTTTGTTTGTATTTGGGTTTGGATCTTTTCTACCTGGAGATGTTTATGGCTTACTCTGTGCACTTCGAGATCACTTCTTGCAAGTCAAGTGCTCTACCTGCTGCACTGTCGCTCCAAAACCATGGTTTCTTCACTATCAAGTGGATTTTATGTACTACCAACTTTTTAGCTTATTTGGAAAGTTTAGTTGGTTGAAAAAAGAGTTGTCATAACTCAATATTATCTCTTCAGCATAGATTTGTATGTGAAGTCAATAAAAATGCATACTGTGGTGTACTTGCTTGATACTCTATATATGGGCCTTCTATTGTGGGGACATCTGTTACAAGTGGCAATTATTTTAATTTTTCTTTCCTATAATACTTTGTTGTAGTTCACATAAAGGAATTGTAATAACCAAGTTTAAAACCAATAAATATTTATTGAAGGAGTTATTGGCATTTAAAAATTCATGATTGTTTTTGTTGTTACTTAATCATTACGATTTATACTTGATATGCTATTTGAGAATAACTTTTCAGACTTCAAAATTGAAAGACTTTAAAACCATGTATTTTAACAAAAAAGGAGGCTTAGTGTGATGAAGATATGGTGGAGGAAAGAAGATAGAAATAAATGGAGGAACAGAGGATATTATTATTTTTTAAGAATATGCCTAATTTATGAGTGACTTGTTGGATTGTCAAGCTGTAGTGATATATTAAATATACCATGGAAACATTTGTTAAACTATGTCTGGGGCCAGGGAGATAGCATGGAAGTAGGGTGTTTGCCTTGCATGGTTCAGATCCCAGAATCCCATATGGTCTCCTGACCCTGCCAGGAGCAATTTCTGAGCCTAGAGCCAGGAGTAACCCTTGAGCGCTGCTGGGTATGACCCCAAAATCAATATATATATACGTATATATATGCCTGACTTTTATGAGTCTTACTATACTTTATATTATATTTCAAAATAACAGTTTTACTATTTAAAACTTCAGGTTTTTCTATCAACAAATTAATGATACCAAGCTAACTTTGTTCATAGTCCTATAGTCTTTTTTGCTTTCCATGGATACAACCAACCCCCAAAATTATTTTACAATTTTACATGAGCATGAAAAAAATATTGAATAGGTTTTAACAGATTTAGTTCTAAAGGCATTTTGTTGAAAAAGTATTTCCACCAATAAAGCAATTGTTTTCCCCTGAAGGGAAATGAGATCTAACGTTATCAACCTCCCAGAACTTGCAAGGAATCCTTATTTTTCTCCAAGAGCAAACATGTAGGTTTGAATTACTATTATTTTTTCAAGAGAACAATTCTCACTCTTAGCTAAACAAAAACATACATCCTAAACAAATGGAAAATGATATGCTTAACTTTAAGGAGTATCAATTTTCCTGTGGTAGGTTATGTCTGCTTGTTTGTATGTTTGGTACTTTCAGTTAAATATGGATGCATTAACTGAAAAGCTTGTTTGGGGGGCCCCCCCAGCATGTTCAGGGCTTACTTCTGGCTATGTGCTTAGTGATCACTGCTTGCACTGACCAGGGATTGACCTGGGTCAGCCAAATGCAAAGCAAGTGCTCTACCTACTTTACTCCAGTAATTTTTTTAAACAAAGAACTTATCATTTAATTCTTTGTTATTATACTTCAGTAATTTTTATTAGTGAAAATTATCTATATTATTTCCACTTGAAAACTTACAGAATTTAATATTATATCTTTTATAGAATTTAGGTTTGCTATATTTTTGTGTATGGAAGACCTGTGTGATATATTTTGTATAAATTCTGGTCCTTGCTTACCTGATGAGGAAATTGGACTCAGAGAAGTTTTATTTCTAGTATGTGCCTATGTTTTAAAATATGTTTGTTTGTGTATCTTACATGTGTAGGTATATATTTACACTAAGACAAGAACTTATTATATTTGCATTGTAATATTAGAAGTTTATTTCTCTGGATGGTTGATATTTTAGTATAGGGGCTTGAGCAGCAGTACAGTGATTAGGACACTTGTCTTCCATATGACTGACCTGGTTTGATCCAGTATATCACATATGGTCCTCCAAACCTACCAGGCAAGATTCCCTGAACAAGCGGAGAAACTTGTGCAAAACCCAGAAACCAAAAATTAAAAAATATATAAAGTGTCAATTTAGTGTCAATGTAAAGTGTCAAAAGGATATGCCATATCCTTTAAACTATATATGACCATTTAAGGGCCAGTTTGTCACTCTAGTTTTAAAGTATTGATAAGATTTATTTTAAAGCTCAAAGAAGGTAGCTATATGAGATATAAATTTATTTATGTATTATGAGTATGGCAGAAATTTGTTTAAAAACTTCTATAGTGACTCTGATTAGTACTAGGCAAGAAGCATAAATGAGTGACTAGTTGAATTACTATATGTAAAATTAGGTAAATCTTTTGACTGCAGTTATCTATTGTAACTCCTGCTACTATTACAGACCAGTATATATAAGTATGTGTATATATATATACACACATGTGTATACACACATGTGTATATATACAAACATACATACATATATATCTTGGACCAATTTCAGATGGTACATCTTGATAAACCAGGACCTCACACCTGATTTCATATCCAACAGACTCCTTCAATCACTCAATTTAAATAGAGTCATAAGAGGTTGGTCTAATTAAATAAAAGACAGAATCAATGCCTTTGGGTCTAGCTTTGACCAATGGAGCTAGAGGTTTATTGGAAAATATTTTTTCCATCCGTTATGTAAAAAATATTTGAGAAAACACTTTAGAAAAAGCCTTTAGATACTTAACACCACACATGCTGTAGTGTGAGACCCCAGATTACATTCCTACACTGGCTATTGCTCCTTTACTTTCTCACCACTTTTCACTTCCCAAATGAACCATACTGTCTAGTCCATTAACACACTGGCACTGACTTTTCTTTTAAGATATAATAGGCACTATGCCATGTGGTAAATGGATTATATACTATGCAGTCATGTTTCATATTCCTTATGTTGCTAGACTGTATTCTTTCTGGACCAACCTCAAATAGCAAAACTTTATGTTATCTAATTTTTAAACTTTGGTGGTTTAAAAAGCACCTAGTACTAATTAGAGTCACTAGAGAAGCTTTTAAACTACAGCAAATTTCTGCCTTAATATTCCATATATCTATACTCATATACAAAAATTATATTTTAATTTTTATTCAAAATATAAAATATGTCTACAAACCAGATTTATTCTCAGGTGCCAATAAGTGATCTGTGGGCTAAGGAACAGCTAACAAAAAGCCCCATATATTTGAAATGAACTGCTTTTCTGGAATTAAGGATAAAAATCCTATGGGTTTT